>NC_089250.1:276525013-276835846 GCF_963930625.1 Muntiacus reevesi
GTCTTCTTTCCCCTAGTTTTATTTTTTCAGTAATCATAAGCTGGTTTTCTAACTCTGTGGGTTTGTTTCTGTTTATAAATTGCTTCAATGTTATGAGCTTATGCATTTCACCTGGAAGTGATAGGATATTTCTCCTTCCCTCTCTGGGTGACTTCTCTGTGTATGATGAATCTCCCCGTCCATCCACGCTGCTTCCAAGGCAGGTTTTCATTTCTCTGTTGATGGACGTTTTAATTCTGACTCTGTGTTGAATGTTCTCAGTAGTGCTGCCCTGAAAATAGGAGAGCAAGTATTTATGATTTTCTCTGGATCTCAGGCAAGGGGTACTGGGCTTGCCTGTACAGGTGAAACTCTATACTTAGTGTTTTAAGGACTGTCTGTACTGTTTGCCTTCCTGGCTGCACCCACCCATTTACCTCCCCGCCCACAGTGTCTCCCTGCTCCCCTCACCCTCGGCAGGATTTAATCTCATGGAGGGTGGTCATTCTGTGAGGTCTGAGCTGGTACCTCGCTCCATGAGTGGCATTTCTCCAACAGTGATGCTGAGCATCTTCTCATGTGCTTCATGGCCATCTGCATGCCCTCCCTCTTTGGACAAATATCCATTTAGATCTTTGGCCTGATTTTCCATTGGGTTGATTGTTTTTCCCATATTGAGTTGCATAAGCTGTTTGCATGTTTTGGAGAGGAATTCCTTGTTTTAAAATTCAGTTGCAAACCTTTTTTTCTCATTTAGTTGTTTGTCTTTTTCTTTCCTTTAGGGTTTTCTGTGCTGTTGAAAAGCTTTTGAGGTTAATGAGGTTCCTTTTGTTGAGTTTTATTTCGTTTTTCGTTATTGTAAGAGCTGATCCAAAATGAACTTGCTGCAATTTACATCAAATCGTGTTCTGCGTATATTTTCCTCAAGAAGTTTAGAGTATTGTCCTTCCATTTAGCTCTTTAATTGATCTGGAGTTTTCTCTTTCTGTCCGAGGTTACAGAGAGACCTAATTTCATTCCCTTTGCACTTGTTTAAGGATTCTCCACCCGGCTATTAACAACTGACATTGCCAGCATCAGTGTCGGAGCGTTCCCGCTTCCCCACACCCTCTCCAGGATTTACTGTTTGTAGACTTTGTGACACAGGCCATTCTGACTTGCGTGAGGTGATACCTGGTTGTAGATTTGATTTGCATTTCTCTAGTAGTGACGCTCAGCATCTTTTCCTGTGCTTTTTGGCCATCTGGATGCCTTCCTTGGACAAGTGTCCATTTAGATCTTGGCCCATTTTTCTACTGGGCTGACTGTTTTTCTGATCTTGAGCTGCATGAGCAGAGTTTGCATGTTTGGAGGTGAACCCCTGTCTTTAACTTCGGTTGCAAACATTTTCCCATCCTGAGGGTTGTCTTTTTCTTTTCTTTCGGGTTGCCCTTGCTGTGCAAAAAGCTTTTCAGGTAAACGAGGTGTTTTTTTTTCAGTTTTCTTTTATTTTGAATTATTCTGAGCATAGACCCAAAAAGAACTTGCTGTGATTTATATCAAAGCTTGTTCTGCATATATTTTCAAGTGGTTTAGAGGAATAATGCCTCTATTTGACTCTTTAATCAATTTGGAGTTTCCTCTTCTTTAAGCGGTTAGGGAGAGATGTAAATTCTTTCACTTTTCACTGTTTGAGGAACCTCCACCCGGTCCTCCATCGTGGCTGTTAACAACTTACATTCCCAGCATCAGTGCAGGAGGGTCGCATTTCTCCACAACCTTTCCAGCCTTTATTGTTTGTAGACTTTTTGACAAAGGCCATTCTGACTGGTGTGAACTGATTCACCTCACTGTAGCTCTGATTTGCATTTCTTTAACATTTCATGACATTGAAAGCTTTTCATGTGATATTTTTAAACACGGTGCGAGTAAAACTGAGCTCTCAAGATTGGCCTCTTCATCGCCTGCCGTGTTTCGAATTTTTTTTCCCGGACCTACCCGAGACATTTGTTGAGGACTGGTTTGTTTCTCTTACAGGCCCTCGGGCCTGGTGAAAATCAAGTGCCCATCCGCACGGGTTTTTCTGTTGTTGTTACCAAAAGCGGCCACCAGGCGGCAGCATTTCTTCATGCGCCACTGTTTTGATTGCTTTGTTTTGGCTAATTTAATTTTTTTTTTTTTTTTCCTGTTGAAGTGGAGTTGATTTCCGTTGTGTTTGTTTCAGGTTTACGGGGACTTGATCAGTTACACATGGACCTATATCTATTCTTTCTGGGGTTTTCCCATGTAGGTTGTTGCAGTGTATTCAGTAGACTATTAAATATTGTCAACAGTTCTGCCTTGAAAGTAGGGGTGCAAGTATCATTTTAAACTATGATTTTCTCCGGACCTAAGGCAAGGGGTGGGCTTGCCGGATTGGGTGGTAAGTCTGTTTTTACTGTCCTAAGGAATCTCCATAGTGTTTTCATTCGTGGCAGCACCCACCCGTTTACATCCCCACCCACAGTGATGTTGGAGAAGACTCTTGAGGGTTCAGGGGCAGCAAGGAGATCCACCCAGTCCATCCTAAAGGAAATCAGTCCTGAATACTCATTGGAAGGACTGATGCTGAAGCTGAAGCTCCAATACTTTGGCCACCTGATGCGAAGAGCTGACTCATTGGAAAAGACCTTGATGCTGAGAGGGATTGGGGGCAGGAGGAGAAGGGGACGACAGAGGATGAGATGGTTGGATGGCATCACTGACTCACTGGACATGAGTTTGGGTAAACTCTGGAAGTTGGTGATGGACAGGGAGGCCTGGCGTGCTGCGGTGCATGGGGTCGCAAAGACTCGGACATGACTGAGCGACTGAACTGAACTGAACCACAGAGCAGGAGGAGTCCCTGTTCCACTCAGCCTCGGCCGCGTTTCATCCTCATAGATCTTCTGGAGGATGGCTATTCTGAGCAGTGTGAGTTGATACCTCCTTGCAGGTTTTTGTTTGTTTGTTTGTTTGTTTTTATTTTTCAGTGGGTTTTGTCATACATTGATATGCTCCTTGCAGTTTTGATCGACATTTCTCTAACAGTGATACTGAGCATCTTTTCACGTGCTCTATGGCCATCTGGATGCCTTCTTAAGATGAAGGTCTATTTAGATATTTGACCTGTTTTTCTCTTGAGTTGATTGTTTTTTATATTAAGCTGAATGAACTCTGCATGTTTTGGAGATGAATAAGTTGTTTTTAAACTGGATTGTAACCATTTTTTCCCATTTTGAGAGTTGTCTTTTTCTTTTTTTTTTATTTTATTTTATTATTTTTTTTAATTTTTCAGTGGGTTTTGTCATACATTGATATGAATCAGCCATAGAGTTACACGAATTCCCCATCCCGGTCTCCCATCCCACCTCCCTCTCCACCCGATTCCTCTGGATCTTCCCAGCCCAACAGGCCCGAGTACTTGACTCATGCCTCCCACCTGGGCTGGTGGTCTGTTTCACCACAGATAATATACATGCTGTTCTTTCGAAACATCCCACCCTCCCCTTCTCCCACAGAGTTCAAAAGTCTGTTCTGTACTTCTGCGTCTCTTCTTCTGCCCTGCATATAGGGCCATTGTTACCATCTTTCTAAATTCCGTATATATGTGTTATTATACTGTAATGTTCTTTATCTTTCTGGCTCACCTCAAGAGAGTTGTCTTCTTCGTTTGTTTAGAGTTTCCCTTGCTGTGCAAATGCTTTTGAGGTTAATGAGGTTACTTTTGTGGAGTTCTGTTTTATTTTGTATTATTCTGAGTGAAACCAGGAAGAGCTTGCTATGGTTTACTTCAAAACCTGTTCTGCCCATATGTTCCTCAAGTTTAGAGTATCGATCCCTCCATTTAGCTCTTTAATCAGTTTGGGGTGTTTTTTCTGTATGGGGTTAGGGAGGGACATAATTAGGTTCACGTTTCACTTGTTTAAGGAGCCTCCCCGCTGTCCTCTGGTTTGGCTGTTAACCATTTACACTGCCAGCATGAGCGTAGCAGAATTGCTTTTTCTCCAAAACGTCACCATTTACTGTTTGTAGAGTTTTTGACAAAAGCCATTCTGACTGGTGTGACCTCATACCTGGTTGCAGTTTTGATTCACATTTCCCTAAAATTACTCCATGTTGAAAGGTTTCCATATGATTTTTTAAAAAAAAATAGTGTAAAGCTGACCTCTCTAGAAAGGCCTCTTGGCGGCCTGCCCCGTTTTGAATTTTCTCCGGACCTACCGCAGCACGTCTGTGGAGGACGGCTGTTTTTTCCTTGTGTTCTCACAGACCTGCTGAATATTAAGTGCCCATCGGGGCAGGTTTTTCCGTTGCTGTACCAAACGCGGCCACAAGGCGGCAGCATCTCCTCGTGCTCCAGTTTTTGGTTTTTCTTTTTTTTTTTCCTTTGTAACTTAATTTATATTTTCTGTTGAAGGAGATTTGATTTCTGGAGTTGGGGTTGTTTTAGGTGAAGAGGAACTTGTTTCGATTATACTCGGACGTGTATCTATTTTCTTTGGAGTCTTTTCCCGCATAGGTTATCACAGTGTTCCACAGACGTCCCTGTGCTAACAGTAGGTCCTTTCAGGTATCTATTTGATATGTAGTAATTCATACATTTTAATCCCAACCTCTTAGTGTATCGCTCCCTACAAAATTTTTTAAAAATAGTCATGAGTTGTTGTTTTTTTTTTTTTTTAACTGAGTCTTGTTTTATTTGCAAGTTATTTCATTTGCATGAATCTCTGGTTTCCGCCTTTAAGTGATATTTGTCTGTCTCTTACCTAATTTAGGATGATAATGTCTTGGTCCATCCCTGCTGCTGCCCATGGGATTCTTCCTTCTCTCTCTCTCTTTTTTTTTTTTTTTTTTTTTTTGATTTGTGAGTGTATTCCAGTGTACAGATGGGCCAGTTAGTCTTCATTTATCGATGGATATTTCCGTTAATGCTCTGTCTTGGCTCTTGTGACTAGCGCTGCCCTGAAAATAGGGGTGCACGTGCCCTTTTGAATTAGGACTTTTCCCAGATAAAAGCAAGGAGTGGGGTTTCCCGAAAAGTGGTAACTCTCTACTGTGTGTTTTAAGGAGCCTCCAAATATTTTCCTTCCTGGCTACACCCACCCATTTACAACCCCGCCCACGGTGGAGGAGGGCTCCCTGTTCCCCTCGCCCTCGGCAGCGTTTAATCTTTTTGAAAATTTCTTGAGGATGGCCGTTCTGAGCCGTGTGAGATCATAGCTCAACCTAGTTTTAACTTTCATTTCTTTAATAGTTATTGATGCTGAGGGTCTTTCCATGGGCTTTTTACCTTCTACCGCGTGAGGCCAATTAACCTCTTGAAGTTGGCTTCGTGGAAGTCAGCCCTGTTGTGAGCTCTTTTCCGGTGATTTACCCCAGGGCATTCTTGAGGGCAGGTGTCATTTCCAGCCCCGCGGTCCTGGTGAATATTGGGCCCATCAGCACCGGCTTTCAAGGTGTTGTTACAGGGAATGGCCACGGGGCGGCAGCATTTCTCCCTGCCCAACTCCGGTTACCTGGGCAGCCAGAGCCTGGGGCGAGTCCGGTTCCTGGGTGGATACACCCAGGGTTTGTGTCTCCTTCCTTCTTCCCCCTTAGCCTTTATCCCCCTGGACAAATCCCAGCGGTTGGCACACCGCTCTGCAGCGGGAGCTGTCCTTCTCGGGTGGAGAGGAAGGAGGCTGGAGGTGGGAACCCGACCCCAGGGCACACGGAGCCCAGAGACCCCACCGTCCTTTGGGGGCGCTAGGGTTGGCTCTGCTGCCGGAGAGACCCCTGGGTCTGCAGACGGTGGGCTCAGGCGGAGGGGAACAGGAGGGCCAGGTCCGGGGGCTCCCTGCGGGCGCAGCGTGCTCAGCATCCTCAGCGCGGGACCGAGCCTGCTCAGGCCCCGGGGCCGTGACACCAGCCCGGGGCCCCAGGCCTGAGGGCGACAGGGTCAGGAGTCCTTTGTCTTTCTTTCTTTCTTTCTTTTTTTTTTTTTTTTTTTTTGATGTTTATTTTGAATTGAGTGTATAGATGATTTGCGTTGTTGCGGGTTTTTTTTATATGTACAGCAACTTAATTTATATGTGGATGTATGTATGTTCTTTGGGGTTCTTTTCACATCTAGTTTATTACAGATTGTGGGGCAGGCTTCCTTGTGCTCCCAGTGGGTCCTTGTGGATTCTTTTGTTGATCGTGGTGTATATGTGTTATTCTCAACCTGCTAATTTCTCCCTGCAGGCCACGGTTTGTTTTTGGTAACCATAAGTTTCTTCACTAAGTCTGTGAAGCTGTTTCTGTTTTGTAAAGAAGTTCATTATATCCCTGTTTGTATTCCACCCAGAAGTGATAACATGTGATACTTCTTTCTTTCTCTCACTGAACTTCACCTGGTGTGACCGTCTCTAGCTCTTCCCCGCAGCTGGAAGTGGCATTCTTCCATCTTTAATGTCTGGGTAATGCCGCTTTGTGATACTGTACCCCAGCTTCTTTATGCATTCACCTGCCCCTCTCCACTTGGGTTTCTTTTGCATCTGGTGATTTACCCAGTGATGCCATGACTGTTGGCGTGCGGTATCTTTTGAAAAGTTGGTTTTGTCAAGATCCACGCCCAGGCGTGGGATGGCTGGGTCACGTGGCACTTTGTTGCTGAGTGTCTGGAAGGCCCTCCACACTGTTCTCCGGAGTGGATGCACTGATTTCCACTCCCCTCCAGGGTAGGAGGTTCCCTTCTCTCCACACACCCTCCTGCATTTTTTGCTGTCGAAATTTTGAGATGGCCATGCTGACTGGTGTGAAGTGATACCTCACTGAACTTCTGATTTGCATTTCTCTGAGCATCTTTGCATGTGCTTTATGGCCACCTGGATGCCTTCTCTAGACAAATGTCCACTTAGCTCTTTGGTCAATTTTTCTATTAGGCTGTTTGGTTTTTGATATGAGCTGCACAAGCCCTGTTGGTCTGCTTTGGAGATGAATTCCTTGTATCTCCGTTTGAAAACACATTTTTTCCCCCAATTCTGTGGGTTGTCTTTTCTTTCATTTGTGATTTACCCTGCTACTCAAATGCTTTTAAGGTTAATGAGGTCCCATTAGTTTAGTTTGGTTTTTTATCTTTCTGAGAGTGAATCCCGGGGAAGGAATGGCAACCCATTCCAGTGTTCTTGCCTGGAGAATCCCAGGGATGGGGGAGCCTGGTGGGTTGCCGTCTATGGGGTCGCACAGAGTCAGACACGACTGAAGTGACTTAGCAGCAGCAAGAGTGAATCCAAGACGAACTGGCTGTGATTTATATCAAAGCGTGTTCTGCCTGTATTTTTCTCAAGAGGTTTACAGCATCTGTCCTCCATTTAGATCTTTGATTGATTTGGAGTATATTTTTCTGCATGGAGTTAGGCAGTGACATAATTTCACTCTCTTTTCAGGAACCTCCACCCTAGCTAGCCTCTATCCTGGCTGTTAACAATTTACCTTGCCATCAGTGTAGGAGGGTTTATTTTTCTTCACACCCTCTCCACTGTTTATCGTTCGTAGGCTTTTTGACAAAGGCCAGTCTGTCTGATCAGAGTGAGTTGATACCTCAGTTGTAGTTTTGATTTGCATTTCTGTAAGATTGAGATATAAAATCTTTTCATGTAGTTTTTTGTAAAGACTGCAAGTAAAACTTACCTCTCTGGGTGGGCTTCTTGACCGTCTGCCCTGTTTTGATTTCTTTTTCCAGGACCTGCCCGAGGACATTTGCTGAGAACCGGTGTTTTGTCCTTAACGTCCCTGCAGGCCTGGTGAATATTAAGTGTCCATCAACACAGGCTTTTCAGTTGTTGTTACCAAAGGTGACCACAAAGTGGCATCATTTCTTCGTGCTCCACTTTTTTGGGGGGGATTTAATTTTTATTTTCTGTTGCACTAGACCTGATTTCTGATGTCGTGGTTTTGTTGGGGTTTTTTTTGTTTGGTGTTTTTTTTTGTGTGTGTGTGTGTGTACAGGAACTTGATTCAGTTATGCATAGACATATGTCTATTCTTTTGGGGGGATTTTTTTCCCCGTATAGATTACCACAGGGTGTTCAGTAGACTTCCTGTGTTATTCAGTAGGTCTTTTTGATTACCTATGTGATATATAGCAGTATGTATATGTTAATCGCAACTTCTTAATATATCTTTCCTCCCTTTTTTAAAAATAATAAGCTGGTTTTCTACATCTGTGAGCCTGTTTCTGTTTGCAAGTTAGTTCATTTGCATGAATTTGTAGATTCTACCTGCTAGCGATATCTTAATATATTTGTCTTTTTTGCTCTGACTTACTTTGGGGTAGGAGATAACGGGGCCCCTGGGCTGGACAGCTTGTGCTTATCAAGTGGAATAAGACTGAAGCTTTGTTCTCACCCACACACTCCAAGGATAAAGCTAGTGGCAGAAGCTGAGCTCTGCTGGAGTCAAGAGATACCGTGCCCGCTCCTGAGGTCAAGGAAGAAAACTTCCTCGTGTGCAAGAGAGCAGAAAGGCCTCCCGGGAGCCTAAAGGGCGGGGGCCGCAGCCCATAATAAGTGTGGGCCTGCCCTCACAGGCCTCTGCCGGGGGATCTATCTTAGCAAAAAGTTGCGCGTGCATGCTGGAGGGCAGGTCCTGGACTGGTCAGATGGGGAGAGAGGCAGATGGTGCCTGGCGTGGAGACCCAGGACGGGCCTCGTGAGTGGCTCGCGTCACCTCCCACTGTGCTCCCCGGCTTCAGGGGGAGTCTGCCCCCTTCCCCGGGGGTGTCTGTCTCCGCCCGACCTCTGACTCAAACACATGAACTGCCGCTTTGGGTGCTCCCCTGTGTTTTGTCTCTAATAATAAATGTCGTACCTGTTGTTTTCTTTTGCTTACAGCTTTTGCATCCTTGAAACATTCTTGCTTTCAAACGTGGGCGAGAGCCAGGGCCACTTTGCTTCTAGCCTCTGGCCCTGGCGGTCTGACCGCGGGACTCCTGGTTTGCATCCAGGCTGCCCAGGCTCAGTCCCACGGCAGGGCGCTAAGATGTGTCTTCAGGACGGCTCACTGCTCTCCCTCCGTGACCCTTTGGTCCGGGGTCTCCTCTGCAGGTCTCCCCAGACCGCTGGCTGCAGGCTCCTGACGTTCACTCTCTCCACCACGCGTCTGGGATTTCCTTTCCCACGTCTCTGGCACAAAAGGTCCCTTTTCTACCGCTCCTCTCCGCCTCCGAGGGAGGGCTCACTGCAGCCTCTCCGCTGCAAGCGCGCTGTCAGCCGCTCAGGTGCAGCCCTGGGGTCCTGACCCCCGGGCTTGTTCCACCGCGGCCCACTCCAGCTCCTCCAGAGACCCCCCACGCCAGGCCACCGCGGCCCCTAAACTGTGACGGCCCTTCCAAACGGTCTGTGTCCAGGCATTATCTGCTGTCTGGGAAGCCTACACCTCCCGACCGCTCCGTATCGGCCCTCCTCGGGGTTGGAATAAAAGACGCCTTGCAGGCGTGCCAAGGACGACCAGAGACCTCCGGTTAGAAGTCGGTGGGGGAGCAGAGGACGCGCAAAGCCCCGTCAAGCATGAAGTCAGAGTTCAGGGGACCCTCCGGATGCCCTCCAGGCGCCTCCTGAATGTGTCCGGGGCGCTGGGGGACATTTCTAGGAGCACGTTCTGTCCTCAGTTGAGGTCACTCAACATGGGGAGATCCCTTTTTGAGCCAAAAGAAACACCCCTGGAGTGTATCGTTAAGAACTGGAAACTTTTTTTTTCTTTTACTGTGACAGTGTCTGGCCTTTATTTAAATAGGTGGATGGAGGGGGGGGGACGCCTGAAACTGTGCATCTTTATTGACACGGGAAAATGGGCTGCGGTTCCGATATGTTCAGGACTTTATTCCACTTTGATCATATTCCTGCTCTGTGCCTCCTGTAATCAGAAAAACCCTCTTAACTTTCTCAAGAACCCCCTCTGACTCCTAACTCCTCTTGGGGTGGAGGAAGGAGAAGAAAGTGGGAAAAGAACGAAGCCTCCCCTTCCGGCACGGTCCCTTCCTCCTCCAGACCCTTCTGATCAGACTGAGACCCCGGCTCCCAGAGGGACAGTCCAAGCCGGGGCAGCACCTGATCACCCAGTCTGCTCCTCCTGTGGGGCCAGTCCGAGCACCGTCTGGGCTGTGTGTTCGCTGTGAAGTGATGACCACAACCAGGAGAGGAGACACTTTTTGACACTGGATGGCCATGATATTCTTTAGACTCCAGAGAAAATGGGTTAAAATGAAACTTTTTTGAAATTGAAAACCAGTTCCTTTTGCATGTGCAGTTAGGAAAAGCTGGCTTGTTGAAATCCTTCCACACCCCCACCTCCCACAGAATTCTGACCCTGAGAAAGCAAAAATATGCCAGGAAAAAAAGCCTGAAGTTAACTCTTATCTTGACTGGGAGATACAGCCCACTTTACCTGAGACTGCAACTTGGGTAATTTAGTAGAAATTCAAGCCAAGAAAAAGAAAAGGGGCAAAAGACATTTTATAATAAATCTTTAGTGGAAAACTATGAGACCCCCTGGAGCAGGAAATGGCAACCCACTCCAGTATTCTCAGCTGGAGAATCCCGTGGATAGAGGAGCCTGGCGGGCTACAGCCCATGGGGTCGCAAAGAGTCAGACGCGACGGAGTGACCAAACTACATGAGCCCTCTGTCTGCCTGGATCTGTGTGTGCCTCGCTGTGGGTCTTTGTCTTTGGATAATATCGTTGAGGTTAATTTGTAAATAAGCTCTATTTAACTGGCTTAAAGAAAAGTAAGCACTTACAAATCAAACAATTCTAAATACAAGAAAAAAACCTAAAGATGTTTGGGCTCACTAGACACATGCCTTGTATTACATTGAGAAAAAAAATTGTACTTTGGAAAAATACATGTGTTTAGAGGTTCTAAAATATGTTCCTGAGTTTCCTAATCAGAGAATGCCACTATGACAAACAGTTCACAATTGCTTTCTTCTTGGTTTTCACTAGGCGTTAAGGTTTTTTAAAGGTTAAAAATTATAACATGGAATCAAAGCTACTAAAGTGACAAGGAAAAGATTTCAGTGCGTAAAGCAGGTAAAGATACATGTTGTCAGTGAAAGAAGATATAAAAGACTGGAGGTGTTTCTGTTGTAAAAAGTAATGATAATCTGTTCTACAGCTGGTTATTTGTAAATGGGGGAAAAACAGAACAAATTAATACAGATCTAGAAGGTGACAAAAGGTTTGCAGAAAAGGAACGTTGGAAAGATGCTTTGGTATATGTGTTAATAATACATCAAAGGTTAAAACCGACTTAGATAAAAGTAGATAACTGGCTATAAGCCTGCAAGTCTCCTTGAGGTACCAGGTGTAGAATGGAATTCAAGCTTATTCTTCTGGAAATAAATGAGATCAATTTTGTATATTAATGTTCAGGTTGTCACTTCTCCAGCTACTTCTGAAGTTGAGTGGCCTGTCACACCTTCATCAGTCACTCTGGGCTAATAAAAATGACACCAGAAAAATGTGAGACCACAGCAGAAGCTTCCATTCTTTGGACAGGGTAGCACAATCTCTGACTCTATTGGACCAGGATCAGACTTGCTAAAAACCATAACCTGGTTCTCACTCCTGCTTGGGCCCCTGGTCACAGTCATCCTTTTACTGATCTTTGGCCCCTGCCTTTTTAAATCTACTTGTTAAATTTGTCTCTTTCAGATTACTGCAGTTTCACATCAAGATGATGGTGATGCAGAGATTCCAGCCAGTCCTCAGAACAGATCCTGCGGGAATAACAACAGAAGTCACCCTGGGGCCCCTGAATGAGACAGGGCGAGAGCTCCATGGCCCAGCTAGGTGGGGTCTACGAGCCCATGCCAGCCTGAAGCTGCAGGAGACAGACCTTCGCCGTCCGCCTCCCGTGAAGATTTTTGGGGTTCTTGTCTCTCAGAGGGATTTGAGGTAGGAGGTGGAGGGGCCTCTGGGCTGGAAGCTGGTGTTTGTCAAGTGGAGTGAAGCTCCACTCAAGGACAAAACTAGCGGCAGCAGCTGAGCCCTGCTAGAGTCAAGAGGTAAGGTGCCAGTGACTGAGGTCAAAGAATACTCCCCTGTACAAGGGCCGGAAGGCTCCCCGGAGGCCGAAAAGGGAGGGGACCCCACCCCATATTGAGTGTGGACATGCCCCCGCGGGCCTCTGGTGGGATCAGACCCACAGTTTGGTCCTGACTCAGGCCTGACTCTGCTCCACCCTGAGGTCCGACTCTGGTGCACACTCAGGTCCGACTCTGGTGCACACTCAGGCCCAACTCTGGTCACACTCAGAGCCCTGAATCTGGTGCACACTCAGGTCTGACCCTGCTCCACCCTGAGGTCAGACTCTGGTCCACACTAACGCCTGGCCCCGTTCTGACTTAGCATGATGCTGGTACTCACTTGTCCTGACTCTGGTCCACACTGAGGCCTGACCCTCCGTTCTAAAGCCTGACTCTTCTGTACACTCAGGCCTGACTCCGATCCACAGTGATGCCTGACCTGTCCACACTGAGGAATGACTGATCCACAGAGGTTTGTCTCTTGCCCACAATGAGGCCTGACTCTGGCCTCACTAGGACTTGGCTCTGGGCCACACTGAGGCCTGACTGGTCCACACCGAGGCCTGTTGGTCTACACCGACCCCTGATTCCACTCCACACTCAGGCCTGACTGGTCCACAGTGAGGTTTGACTCTGCTTTCCACACTGAGGCCTGACAGTGCTCCTGCCTCAGGCCTGACTCTGGTCCACACGTAAGTTCTGACTCCGCTCACACTGCAGTCTCTCTGTGCTCTGCACCGGGGACCGACTCTCGTCCACACTGCAGCCTGAATGTTCTTTCTCTAAGCCGTGACTCTCGTCCTTGTAAGGCATGAATCTGGTCTTCACTAGGCCTTGCTCATGTCCTCAGTAAGACCTCGTAATAGGAAATCCACTCTACGAAATATAAATTAAGTGTGGACTGTCAGTAATTCAGAAACTGATACATGCTGCCAAGCAGAAGTCAAATATAAACATATTTTTTAAAATACAGACATACAGAAAGTTTTATGACATCATCTGCTCCACGCCTATGCAGACACTAGATGACACCTGCATGCCGTGGATGACTGCACTGGAAGTATAGACAAGTCAGAGCTGCAAGCTGCGTGCAGGAGGAGAGACGATGGACAAAGAAGAGGGGGTACAGACATGAAAGGCAGTATTATTCTGCCATAAAACATGATCAAAATTACCTTTTCCAGCCTCGGTGAGGAAAAAGATGACCATGATCTTGGAGGGAGGGGGCAGTGAGCGGTGCTGAAGACAGTCGTGGTTCCCTCTGAGGAACTGGACCTGGGGAGCCGGATGAGAACCAGGAGTCCTCGCCGCCAGACCAGCAGGGGCCAGGGGCAAGAAGCCAAGTGACCCGCTGAAACGATGAATGTTTCAAAGAGCCAGAAACCTGTTAAAAGAGGTACGGAGTTCACTTCTGGAGACACGGCATAGCATGTGGGCCAGCAGGCGGAAGAGAGTTTGTTTAAGACAGAAGCGGGGCAGAGATACGCGCAGAGACAGAGGGCGCGGCCGTCCTGGATGAGGAGCCCGGGAAGAGGAGGTGGAAACCCTCAGCCAGGACCGTCCTGCCGGGTCTGTTTGCCTTTGCCAATTACCCTGTCTCTTCTTCACACCCGACTGGCCTCTGGACCCGCCCCAACATGCGTGCAACAAAAAGAAAGCAACCAACACGTGGGGAAATGTTTGCAAAGAAGGATATCCACAAGGAAACCATCTACAGATATGCAGACTGCTCTTTCAGCTCAATTTAAACAAAGCAAACAACCAAATAGGCAAGTGGGCCAAAGACCTACATGGAAACTTCTCCCAAGAAGGCATCCAGACAGACATAAAGCCCGTGAAGACTGCTCAGCGTCACTATTATAGGAAAATGCAGTTCAAAACTTCACCACAGTATCAGCTCATCCCACTCAAAATGGCCATCATGCCGAAGATCTACAAAGATTAGTGCTGCCGGGGGGGTGGGGGGCATGGAGTCCTCCACATTGCGGGCGGGGATGTAAATGGGTGGGTGCAGCGCCAAGGACAGCAGCGTGGAGAGCCCTTAAAGCAGCAGTTGTCGAGTTCCCACGTGATCCGCAAGCCCACTCCTTGCCTTAGATCCGGAGAAAAGGACAGGCTCACCCCCTCTTTTCAGGGCAGCACTGTTGATAACATCCAAGACAGCATCAACCAAAATGTTCATCAACAGAGAGACGAATCACTGGTCCATCGAGACACTGGAGTACACTCAGCCATCAAAAACAACTGAAGCATGCCGTTGTCAGCATCAGTGGACCCAGAGACTTAGCATACTGAGTGAAGTCAGGGAAAGGGGAATTTATCACTTACAGGTGGAATCTGTAAATTCATACAAATGAACTAATTTGTAAACAGACACAGACTCACAGACTTAGAAAAGCAACTTCTTTTTATTTTTAAAAAAAGAAATAGGGGAGGGAGACATTAAGAAGTTAGGACTAACATATATACACGCTGTTATCTGGGAGATAATCCAAAAGGACCTACGGAATCGCACAGGGAAGTCTAGAGAACACACTGACAGAATCTATATGGGAAAAGACCCCGAAAAAGAAAATCCATGTGTCTATGTATAAATGAATCAAGTTCCTGTAAGCCTAAAACAAACACAATATGGGAAATCAAATCTACTCCAATAGAAAGTGAAAGTGAAGTTGCTCAGTCGTGTCTGACTCTTTGCGACCCCAGGGACTGTAGCCCACCAGCCTCCTCCGTCCATGGGATTTTCCAGGCAAGAATACTGGAGTGGGGTGCCATTTCCTTCTCCAGGAGATCTTCCCAACCCAGGGACTGAACCCTGGTCTCCAATAGAAAAAAAAAAAGTGGAGCATGAAGAAATGCTGCCGCCTTGTTGTCACTTTTGGTAACAACAGAAAAACCTGTCTTATGGGTATTTAATATTCACAGTGGTTGACTGGCATCACAGACTCCATGGACACGAGTTTGAGCAAGCTCCAGGCGTTGGTGATGAACAGGGAGGCCTGGCGTGCTGCAATCCATGAGGTCTCAGAGTCGGATATGACTTAGTGACTGAACTGAACTGAACTGAAGTCTTAGAGACTTAAGGGAAAAAACACCAGCCCTCTACAAACTGCCCTCTACCCTGCAGTAAATCACGGGAAAAGAATTCAACACAGGGCCAATGTTCAAGACGTCTACTTGAAGACATAAATTGTAGTCACATGGGAAGAAACAAAAAGTCCGCGGAGAGCTACTCAGCTTCACTAATTGTGTGTGCATGTTCACAGTGGCTCAGCTGTGTCCCAGTCTTTGTGGCCCCTTGGACTGTGGTCCGCCAGGCTCCTCTGTCCATGGGATTTTCCAGGGAAGAATACTGGAGTGGGTTGCCATTTCCTCCTCCAAGGGATCTTCCCAACCCAGGGATCAAACCCGGGTCTTTTCTGACTCCTGCGTTAGCAGACGGATTTTCTTTACCACTGAACCACCTGAGAAGCCCTTACTAATTATTAAGAGACTGCACTGCAAGTCAAAACTACACCGAGGTGTCACCTTACACCACTCAGAATGGCCATCCTCCAAAAGATCTTCAAAGATGAAAGGCTGCCAAGGCCGTGGGGAACAGGGAATCCTCCTATGCTGTGGGTGGGGAGGGAAGCGGGTGGGTGCAGGCACCGTGGAAAACATCTGTAGGTTCCTTAAAGCATTAGATACAGAGAAGCCACATTTTCCAGCCATCTCAGTTCTGGGTCTAAAACTAAAAAATATCCTAATTTGAAACACGTTCACTCCTATTTTTAGGGCAGCACTGTTCACAAGACCCAAGACACAGCTTCAACTAAAATGTCCATCAATATTTTCTATCGGAAAAATGAAGAGTAACTGGTTCATCTATACACTGGAATCTATTTGGCCATCAAACAAAAAAAAAGTAAAAAAAAACCATGCCATTGGCAGCAGCATGGCTGAACCAAGAGATGATGGTACTAAGTGAAGTCAGAGAGAGAAAGATAAATGCTTAAAAATATCACTTACAAATGAAATCTATACATTCATAGACACGAACTAATTTCTAAACAGTAACACTTTCAGACTAAGAAAATCAGCATGTGATTAATTTATTTTAAAGTTATGGGGGAGAGATACACTTAGAGGTTACAAGGAACATATACACACTAGTCGGTATCAGAGATAATATAAAAAAGACCTACTGAATAGCACAGGAAGTCGACTGAACAGACTCTGATAACGTATAGAGAAAAAACCCTGAAGAAGAATAGATAAACACGTATGTATAATTCAGTCAAGCCCCTGTTCACCTAAAATAAACACAACATCTGAAATAAACCCCACTTCTATAGAAAATTTAAAAATTACCAAAGTAAAAAAACAAAATTCCAAAACCCAATGGAGCAACAAATATTTCTGCCTTGTGGCCACTTTTGGCAACAGCCACTGAAAAATCTATGCTGTTCGGTTCAGTTCAGTCACTCAGTCATGTTCAACCCTTGCGACCCCATGGACCGCAGCACACCAGGCATCCCTGTCCATCACCAACTCCCGGAGTTCACCCAAACTCATCTCCATTGAGTCAGTGATGCCATCCAACCATCTCATCCTCTGTCATCCCCTTCTCCTCCCGCCTTCAGTCTTTCCCAGCATCAAGGTCTTTTTGAATGAGTCATCTCTTTGCATCAGGTGGCCAAAGGATTGGAGTTTCAGCTTCAGCATCAGTCCTTCCAATGAACACCCAGGACTGATCTCCTGTAGGATTGACTGGTTGGATCTCCTTGAGGTTGAACTTTATTTTTTTTTTTTCATTTATTTTTATTCATTGAAGGCGGAATGTTGAAATTTAAAACCCGTCTCTGCTCCCTAAGTCGCCCCGTCGTCCAACCGGAGCCCGGGTGTGGACACGCAGAGTGAGGCAGGGTCAGCACGTGTCCTGCCCAAGGTCGGCGCCCAGACACAGCTCCACGGTCCTCTCCAAGACTTCCTCTGTCCTGTCTGTTTTCTGCCCTGAGACTGAACATGAGGAAGCACACACTGCCTGGACCTGGCTCTGGAGCTCTGTGCAGGGAACTGTCAACCAGGGTGGGCCAGGAGCTGGTGAGTCCGCAGTTACAGGGACGGAATCCCCAGACCTGCTGCACCCCCAGATGCCACCACGCCCGCAGAAGCTGGGTCGGCCACGCTGTCTGCACAGCGAGCGTGGCACGTGTCCCAGGAGGAGCCGGTTTTATCCCTCGTGCTGTTCATCCCCCTCGGGTGATTAAGCAATTAAAGTTCCTCACTGCACAGCCAGACCGCAGGTGGAAACACTCCTGTGTCCTCTGTGGAAAATCAGAGCTGAGAGCGTAACTGGGCATTAAAGGGGCAGGTGAAGGTGCACCAGTCACTTCCTTCCTGCACCTTCTCCTGGGCGTGCTCCTCGGGGCGGCGTCATCTCCTCATCATCACAGCCCTTAGCTCCATCCTGGGAAGAGGTCTGGCTCCAGTGACTTCACGCTCCCTGGTTCCTGCTCTGTACGGCGGGAGCTCTCTTTCTAATCTGGAAAGCAGCCCATTTTGAAGACGTTATTCCCACCTCAAAATGCTGTGGATCCCTGATGCCCCCAGGCCTCCACAGGAGGATGATGCCTTTTATTGGTACAGTTATTTGAGCGCTTTGTAGGGACAGTCACACCTGTTTTCACATTGTCTATGGGCAGTGTCTACCTGCAAAGGTGGCCTTAATAGGTGTGGCAGAGACCACACAGCCCATAACTCTAAAACATCTACTCGCTGATGCTTTATAAAAATCTGCCTCACGTGGCTTTTGATGGCCAAGTCGAAGATCTCTACCAGGGTCCATCTTTGGCAGGATTCAGGGGGTACCCTCAGGATGAACGGCATCGGTGAGAGAGAGAGAAGACACGTGAGACCAGCCTTGATAGGGCCAAGTCTGTGTTTTACTTTTTGACAACCGGTTTTATACCCTTTCACAGAACGTTTTCAAGGTACAAGATGCTTACTCATGATTACACAGGATTAGCATTACATCATTTTGGGGTTTTTTTGTTGTTGTTGTGGGTTTTTTTTTTTAATTTTTATTTTTTTTATTTTTCAGTGGGTTTTGTCATACATTGATATGAATCAGCCATAGAGTTACACGTATTCCCCATCCTTGTCCCCCATCCCACCTCCCTCTCCACCCGATTCCTCTGGGTCTTCCCAGCCCACCAGGCCCGAGCACGTGACTCATGCCTCCCACCTGGACTGGTGATCTGTTTCACCACAGATAATATACATGCTGTTCTTTCGAAACATCCCACCCTCACCTTCTCCTACAGAGTTCAAAAGTCTGTTCTGTACTTCTGCGTCTCTTCTTCTGCCCTGCATATAGGGCCATTGTTACCATCTTTCTAAATTCCGTATATATGTGTTAGTATACTGTAATGTTCTTTATCTTTCTGGCTTGCATCACTCTGTATAATGGGCTCCAGTTTCATCCATCTCATTAGAACTGATTCAAATGAATTCTTTTTAACGGCTGAGTAATATTCCATGGTGTATGTGTACCATAGCTTCCTTATCCATTCGTCTGCTGATGGGCATCTAGGTTGCTTCCATGTCCTGGCTATTATAAACAGTGCTGCAGTGAACATTGGGGTGCACGTGTCTCTTTCAGATCTGGTTTCCTCGGTGTGTATGCCCAGAAGTGGGATTGCTGGGTCATATGGTAGTTCTATTTCCGGTTTTTTAAGAAATCTCCACACTGTTTTCCATAGTGGCTGTACTAGTTTGCATTCCCACCAACAGTGTAAGAGAGTTCCCTTTTCTCCACACCCTCTCCAGCATTTATTGCTTGTAGACTTTTGGAAAGCAGCCATCCTGACTGGCGTGTGATGGTACCTCATTGTGGTTTTGATTTGCATTTCTCTGATAATGAGTGATGTTGAGCATCTTTTCATGTGTTTGTTAGCCATCTGTATGTCTTCTTTGGAGAAATATCTGTTTAGTTCTTTGGCCCAGTTTTTGATTGGGTCATTTATTTTTCTGGAATTGAGCTGCAGGTGTTGCTTGTATATTTTTGAGATTAATCCTTTGTCTGTTGCTTCATCTGCTATTATTTTCTCCCAATCTGAGGGCTGTCTTTTCACATTGCTTATAGTGTCCTTTCTTGTGCAAAAGCTTTTAAGTTTCATTAGGTCCCATTTGTTTATTTTTGCTTTTATTTCCAATATTCTGGAGGTGGGTCATAGAGGATCCTGCTGTGATTTATGTCGGAGAGTGTTTTGCCTATGTTCTCCTCTAGGAGTTTTATAGTTTCTGATCTTACATTTAGATCTTTAATCCATTTTGAGTTAATTTTTGTGTATGGTGTTAGAAAGTGTTCTAGTTTCATTCTTTTACAAGTGGTTGACCAATTTTCCCAGCACCACTTGTTAAAGAGGTTGTCTTTTTTCCATTGTATATCCTTGCCTCCTTCGTCGAAGATAAGGTGTCTAAAGGTTTGTGGATCTATCTCTGGGCTTTCTATTCCGTTCCATTGATCTATATTTCTGTCTTTGTGCCAGTACCATACTGTCTTGATGACTGTTGGTTTGTAGTATAGTCTGAAGTCAGGCAGGTTGATTCCTCCAGTTCCATTCTTCTTTCTGAAGATTACTTTGGCTATTCGAGGTGTTTTGCATTTCCATACAAATTGTGAAATTATTTGTTCTAGTTCTGTGAAAAATCATTGGTAGCTTGATAGGGATTGCATTGAATCTATAGATTGCTTTGGGTAGTATAGCCATTTTGACAATATTGATTCTTCCAATCCATGAACACAGTATATTTCTCCATCTGTTTCTGTTCTCTTTGATTTCTTTCATCAAAGTTTTATAGTTTTCTATATATAGGTCTTTTGTTTCTTTAGGTAGATATACTCCTAAGTATTTTATTCTTTTTGTTGCAGTGGTGAATGGTATTGTTTCCTTAATTTCTCTTTCTGTTTTCTCATTGTTAGCGTATAGAAATGCAAGGGATTTCTGTGTGTCAATTTTATATCCTGCAACTTTACTATAATCGTTGATTAGCTCTAGTAATTTTTTGGTAGAGTCTTTAGGGTATTCTGTGTAGAGGATCATGTCATCTGCAAACAATGAAAATTTCACTTCTTTTCCTATCTGAATTCCTCTTACGTCTTTTTCTGCTCTGATTGCTGTAGCCAAAACTTCCAAAACTATGTTGAATAGTAGTGGAGGTGGGCACCCTTGTCTTTCAAATATCTTTTGATCTTGATTTCTAACATAACTCCACAGTGGTAAGAGAACAGACTCTGTATGACGTCAATACCTTTAGACCATGATAATTTTGCACCTTGTTTTATGTGCCAGGATATATTCCAGTGCCTCCTGGTGTACAGTCTATGGAAACTTGAATCGAATTTGCACCCTGTTGCTGTGTGAAAATTATGTAAATTTTAATTATGTTGAATTGATTCAAAGTGCTCTTCGGATCTACTCTTTCTACTTCTCTGTATATTCATTCTATTAATATTTGATATTGAAACTCCAAATAAAAAATCTTAATTTATCCACTTAAAAGTAATTGTAATATATAGTGGAACTATATGTAACCTTCTTCTGTATTTTCCAGATCTCCTGTAAATGTGTTATTCTACTTTCATAATTTAAAATGTATATGTATATTTAAAGAGATTTGTCTCAAGCACCTCCTTGTAAATAGTGCTCCTACTGCCCAACACCAACCCTATGTGACGATCCAAAATGCCCCCGTCCATGAGCCAACCACACATCCCCATGGGATTCCAACAGGCTTTCCAGTGAGAAGTTGTTCTTTTTTGCTCCCTTATGTTTCTTCCTGGGTATGTGTTCATGTCTTCATATCATTTAGGGCTGACTCAGAGTCTTCTCAAGTCACCATTTAGGATGAGGAACTGTCAACACCCAAAGTCCTGTCCACTGTCACTTTTCAGGTCAAGTACCCCAAACCCCACACTATAGGCATCTTCTTCATTTTTACTGCAAAGTCACAAATAGCTTGCTCACTTTACTTCTGTGATTCCACTTCTTCCCCAAACAAGAATTTTCTTGAGGAAACTCACTTAGACCCTGAGTAGGTGAAACTTAATATACAGAAACATGGGTATAATTGGAACAGAATCTTCCTATTCACAGTAGCTAATCTCCTTATATGAAGGCATTCATTTTTTCTCTTCAGTTATGTCTTGGGCTGGCTAAGAAGTCCGTTTGGGTTATTCCGAAAGATGTATGGAAAAACCTGAATGAACTTTTAGGCCAAGCCAACAATATAGACAAAAAAGATAGGCAGGATGGTTAGGCATTGAGTTAATAAGCATCTAAGCCACCTTTGAGCAGATAATACATAGACTGAGGTGGATATGGTCCAGGATTCTGACTGTTGGTGGAACATTCATAAGCACAGAAGAGGGGAAGGGTAGGATCAGCCCTAGAGTTCAGTTTTTAATTGGAGGAATCATGACTAACTCATGTTTCTGTTGTTCAGTTGGTCAGTTGTGTTCGACTCTTTTGCGACCCCATGGACTGTAACCCGTCAAGCTCCTCTGCCCATGGGATTTCCCAGGCAAGAATATGTGAGCGGGTTGCCATTTCCTTCTCCAGGGGATTTTCTCGACCCAGGGATTGAACCTGAGTCTCCTGCATTGGTAGGCAGTTCTTTACCACTGAGCCACCAGGGAAGCCCAGTAACAAGTTGCTGATCATCATAACCTTTTTATGTCGATTGAGTTAGAAATGTGCTTGCTTTTTTAAGCAAGCAAGGTGACTCTGTTACATGACTTGGCGATGAAACCCACTGCCAGCTTGTTTAACTCAACCCAGTCCTACCGATGTTTGTTGGGTGCTGGCTACGCCCCCAGGAGGCTGTGTGGGCTGTGGTTATCCACCCCAGATGACACAGAACAAGCCGTGGCTGAAAACTGATTGACAACCAGGATTCTGAACACTTCAGCCACTACTCAACACGTGTCTCCTCTCCTGCTCTGGACTCAGAGGGAGCTTTAAGCGCCCTGTGTGTCCATCGAGAGGTGAATGGATAAAGAAGTTGTGGTGTCTGTGGGTGTGTGTCTGTGTGTGTGTGATGGAATATTACTCAGCGATGAAAGGAGGACATGAGTCACTCCTACTGAAGTGAATGAACCTACAGCCTGTCACAGAGTGAAGAGAGCCAGAAAGAGACAAGGATAATATATTCTCGCGTATATATGGAACCTACAAAGGTGGTACTGATGAACCTACTTGGAGGGCAGGAATAGCGATGCAGATGCAGAGAACAGACTTGTGGCCACAGCGGGGCAAGGAGAGCGTGGGATGGCTTGAGGGAGTAGCACTGAAACATATACACTGAGGGATGTCACACAGAGAGCCAGGGGGCGTCTGAGGGAACAAGCGAGGAGCTCAGCCCAGTGCTCCCTGAGGGGTGGGGGGCGGGAGGGAGGGACACGTGTATGCCTGTGGCCCTTCACGTCGATGCATGGCAGAAGCCGCCACAATATTGTAAAGCGGATATCCTCCACATGAAAACAAGCAAAGAGCCCTTCAGCGTCCGGTCTCTCCTCAGGCTTTCGGAGGCTGCTGGGGCCCCGCTGCTTTAGGAGTCTATCTGGCGTGAGTGGAAATGAACGAGGGAAAGAACGAGTGACGGCTCGCACGCATGGGTGAAGGGAGATCTCTTGCTCCAACAGACGCCTGCCAGTAGCCGCTGAAGGCGGAAAGGAGGCCAGGCGGACGCTTTGACTCGGGAGGGCGCTGGGGCGGGAGCGGAGGAGGTGCGCCGGGACGGCGGCCGCACGCGGGCCCGGTCTCAGGACGTCTCCCCGCGGAGGACTCGCTGACCGATCGCAGGGCCCGTGGTCCCGGAGCGTGGAGACGCCTGCCAGGCGCCGTGACGGGGCTGGGACCGGCAGACGCGGCGTGCGCCCCCAGCAGGAAGCCTGAGAACGCCTCAGAGCCTTTCTTTCTTTCTAAAGGGATCCCCCTCCGCCCCGTGTGGACCATTTCTAAGCCCTTTCTGAATTTCTAACAGTATTGCTTCCGTCTTACGTGTTTCACTTTTGTCCGGGAGGCCTGTGGGGTCTTAGCTCCCCGACTGGGGCTGGAACCCGCGCCCCCTGCGATGGAAGGCGAAATCCTAACCAACCACCGGGAAACCGGGGAAGCCCAGCGACTTGACTGGTTCAGGAAGCTTTACTGAGATGTCACTGACACGGAAAATATGTGCGTGTGAGGCGTGCAGCATGGCACTAGGATACGGGAATATACTGTGAAGTTATTACCACAGGAAGGTTGACAACTCCATCCCCTCACAGAACTACCGTTTCTCCCAGCTGGTGGTGATAACAGGGAAGATGTACTCTCTCACTGACTTTCTGTCATACGGTGAGTGTATAGTGCAGGACTGTTAGGTCCCGACCCCAAGCGGTGCATCAGACCCTCAGAACTTATTCATTTTATAACTGTAGCTCCATGCCCGTTGACCAACAACTCCTCACTGCCCTGACCTCCCGGCCCCTGGAAACCACTATAAACTCTCTGTTCCATGAGTTTGGCTTTTTCAGATTCCACGGACAGAAGCTGCCACACAGTACTTTTCTTTCTCTGTGCAGTTTATCTCAATTAGCAGAGTGCTGCATTAGCATTGTGCTGCAAATGGCATTATTTCACTCTTTTTTATGGCTATGTAATACTCCAGCGCTGGAGGAGGAAATGAAACCCACTCCAGTATTCTTGCCTGGGAATCCTGGTGGACAGAGGAGCCTGGTGAGCTGCAGCCATGAGGTTGCAGAGTTGGACACGACTGAGCGACTCAGCGCAGCACAGTGCTGACTTCAGCAGCAGCAACTTCTAGTTATAAAATGAGTAAGTCACCGATATACAATGTACAAGTGGTTCAAGAATTACATATACTTCACACGACGAGAAGTGGTAAGAGAATCAATCTTCAAAGTTTTCACAATAAAAAATTTCCGTCAAAAAAAAAAAATTTCCCTCAGTACAGTACAGCTTGGAGGTGGGTATTGTTAACTAGAATTATTGAACTCATCATCTGTAACATATACAAATATTCAACATAATGTTGTAAGTACTGAAGTGATGTAATGTCACAATTATTATACTTTAAAAAAATTAGCCACTCAATACTTAAAGATGAGAATTAGTTATTATTGATGGCATCTACTAGATATTTATCACATTAAGCATTATTTCTATTGACTCCAGAGCAGATCCTAGGCATTCTAGGATCCCTCAGGAGCAGCAGAAAAGGGGAAACAGTGGGAAAACATGAGGCCAAGACATCAGAAGTCTGTATCAACCACAGACGAAACTCTAAAACAACAGTGATATAAAAACAAAAAGTGAAATTCAGTATGTAAACGACAACAAAGGTGACCACCAGCATCAGGACGGTGCAGGCGGCTCTGGTCTCCGGGGGGCATCTGTGGTGTCCAGTGCGGGTGTGAATATACTGAACCCTCTGGTGGTGTCTGAGCAGGAGAAGCACCATGGAGCCACTGGACCAGACCATGAGGATAAGAAACATGGTATCAGAGACGGACCACAGGTAGAAAAAGCCTGCATGAGGAGCTGAGGGGGAACAGAACCACTTGCTCCGACTACCAGAATAGTTGTGTATATCCTGAGGACCAGTGATTTTCAGAAGAACAGAGATGTATGTTAAGAGGTTGAGCATCCAGCAGGTGCAGCAGGAAGGACCAATGACCCTGGGGACCCTTCCTCTGAGCATCATCCACTCCGCTCTCCTAGGGGTGAGAGTGAAGGCCTGATAGGTGCTCAGGATGCAGGTGGAGCAGAGGGCGGTGCTGAGAGCCACCCTCTGGATGTAATATAGTAATTTACACCCAAGGCTGGAGAGGGGGTTTCTCAAAAGAAGATCTGTAATTATATGGGGAATTCCAGAGGACAGAAGAAACAGAAGATTGGACAGGGCCACGTGGGTGAGGATCGTGTCTGTAGGTTTCTGCCTGTGGCCAGGCAAGACTGGAGAGATGCTGCGGGAGAAAAGGATGGCATTGCCCAGAGCCCCAGCCACCACCTGGAACAGAGAGATGGCTTTCACAGCCGCCTCCCCTGCGTTTCTCAGGGCATCTTTGTGAAAAGACATG
The DNA here is from genome assembly GCF_963930625.1 of Muntiacus reevesi. Classification (NCBI taxonomy): domain Eukaryota; kingdom Metazoa; phylum Chordata; class Mammalia; order Artiodactyla; family Cervidae; genus Muntiacus; species Muntiacus reevesi. The sequence continues at coordinate 276,550,172 of NC_089250.1, forward strand.
GAGAGGACATCAGAGTGGCCTGCAGCGGATAGGGGGCTGTGTGGGTGTCGACATATGCAGTCTTCTCACAGAACCAACACTGGGAAAGAATTCCTGCTTTCTGCTCTTCTGAGAAGGGAGACACGGTCATGATCCACAGGAGGGGCTCAACCTGGAGCACACATGCATGATACCGGTTACACTTTTCACTCCGATTATATTTATTTCTATTATTTTGGCACTTCCTTATTCTCCACCAGCATGTCAGGTCCATGAAGTAAAGAACCACATCACTTGTTCAGCAACACGGTGTGATGCATAATAGATGTTACAAACTCTGTACTAAGTGTATGACAATGTGACTGGAGACAGAGTAGCAGATACACTCCCCCCCTTAGAGATGTTCCTGCGTCTTGTAAGCATGTATTAAAAAGCAAATGGAAAATGCACAATTGGGTGAGTTTTAAGACCGCCCAACACAGTTGCAAGAGTCACTTATTCACACTTGAAACTCATATTTCATCAGAATAACCACACACAGTAGCACTGGGTTCTTCTTACCTGAATCCGCTCTCCTGGGAAGGCAGTTAACTGGAGCTTAACAGGCTGGGGTTCACACAGAGCCTGACTCACCTGGGAAGGGAAATCCCCAGCTCCAGCCCACTCTCGCTGTGCTGTCCCCTTCAAGGGGGAGAGAAACATGGAAACACAGGAGGTTCACAGACCAGAGGCACACTCAGCGACTGACTGAGACCTCATTGTAGGAGGTGGAATCTCCCCTCTCCCCGAGGAAGGAGATAGAGGGGCCCCCGGGCTGGAGAGCTGGTGTTCGTCAAGTGGAGTAAAACTGAAGGTTTATTCTCCTGCACACCCTCAAAGGACGAAGCTAGTGGCAGAAGCTGAGTCCTACTGGGGTAAAGAGATACTGTGCCCACGCCTGAGGTCAAGGAAGACTTCCCTGTCTGTACAAGAGAAGGAAGGCTTCCCAGGGGTCAAAAAGGGAGGGGGGCTCCACCCCATAATAAGGGTGGACATGCTCCCACAGGCCTCTGCGGTGTGATCCATCTTAGCAAAACGTTGCCCATGCATGTTGGGGAGGGTTCAGGGATCAGTCAAGTGTCAAGAGAGAGACAAGGGAATTGGCCAAAGGTAAACAAAGGCAATAGTATATTATGAAATCATACAGTAACCATAGCAATTGTTTCGAGTTTAGACCAATAGAAGTTTGGTTTGTTTTTGTGGAGTTTTTAAAGATCTACTGACAAGTGTCCTTTTTGCTAGTAAATCCCATCATTCGGTAATCTCAGAGATCATTCCTTATTTCAAAGAGAAAAATTCCACTATAGTTTAATGCCATTGTCTCTGAGTGACCTCCCATTATAGAGACCAAAGATCAGCAAACTTTTTCTGTTAAGGGACAGATAGTGGTATTTTAGGTTTTGTAGGTCCAGATGCAACTGAGCAACTCCATGTGTTTATGCAGCTGGGAAGGCAGCCACGGACAATATATTAACAGGTGAGCATAGCTGTGTTTACAATAAAACAGTATTTCTAAACACAGATGGCATATGTGCACACCATCATTCACAGCAGCATTGTTCCCAGTAACCAGCAAGGCGAAGCAGCCCACAGGTCCATCAGTGGATGAGTGGATAGGCAAAGTGTCATCCTATATTGGCAGGAATAGTATTCATCTGTGAAAAGGAAATATGCAGCATATCTGACATATGCTACAACACAAACAGACCTTGAAAACATGCTGAATGAAGCAAGCCAGGCACAGATGGAAAAACAGTATATGATTCCACTTATCAAAGTTACTGGAGTAGGCAAATTCATTGAACCAGAAAGTAGAATAGAGGTTACCACTGACTGAGGGCAAGAGGGGTTGTTGTTTAATGAGTAGCAAGGGTCTGTAGGGATGATGAAATTTTGGGAATAAATGGTGATAGGAGTTATACACGGGATTCCTGGTGGCTCAGATGGTAAAGGGTCTGCCTGCAATGCAGGAGACCTGGATTCTATCACCAGGTTTCAAAGATCCCTTGGAGAGTGAAATGGCAACCACTCCATTCACATCACTAAAGGTTTAACAGACGCTCTTTTTACCCACTACAATGCATCCACATAACAAGGCACATTGAAAGGCAAAAACAAACCAAATACCCCTAAAACCCAAACAGTTTGAAGACACAGAGTGAGCATCAGATGCAGACATGGAAGGAATGCTGGGATGGTCAGACCTGGAACATGAGTCAGCTATAATCACTGTGCTGAGGGCTCTAGTGGATAAAGCAGACACTGCAGGAACAGCTGGGCAACAAAAGCAGGAAAGGGGAATTCTAAGGAAGAACGAGGAAGAAATGCTGGAGACCAAAACACTGTCCCAGAAATTCAAGACTGACTTTGAAGGGCTTCTTACTAAATCGGAGGACGCTGATGGGGAAGAAATCTCAGAGGGAGATTTACAGTGCATTCACGGCTCTGCTCCCACTCAGATACACAACCCAGCACATTCGCACTGTCCACCCGTCCTTCCAGGGCGCGGACGGGGCAGCTCAGGACGAGGCCAGGGAGTACCTGTCCTGCCCAAGGTGCTGACAGCACAGCTCTGAGTGCCTCTCCTCCTCGAGAGCCTGCTCTCCCGTTTCCTGCCCTGAGACTGAACACAAGGGCGCACTCACCTGCCTGCACTTGGCTCCACACGCTGTGCAGGAAAGTGTCAGTCAGGACGGGCCCCAGTTATAGGGACAGGGTCCCTGGGCCCGATCTCCCCACAGAGGAGCCATTATCATGTCATCTGGAGTGGAGGTGACACTGTCTGCATGGAGAGTCTGGGGCGTCTCCAGGGAGGAACAGATCTTATCCCCAGTGCTCATCACCCTCACCCACGCCTGGGGACTAGTGACGACTCCTGGCAATTATTGAGAAGGTCCACAAGGGCAGCTGAGCAGAGGGCAGGCAGAGTTCTCTGTGTTCCCTGTGGGAGATCCCAAGTTTAGAGTGAAAGTCATAATGGGGAGGGACACTCACAGTGCACCAGGGCTCCCTTCACTGTTTCCTGCTGGGCATTTTCCTTCATGGTCTCACTTTTCCAAACTGATCCAAAGTGTGTTCTCACTGATCATCGCATGTGATCTGGAGGCTGGGCTTTCCCCTGAGCTTAAGTTCCACAGCCCATTCTATTTATGGTCTCAGGTCTGTTTAATCTGGAAAACGCCCCCTTTGAAGCCAGAGTTTCCCTCGTCAGAATCCTCAGGTCTCCCTTGTGTCCACATGACTCTGGAAGGACTTAGTCATTTGTTCTAAGTCACCCATGGAGCCCCGTCCTTGAGCCTCTCATTGGACCTCCAGTTGTACATGTGTTATGGGCCATTACTGCTGGAAAGAAGATTTCTGGACTCTGATGAGGAAAAACAGAGAAGTAATATTAGACTGTATGCTGCAGTCCATGGGTCACAGAGTCGAACTTGACTTAGTGGCTGAACAACAGCGTTAGAATACATTAAATTGATCATGGCAATCATCAGTTGATAGCTGTGAAAGGTTGTTGCTGAATGATAAGATGCCAGGATTCTTGGCCTCCAGAGGAGACGAATTCAGTCTGGGGCCAAAGATGAGGCTGGATCGCTCAGAGCTTTTGTGTAATAAAGTTTTATTCAAGTATAAAGGAGATAGAGAAAGCTGCTGACACAGGCATCAAAAGGGGGCAGAAAGAGTACCCACCTGCTAGTCTTCAGCTGGATGTTATAGAGTCCCTAGCAGTCTGTTAATTAAAAGAAAGGAATGTCTTAAAACTCAGAATGGCCTCTCATCCATAAGTTGTATTTTGTGATAATCCTGGCACCAGATGATTCATCCCAGGCCATAAAACGACTGACTTGAATCTTGTAGAAGGGCAGATTACCATACAAATAGTTTCATTTACATAGACTGGGGAACACTATCTGAGTATAACATACTGGTTTGTCAAGTAGGTTCTGAGCCATTTGGTGGAACCCACTTGAAGACAGAGTCTGGGGAAAAATGCATAGCACATTAACATAGCTGAAGACAAAGATTTCCATACGAAAAATGTTTTGGTTAACTCAAGGTTTGAGAATAGTTAGCTTCAAGTGAAATCAGGTGTCATGGCAACACAGTACTTTAAGAGAAACCTCAAAAGAATAAAATACTTAGGAGTATATCTACCTAAAGAAACAAAAGACCTATACACAGAAAACTATAAAACGTTGATGAAAGAAATCAAAGAGGACACAAACAGATGGAGAAATATACTATATTCATGGTTTGGAAGAATCAATACTGTCAAAATGGCTATACTACCCAAAGCAATCTATAGATTCAATGCAATCCCTATCAAGCTATCAATGGTATTTTTCACAGAACTAGAACAAATATTTTCACAATTTGTATGGAAATACAAAAAACCTCAAATAGCCAAAGTAATCTTGAGAAAGACAATGGAATTGGAGGAATCAACTGCCTGACTCAGACTATACTACAAAGCCACAGTCATCAAGACAGTATGGTACTGGCACAAAGACAGAAATATAGATCAATGGAACAGAATAGAAAGCCCAGAGATTAATCCACGAACCTATGGACACCTTATCTTTGACAAAGGAGGCAAGGATATACAATGGAAAAAAGACAACCTCTTTAACAAGTGGTGCTGGGAAAACTGGTCAACCACTTGTAAAAGAATGAAACTAGAACACTTTCTAACACCATACACAAAAATAAACTCAAAATGGATTAAAGATCTAAATGTAAGACCAGAAACTATAAAACTCCTACAGGAGAACATAGGCAAAACACTCTTCGACATAAATCACAGCAGGATCCTCTATGACCCACCTCCCAGAATATTGGAAATAAAAGCAAAATTAAAATAAATGGGACCTAATGAAACTTAAAAGCTTTTGCACAACAAAGGACACTATAAGCAATGTGAAAAGACAGCCCTCAGATTGGGAGAAAATAATAGCAGACGAAGCAACAGACAAAGGATTAATCTCAAAAATATACAAGCAACTCCTGCAGCTCAATTCCAGAAAAATAAATGACCCAATCAAAAAATGGGCAAAATAACTAAACAGAGATTTCTCCAAAGAAGACATACAGATGGCTAACAAGCACATGAAAAGATGCTCAACATCACTCATTATCAGAGAAATGCAAATCAAAACCACAATGAGGTACCATTACACTCCAGTCAGGATGGCTGCTTTCCAAAAGTCTACAGGCAATAAATGCTGGAGAGGGTGTGGAGAAAAGGGAACCCTCTTACACTGTTGGTGAGAATGCAAACTAGTACAGCCACTATGGAGAACAGTGTGGAGATTTCTTAAAAAACTGGAAATAGAACTGCCATATGACCCAGCAATCCCACTCCTGGGCATACACACCAAGGAAACCAGATCATGTGCACCACAATGTTCATCGCAGCAGTGTTTATAAAAGCCAGGACATGGAAGCAACCGAGATGTCCATCAGCAGATGAATGGATAAGGAAGCTGTGGTACATATACACCATGGAATATTACTCAGCCATTAAAAGGAATTCATTTGACTCAGTTCTAATGAGGTGGATGAAACTGGAGCCCATTATACAGAGTGAAGTATGCCAGAAAGATAAAGACCATTACAGTGTACTAACACATATAGATGGAATTTAGAAAGATGGTAATGATAACCCTATATGCAAAACAGAAAAAGAGACACAGAAGTACAGAACAGACTTTTGGACTCTGTGGGAGAAGGCGAGGGTGGGATGTTTCAAGAGAACAGCATCGAAACATGTATATTATCTAGGATGAAAGAGATCACCAGCCCAGGTTGGACGCATGAGACAAGTGCTCGAACCTGGTGCACTGGGAAGATCCAGAGGGATCGGGTAGAGAGGGAGGTGAGAAGGGGGATCGGGATGGGGAATACATGTAAATCCATGGCTGATTCATGTCAATGTATGGCAAAAACCACTACAATATTGTAAAGTAATTAGCCTTCAACTAATAAAAATAAATGAAAAAATAAATAAATAAGAGAAACCTCCTTTTACATTTGTATAGAGAAGGGAAAATATCACTAGTTTGTTACCTCCTGCCACTTAACAGATAAAAATGTCTGACACTTGCAGCCTATTTCCTCCATTTGGAGATGCCTGGCCTTCCTGCCTGTTACCCTCTCACTTGGATCTTGGGTACCAGTTCCCTCAGCTGGAAAATAGCCCTGAGTTCATCCTTCTGAAGCCCAGAGAGCAGAAGAGGGTACAATCAATCGTCCCCACTGGGCTCCTTCTGCAGGGAGTTGATGCACTGTGGCCAGCGGACTTGTCCACAGTTCAGGTACATGGGTTTGAGAGGAGAAGGCAGGCAGATAAGACGGCTATGTCTGCTGAACACATGCATGATTTAGTTGTGCATATGACTGAACGTGTGGGCTGATGACTCCTCCTCGGAAGCTGTCCCACACATTTAAACACAGAACCTACTGTGTGCCATCCCCAGGACTAGGTAACGAAGGCTCAAACAGTAACACTCACAGTCCTGGTCCTGAGATATGTGATGCTGGTTACACAAAGACCATGGTCATCATCAGATTCTTCACTCAGCTGGTGAAAGGGTCTTGATTTCACTGTCTATTAAGGTAGCTCCAGTCACACATGGCTACTGAGCCCCTGAAACAGGCTCGTCTGAGAGATGCTCTGATTGTAAACACACACTGGACGTCAAGCGTCTCTTAAGACAGAGAGACAGTAAGCTACTTTTTAAGAACTTTTCAGAAATGATTATAGCTTGTGCTCAGTCGCTCACTCGTGTCCGACTCGTTGTGACCCATGGACTGCCACCTGCCAGGTTCCTCTGTCCATGGGATTCTCCAGGCAAGAACACTGTAGCAGGTTGCCATGCCCTCCTCCAGGGAATCTTCCTGACCCAGCAATCGAGCCTCCTTCTCTTGTGTCTCCTGTGTTGCAGGCAGATTCTTTACTACCTGAGCTATCAGGCAAGTCCCCTGATAGTCCTTAATAAAACCTCCCTTATTCCAGAAATAAGTCAGCATTTGATGGGATTTAGGCGGTGGGATGTAAATAAGGGGGAAATAGGAACCATATTCATAAAATCCCCTTGCAGGGGAGCTGAGTGGCAGTGGGGGCACGTGGAGGCCACAGGCGAACCTAGTGGACTTGAGGTGGGTCCACCTCATGGAATTTCTTTTTCACGTCTCCCATTTCTCCAAAAGACAGATTTGAGAGACATGGTCTGCAGTATGGAGGCGTTTGTTAATTCAGCAAGTATTCCTGAGGTCAGTTCAGTGCTGGGCAGTGTGTGTCCATTTCAGGGCACTGGACACAGTACTCTGTCCTGAGAGAAGTCAACTGACCCTGGCAGGCTCTTCTTCACTTCCTTTATCATCACAGCTTCACAGTGTATGCAAGATTGTGACTTTCCCCATTGACTTCATCAACCTCTCAGGTCATGCCAGGCCTCCTGTCATGGCCAGGAGGGTCCTGCTGGGGTCAGAAGGCTCAGCAACACGCAGTAGAAACGGTTTAAAACATGATATGCATTAAAGGAAAAAGAGCCCTGGATGCTGATTTTCCTCAAAATTGTCCAGTTGACACAAACAATGTCAAAATAGAGACACTGAATATACACCTGTATGGTGGTGATTTGACGTGTCCCAGAATAATCTTGGAATAGTAAGGTATCTTTTTCTTCTTTTTGCATCTTCTCTTCTGTAAATGAACAACAAGCAACTGCATTCCAGTCCTTCCCATCCTCTGAGTTGTAGAAAACATAAGGAGACTTTTCAGAGGTCTCTGGATGAGGGGGTTAACTCTGGAAGTCAAGACAGAGGAAGGGATTCCCGTGGACACGGGAAAGGATGGGCTTGGATACTGTAGTGACTCAGGCTCAGAACTCGATGTGGCCAGGCTCAGAGGCCCGGGCCGGAAGGACTGGCTACATTGGCAACATCTCCGCCTAACCCTGTGATGAGGAGGGGGCCTGCACCCGCCTGTCCTGATGTGACTGTGTGGATGGGGTCACAATTCAATTCAGACCCTCAGTTGTTTCCAACTCTTTGCGACCCCTTGAACCGCAGCATGGCAGGCCTCCCTGTCCAACCCCAACTCCCAGAGTCCACCCAAACTCCTGTCCATCGAATCAGTGATGCCATCCAACCATCTCATCCTCTGTTGTCCCCTTCTCCTCCTGCCCACAATCCCTCCCAGCATCAGGGTCTTTTCAAATGAGTCAGCTCTTCACATCAGGTGGACAAATTATTTGAGCTTCAGCTTCAATATCAGTCCTTCCAATGAATATTCAGGACTGATTTCCTTTAGGATGGACTGGTTGGATCTCCTTGCTGTCCAAGGAACTCTCAAGCATCTTCTCCAACACCACAGTTCAAAAGCATCAATTCTTCAGCGCTCAACTTTCTTTGCAGTCTAACTCTCACATCCATACATGACCACTGGAAAACCCATAGCCTTGACTAGACGACCTTTGTTGGCAAAGTAATGTCTCTGCTTTTTAATATGCTATCTAGGTTGGTCATAACTTTCCTTCCAAGGAGCAAGGGTCTTTTAATTTCATGGCTGCAATCACCATCTGCAGTGATTTTGGAGCCCAAAAAAACAAAGTCTGACACTGTTTCCGCTGTCTCCCCATCTATTTCCCATGAAGTGATGGGTTTGGATGCCGTGATCTTAGTTTTCTGAATGTTGAGCTTTAAGCCAACTTTTTCACTCTCTTCTTTCACTTTCCTCAAGAGGCTCTTTAGTTCTTCACTTTCTACCATAAGGGTGGTGTCATCTGTATATCTGTGGTTACTGATCTTTCTCCGGGAAATCTTGATTCCAGTCTGTGCTTCCTCCAGCCCAGAATTTCTCATGATGTCCTCTGCATTTAACTTAAATAAGCAGGGTGACAATATACAGCCTTGACATACTACTTTTCCTATTTGGAACCAGTCTGTTGTTCCATGTCCAGTTCTACTGTTGCTTCCTGACCTGCATATAGATTTCTCAGGAGGCAGGTCAGGTGGTCTGGTATTCCCATCTCTTTCAGAATTTTCCACAGTTTATTGTGATCCACACAGTCAAAGGCTTTGGGATAGTCAATAAAGCAGAAATAGTTGTTTCTCTAGAACTCTCTTGCTTTTTTGATGAACCAGCAAATGTTGGCAATTTGATCTCTGATTGCTCTGCCTTTCATAAAACCAGCTTGAATATCTGCAAGTTCACGGCTCATGTATTGCCATATAGTTGTTCATAATAGTCTCTTATAATCCTTTGTATTTCTGCATTGTCTGTAGTAACCTCTCCTTTTTCATTTCGAATTTTATTGATTTGATTCTTCTTTTTTTCTTGATGAGTCTGGCTAAAGGCTTGTCAATTTTGTTTATCTTTGCAAAGAACCATCTTTTAGTTTTATTAATTTTTACCATTGTTTCTTTCATTTCTTTTTCATTTATTTCTGCTAGGATCTTTATAATTTGTTTCCTTCTGTTAATTTGCAGGGTATTTTTGTTCTTCTTTTTCAGTTGTTTTAGGTGTTAAGTTAGGTTGTCTGTTTAATGCTTTTCTTGTTTCATGAGATAGGATTGTATTGCTATAAACTTCCTTCTTAGGACTGCTTTTGCTGCATCGCATAGGTTTTGAGTTGTCATGTTTTCATTTTCATTTGTTGTTAGAATTTTTTTTTTTTATTTTCCTTTAGATTTCTTCCATAACCTGATGGTTATTCAGAAATGTATTGCTTAATCTCCACGTGTTTGTGTTTTTTTTAGAGTTTTTTTTTCTTGTAATTGATATCGACTCTCATAGCATTGTGGTTCGAAAAAATGCTCGCTATAATTTCAATTATCTTAAATTTACTGAGGTTTAACTTGTGACCCAAGATGTGGTCTATCCTGGAGAATGTTCCATGTGCACTTGAGAAGAACGTGTATTCTTCTGCATTTGGATGGACTGTCCTGGAGATATCAATGAGAACCATCTCATCTACTGTATCATTTAAGACTTCTCCTCCTGCCCACAATCCTTCCCAGCATCAGGGTCTTTTCAAATGAGTCAGCACTTTGCAGCAGGTGGCCAAAGTATTGGAGTTTCAGCTTCAGCATCAGTCCTTCCAATGAACACACAGGACTGATCTCCTTTAGGATGGACTGGTTGGATCTCCTTGCAGTCCAAGGGACTCTCAAGGGTCTTCTCCAACACCACAGTTCAAAAGCATCAATTCTTCTGTGTTCAGCTTTCTTTATAGTCCAACTCTCACATCCATACATGACTACTGGAAAAACCATAGCTTTGACTAGATAGACCTTATTGGCAAAGTAATGTCTCTGCTTTTTAATATGCTGTCCAGGTTGGTCATAACTTTCCTTCCAAGGAGTAAGCGTCTTTTAATATCAGGCTGTAGTCACCATCAGAAGTGATCTTGGAGCTCAAAAAAATTAACTCTGCCACTGTTTCCACTGTTTTCCCATCTATTTGCCATGACGTGATGGGAGCGGATGACATGATCTTAGTTTTCTGAATGTTGAACTTTATTTTCTTTTTCCATTTATTTTTACTCATTGGAGGCTGAATATTGAGCTTTAAAACACCTCTCTGCTCCCTAAGTCGCCCCGTCGTCCAGTCAGAGTCCAGGTGGGGACACGCAGAGTGAGGCAGGGTCAGCACGTGTCCTGCCCAAGGTCGGCGCCCAGACACCACTCCACGGTCCTCTCCAAGACTTCCTCTCTCCTGTCTGTTTCCTGCCCTGAGACTGAACATGAAAGCGCACACCCGCCTGGACCTGGCTCCGGGGCTCTGTGCAGGGAACTTTGACCAGGGTGGGCCAGGGGCTGGTGAGTCCACAATTACAGGGATGGGGTCCCCAGACCTGCTGTCCCCCCAAATGCCACCTCGCCCGCAGTGGCTGGGTCTGCCCGCTGTCTGCACAGCGAGCCTGGAGCGTGTCCTGGGAGGAGCCGGTTTTATCCCTCGTGCTGTTCATCCCCCTCGGGTGATTAAGCAATTAAAGATCCTCACTGCACAGCCAGACCGCAGGTGAAAACACTCCTGTGTCCTCTGTGGAAAATCAGAGTTGAGACCATAACTGGGCATTAAAGGGGCAGGCGAAGGTGCACCAGTCACTTCCTGTGCCTTCTGGGCGTGCTCCTCGGGGCGGCGTCATCTCGTCATCGTCACAGCCCTGAGCTCCATCCTGGGAAGGGGTCGGGCTACAGTGACATCATGCTCCCTGGTTCCTGCTCTTTACTGCTGGAGCTCTTTTTCTAATCTGGAAAGCAGCCCATTTTGCAGCCATCATTCCCACCTCAAAATGCTGTGGATCCCTGATGCCCCCAGGCCTCCACGGGAGGATGATGCCTTTTATTGGGACAGTTATTTGAGAGCTTCCTAGGGACGCAGTCACACCTGTTTTCACATTGTCTATGGGCAGTGTCTACCTGCAAAGGCGGCCTTAATAGGTGTGGCAGAGACCACACAGCCCGTAACTCTAAAACATCTACTCGCTGATGCTTTATAAAAATCTGCCTCATGTGGCTTTTGATGGCCAAGTTGAAGATCTCTCTTGGTAAATGTCACGTTGCACTTGAAAATATGTGTTGCTCTTCTGTCACTCCATCATCTCTGACTCTTTGTGACCCCATGGACTGCAGCACAGCAGGCATCCCTGTCCTTCACCATCTCCTGGAGTTTGCTCAAACTCATGTCCATTGAGTCACTGATGCCATTCAACCACCTCATGCTCTGTCGCGCCCTTGTCCCCCTGCCCTCAGCAAATATGTGGGTTGTTTTCAAATATCTTTTTTTTTCATTTATTTTTATTAGTTGGAAGCTAATAACTTTATAATATTGTAGTGGTTTTTGTCATACATTGACATGAATCAGCCATGGATTTACATGTATTCCCCATCCCGATCCCCCTTCTCACCTCCCTCTCCACCCGATGCTCTGTGTCTTCCCAGTGCACCAGGCCCGAGCACATGTCTCATGCATCCAGCCTGGGCTGGTAATCTGTTTCACCCTAGATAATATACATGTTTTGATGCTGTTCTCTCAAAACATCCCACACTCGCCTTCTCCCACAGAGTCCAAAAGTCTGTTCTGTACATCTGTGTCTCCTTTTCTGTTTTCATAGACGGTTATCATTACCATCTTTCTAAATTCCATATATATGTGTTAGTATACTGTAATGGTCTTTATCTTTCTGGCTTACTTCACTCTGTATAATGTGCTCCAGTTTCATCCATCTCATTAGAACTGAGTCAAATGAATTCTTTTTAATGGCTGAGTAATATTCCATGGTGTATATGTACCACAGCTTCCTTATCCATTCGCCTGCTCATGGAATCTAGGTTGATTCCATGTCCTGGCTATTATAAACAGTGCTGCGATGAACATTGGGGTGCACGTGTCTCTTTCAGATCTGGTTTCCTCGGTGTGTATGCCCAGGAGTGGGCTTGCTGGGTCATATGGCAGTTCTAATTCCAGTTTTTTAAGAAATCTCCACACTGTTCTCCATAGTGGCTGTACTAGTTTGCATTCTCACCAATAGTGTAAGAGGGTTCCCTTTTCTCCACACCCTCTCCAGCATTAATTTCCTGTAGACTTTTGGACAGCAGCCATCCTGACTGGAGTGTAATGGTACCTCATTGTGGTTTTGATTTGCATTTCTCTGATAATGAGTGATGTTGAGCATCTTTTCATGTGTCTGTTAGCCATCTGTATGTCTTCTTTGGAGAAATGTCTGTTTAGTTCTTTGGCCCAGCTTTTGATTGGGTCATTTATTTTTCTGGAATTGAGCTGCAGGAGTTGCTTGTATATTTTTGAGATTAATCCTTTCTGTGTTGCTTTGTTTGCTATTATTTTCTCCCAATCTGAGGGTTGTCTTTTCACCTTGCTTATAGTGTCCTTTGTTGTGCAAAAGCTTTTAAGTTTCATTATGTCCCATTTGTTTAATATTGCTTTTATTTCCAATATTCTGGGAGGTGGGTCATAGAGGATCCTCCTGTGATTTATGTCGGAGAGTGTTTTGCCTATGTTCTCCTGTAGGAGTTTTATAGTTTCTGGTCTTACATTTAGATCTTTAATCCATTTTGAGTTTATTTTTGTGTGTGGTGTTAGAAAGTGTTCTAGTTTCATTCTTTTACAAGTGGCTGACCAGTTTTCCCAGCACCACTTGTGAAAGAGGTTGTCTTTTATCCATTGTATATCCTTGCTTCCTTTGTCGAAGATGAGGTGTCTATAGGTTTGTGGATCTATCTCTGGGCTTTCTATTCTGTTCCATTGATCTATATTTCTGTCTTTGTGCCAGTACCATACTGTCTTGATGACTGTGGCTTTGTAGTATATTCTGAAGTCAGGCAGGTTGATTCCACCAGTTCCATTCTTCTTTCTCAAGATTACTTTGGCTATTTGAGGTTTTTTGTATTTCCATACAAATTGTGAAATTATTTGTTCTAGTTCTGTGATAAGTACCATTGGTAGCTTGATAGGGATTGCATTGAATCTATAGATTGCTTTGGGTAGAATAGCCATTTTGACAATATTGATTCTTCCAATCCATGAACACGGTGTGTTTCTCCATCTGTTTGTGTCCTCTTTGATTTCCTTCATCAGTGTTCTATAGTTTTCTATGTATAGTTCTTTTGTTTCTTTAGGCAGATATACTCCTAAGTATTTTATTCTTTTTGTTGCAGTGCTGAATGGTATTGTTTCCTTAATTTCTCTTTCTGTTTTCTCATTGTTAGTGTATAGGAATGCAAGGGATTTCTGTGTGTTAATTTTATATCCTGCAACTTTACTATATTGGTTGATTTGCTCTAGTAATTTTCTGGTAGAGTCTTTAGGGTTTTCTATGTAGAGGATCATGTCATCTGCGAACAGCAAGAGTTTCTCTTCTTCTTTTCCTATCTGGATTCCTTTTACTTCTTTTTCTGCTCTGATTGCTGTAGCCAAAACTTCCAAAACTATGTTGAATAGTAGTGGTGAGAGTGGGCACCCTTGTCTTTCAAATATCTTTTGACCTTGATTTCTAACATAACTCCACAGTGGTGAGAGAACAGACTCTGTATGATGTCACTATCTTTAGACCATGACATTCTTGCACCTTGTTTTATGTGGCAGGATTTATTCCAGTGCCTCCTGGTGTACAGTCTATGGGAACTTGAATTGAATTTGTACCCTGTTTCTGTGTGAAAATTATGTAAACCTTAGTTATGTTGAATTGGCTCACAGTGCTCTTCGGATCTACTCTGTAGTTCTACTTCTTTGTATATTCATTCTATCAATTTTTGATATTGAAACTCCAAATAAAAAATCTTAATTTATCCACTTAAAAATAATTGTGATATATAGTGGCACTATGTGTAACCTTGTTCTTTACTTTCCAGGTCTCCTCTAAATGTGTTGTCCTACTCTCATCATTTACAAATATATATGTATATTGAAAGAGATTTGCCTCAAGCACCTCCTTGTATATAGTGCTCCTACTGCCCAACACCAACCCCATGTGACGATCCAAAATGCCCCCGTCCATGAGCCAACCACACATCCCCATGGGAGTCCAACAGGCTTTCCACTGAGAAGTTGTTCTTTTTGCTCCCTTATGTTTCTTCCTGGGTATGTGTTCATGTCTTCATATCGATTAGGGCTGACTCAGACTCTTTTCAAGTCACCATTTAGGATCAGGAACTGTCAACACCCAAGGTCCTGTCCACTGTCACTTTTCAGGTCAAGGACCCCAAACCCCACACTATAGGCATCTTCTTCACTTTTACTGCAAAGTCGCAAATAGCTTGGTCATTTTACTTCTGTGATTCCACTTCTTCCCCAAACAAGAACTTTCTTCGGGAAACTTACTTAGACCCAGTGTAGGTGAAACTTAATATACAGAAAAATGGGTATAATTGGGGCAGAATCTTCCTATTCACAGTAGCTATTCTCCTTATATGAAGGTATTCATTTTTTCTCTTCAGTTATGTTTTGGGTTGGCTAAGAAGTCTGTTTGGGTTTTTCCAAAAGATGTATGGAAAAACCTGAATGAGCTTTTTGGCCAACTCAACTATATAGACAAAGAAGATAGGCAGGATGGTTAGGCATTGAGTTAATAAGCATCTAAGCCACCTTTGAGCAGATGATACACAGACTGAGGTGGATATGGTCCAGGTTTCTGACTGTTGGTGGAACATTTATAAGCACAGAAGAGGGGAAGGGTAGGATAAGCCCTAGAGTTCAGTTTTTAATTGGAGGAGTCATGACTAACTCATGTTTTTGCTGTTCAGTTGGTCAGTTGTGTTCGACTCTTTTGCGACCACATGGACTGTAGCCCGTCAAGCTCCTCCGCCCATGGGATTTCCCAGGCAAGAATATGGGAGTGGGCTTCCATTTCCTTCTCCAGGGGATCTTCCTGACCCAGGGATTGAACCTGAGTCTCTTGCATTGGTAGGCAGTTCTTTAACACTGAGCCACCAGGGAAGCCCAGTAACAAGTTGCTGATCATCACAACGTTTGTGTAGATTGAGTTAGAAATGTGCTGGCTTTTTTAAGCAAGCAAGGTGACTCTGCTACGTGACTTGGGATGAAACCCACTGCCAGCTTGCTTAATTCAACCCAGTCCTACTGATGTTCTTTGGGTGCTAGCTACGCCCCCAGGAGGCTGTGTGGGCTGTGGTTATCCACCCCAGATGATACAGGACAAGCGATGGCTGAAAACTGATTGACAACCAGGATTCTGAACACTTCAGCCGCTACTCAACACGTGTCTCCTCTCCTGCTCTGGACTCAGAGGGAGCTTTAAGCGCCCTGTGTGTCCATCGAGAGGTGAATGGATAAAGAAGTTGTGGTGTCTGTGGGTGTGTGTGTGTGTGTGTGTGATGGAATATTACTCAGCGATGAAAGGAGGACATGAGTCACTCCTAGTGAAGTGAATGAACCTACAGCCTGTCACAGAGTGAGGTGAGTCAGAAAGAGCCAAGGATCATATATTCTCGCGTATATATGGAACCTACAAAGGTGGTACTGATGAACCTACCTGGAGGGCAGGAATAGCGATGCAGATGCAGAGAACAGACTTGTGGCCACAGCGGGGCAAGGAGAGCGTGGGATGGCTTGAGGGAGTAGCACTGAAACATATACACTGAGGTATGTCACACAGAGAGCCAGGGGGCGTCTGAGGGAACAAGCGAGGAGCTCAACCCAGTGCTCCCTGAGGGGTGGGGGGCGGGAGGGAGGGACACGTGTATGCCTGTGGCCCTTCACGTCGATGGATGGCAGAAGCCGCCACAATATTGTAAAGCGGATATCCTCCACATGAAAACAAGCAAAGAGCCCTTCAGCGTCCGGTCTCTCCTCAGGCTTTCGGAGGCTGCTGGGGCCCCGCTGCTTTAGGAGTCTATCTGGCGTGAGTGGAAATGAACGAGGGAAAGAACGAGTGACGGCTCGCACGCATGGGTGAAGGGAGATCTCTTGCTCCAACAGACGCCTGCCAGTAGCCGCTGAAGGCGGAAAGGAGGCCAGGCGGACGCTTTGACTCGGGAGGGCGCTGGGGCGGGAGCGGAGGAGGCGCGCCGGGACGGCGGCCGCACGCGGGCCCGGTCTCAGGACGTCTCCCCGCGGAGCACTCGCTGACCGATCGCAGGGCCCGTGGTCCGCGGAGCGTGGAGACGCCTGCCAGGCGCCGTGACGGGGCTGGGACCGGCAGACGCGGCGTGCGCCCCCAGCAGGCAGCCTGAGAACGCCTCAGAGCCTTTCTTTCTTTCTAAAGGGATCCCCCTCCGCCCCGTGTGGACCATTTCTAAGTCCTTTCTGAATTTCTATCAGTATTGCTTCCGTCTTACGTGTTTCACTTTTGTCCGGGAGGCCTGTGGGGTCTTATCTCCCCGACTGGGGCTGGAACCCGCGGCCCCTGCGATGGAAGGCGAAGTCCTAACCAACCACCGGGAAACCGGGGAAGCCCAGCGACTTGACTGGTTCAGGAAGCTTTACTGAGATGTCACTGACACGGAAAATATGTGCGAGTGAGGCGTGCAGCATGGCACTAGGATACGGGAATATACTGTGAAATTATTACCACAGGAAGGTTGACAACTCCATCCTCTCACAGAATTAAGGTTTCTCCCAGCTGGAGGTGATAACAGGGAAGATGTACTCTCTCACTGACTTTCTGTCATACGGTGAGTGTATAGTGCAGGACTGTTAGGTCCCGGCCCCAGGCGGTGCATCAGACCCTCAGAACTTATTCATTTTATAACTGTAGCTCAGGGCCCGTTGACCAACAACTCCTCACTGCCCTGACCTCCCGGCCCCTGGAAACCACTATAAACTCTCTGTTCCATGAGTTCGGCTTTTTCAGATTCCACGGACAGAAGCTGTCACACAGTACTTTTCTTTCTCTGTGCTGTTTATCTCAATTAGCATAGTGTTCTTGAGGTCTAACCATGTTGCTGCAAATAGCATTATTTCACTCTTTTTTATGGCTACGTAATACTCCATCCCTGCAGGAGGAAACAGAAACCGACTCCAATACTCTTGCCTGTAGAATCCTGATGGACAGAGGAGCCTGGCAAGCTGCACCCCATGAGGTTGCAGAGTTGGACACGACTGAGCGACTCAGCGCAGCACACTGCTGACTTCAACAGAAGCAACTTCTAGTTTTAAAATGAGCAAGTCACCGACATATAGTGTACAAGTGGTTCAAGAATTACATATACTTCACACGACGAGAAGTGGTAAGAGAATCAATCTTCAAAGTTTTCACAATAAAAAAGTTCCATCAGTACAGTACAGTGTGGAGGTGGGTAGATGTTAACTACACTTATTGAACTCATCATCTGTAACGTATACAAATATTCAATCATAATGTTGTAAGTACTGAAGTGATGTAATGTCACACTTATTATACTTTAATAAAAATAGCCACTCAATACTTAAAGAACAGAATTAGTTATTATTGAAGGCATCTACTAGATATTTATCACATTAAACATTATTTCTATTGACTCCAGAGCATATCCTAGGCATTCTAGGATCCCTTAGGAGCAGAAGCAAAGAGGAAACAATGGGAAAACATGAGGCCAAGATATCAGAAGTCTGTATCAACCAGAGATGAAACTCTAAAACAACAGTGATATAAAAAGAAAAAGTGGAATTCAGTATGTAAATGATGACAAAGGTGACTACCAGCATTAGGATGGTGTGGGCAGCTCTGGTCTCCGGGGGGTATCTGTGATGTCCAGAGCGGCTGTGAATATACTGAACCCTCTGGTGGTGTCTGAGCAGGAGAAGCACCATGGAGCCACTGGACCAGACCATGAGGGTAAGAAACACGGCATCAGAGACTGACCACAGGTACACAAAGCCTGCATTAGGAGCTGAGGGGGAACAGAACCACTTGCCCAAAGTATAAGTATAGTTGTGTGTGTCCCGAGGACCAGTGATTTTCAAAGGAACAAAGATGTACGTTAAGAGGTTGAGCATCCAGCAGGTGCAGCAGGAAGGACCAATGACCTTGGGGGCCCTTCCTCTGAGCATTATCCACTCTGCTCTCCTGGGGGTGAGAGTGAAGGCCTGATAGGTGCTCAGGATGCAGGTGGAGCAGAGGGCGGTGCTGAGAGCCACCCTCTGGATGTAATACAGTAATTTACACCCAAGGCTGGAGAGGGGGCTTCTCAAAAGGAAGCCTGTCATTATATGGGGAATTCCAGAGGACAGAAGAAACAAAAGATTGGACAGGGCCACGTGGGTGAGAATCGTGTCTGCGGGTCTCTGCTTGTGGCCAAGCAAGACTGGAGAGATGCTGCGGGAGAAAAGGATGGCATTGCCCAGAGCCCCAGCCACCGCCTGGAACAGAAAGATGGCTTTCACAGCCGCCTCCCCTGCGTGTCTCAGGGCATCTTTGTGAAAAGACATGGAGAAGACGTCAGAGTGGCCTGGAGTGGAAAGGGGGCTGTGTGGGTGTCGACATATGCAGTCTTCTCACAGAACCAACACTGGGAAAGAATTCCTGCTTTCTGCTCTTCCAAGAAGGGAGACACGGTCATGATCCACAGGAGGGGCTCAACCTGGAGCACACATGCATGATACCGGTTACACTTTTCACTCCGATTATATTTGTTTCTATTATTTTGGCACTTCCTTATTCTCCACCAGCATGTCAGGTCCATGAAGTAAAGAACCACATCACTTGCTCAGCAACACGGTGTGATGCATAATAGATGTTACAAACTCTGTACTAAGTGTATGACAATGTGACCGGAGACAGAGTAGCAGATACACTCCCCCCCTTAGAGATGTTCCTGCGTCTTGTAAGCATGTATTAAAAAGCAAATGGAAAATGCACAATTGGGTGAGTTTTAAGACCACTCAACACAGTTGCAAGAGTCAGTTATTCACACTTGAAACTCATATTTCATCAGAATTACCACACACAGTGGCACTGGGTTCTTCTTATCTGAATCTGCTTTCCTGGGAATGCAGTTAACTGGAGCCTAACCAGCTGAGGTTCACACAGAGCCTGACTCACCTGGGAAGGGAAATCCCCAGCTCCAGCCCACTCTCGCTGTGCTGTCCCCTCCAAGGGGGAGAAAACCATGGAGACACAGGAGGTTCACAGTCCAGAGGCACAGGCTCAGGAACCGACTGAGACCTCATTGTAGGAGGTGGAATCTCCCCTCTCCCCGAGGAAGGAGATAGAGGGGCCCCCCGGGCTGGAGAGCTGGTGTTCGTCAAGTGGAGTAAAGCTGAAGGTTTATTCTCATGCACACACTCAAAGGACAAAGCTAGTGGCAGAACCTGAGCCCTGCTGGGGTAAAGAGATACTGTGCCCACGCCTGAGATCAAGGAAGACTTCCCTGTCTGTCCAAGAGCAGGAAGGCTTCCCAGGGGTCAAAAAGGATGGAATGCCCCACCCCATAATAAGGGTGGACATGCTCCCACAGGCCTCTGCGGTGCGATTCATCTTAGCAAAACGTTGCCCATGCATTTTGGGGAGGGTTCAGGGATCAGTCAGATGTCAAGAGAGAGACAAGGGAATTGGCCAAAGGTAAACAAAGGCAACCTTTTAAGTATATATTAAGAAGTCATACGGTAACCACAGCAATTATTTCGAATTTAGACCAACAGAAGTTTAGTTTGTTTGTTTTTGTGGAGTTTTTAAAGATCTGACAAACGTCCATTTTGCTAGTAAATCCCATCATTCGATAATCTCAGAAATCATTCCTTGTTTCAAAGAGAAAAATTCCACTATAGTTTAATCCCATTGTCTTTGAGTGAAATCCCATCATACAGACCAAAGATCAGCAAACTTTTTCTGGGAAGGAACAGATAGTGGTATTTTAGGTTTTGTAGGTCCAGATGCAACTGAGCAACTCCATGTGTTTATGCAGCTGGGAAGGCAACCACGGACAATATATTAACAGGTGAGCATACTGTGTTCACAATAAAACAGTATTTCTAAACACAGATGGCATATGTGCACACCATCATTCACAGCAGCATTGTTCCCAGTAACCAGCAAGTGGGAACAGTCCACAAGTCCATCAGTGGATGAGTGGATAGGCAAAGTGACATCCTATATTGGCAGGAATAGCATTCATCTGTGAAAAGGAAATATGCAGCATATCTGATATATGCTACAGCACACATGGACCCTGAAAACATGCTGAATGAAGCAGGCCAGGCACAGATGGAAAAACCGTATATGATTCCACTTATCAAAGTTACTGGAGTAGGCAAATTCATTGAACCAGAAAGTAGAGGTTACCACTGACTGAGGGCAAGAGGGGGTGTTGTTTAATGAGTAGCAAGGGTCTGTTGGGATGACGAAGTTTTGGGAATAGATGGTGGTAGGAGTTATACACGGGCTTCCTGGTGGCTCAGATGGTAAAAGGTCTGCCTGCAATGCAGGAGACCTGGGTTCTATCACCAGGTTTCGAAGATCCCTTGGAGAAGGAAATGGCAACCACTCCATTCACATCATTAAAGGTTTAACAGGTGCTCTCTTTACCCACTACAATGCATCCAGATTACAAGGCACATTGAAAGGCAAAAACAAACAACCCCCCCCCCCCCAAACCTAAGCAGTTTGAAGACACAGAGTGAGCATCAGATTCAAACACAGCAGGAATGTTGGGATGGTCAGACCTGGAACATGAATCAGCTATGATCACTGTGCTGAGGGCTCTACTGGATAAAACAAACACATGCGGGAACAGCTGGGCAACAAGAGCAGGAAAGGGGAATTCTAAGGAAGAACGAGGAAGAAATGCTGGAGACGAAGACACTGTCCCAGAAATTCAAGACTGACTTTGATGGGCTTCTTAGTAAATCAGAGGACATTGATGGGGAGTAATCACAGAGAGAGAATTACAGTGCCTTCACGGCTCTGCTCCCACTCAGATACACATCCCAGCACATTCCCACTGTCCACCCGTCCTTCCAGGGCACGGACGGGGCAGCTAAGGACAAGGCCGGGGAGCACCTGTCCTGACCAAGGTGCTGACAACACAGCTCTGAGCGTCTCTCCTGCTGGAGAGCCTGCTCTCCCGTTTCCTGCCCTGAGACTGAACACAAGGGCGCACTCACCTGCCTGCACTTGGCTCCACACGCTGTGCAGGGAAATGTCAGTCAGGACGGGCCCCAGTTATAGGGACAGGGTCCCTGGGCCCGATCTCCCCACAGAGGAGCCATTATCATGTCATCTGGAGCGCAGTTGACACTGTCTGCATGGAGAGTCTGGGGCATCTCCAGGGAGGAGCAGATCTTACCCACAGTGCTCATCACCCTAACCTACATCTGGGGACCTGTGACAACTCCAGGAAATTATTGAGGTCCACAAGGGCAGCTGAGCAGAGGGGAGGGAGAGTTTTCTGTGTTCCCTGTGGGAGATCTAAGTTTAGAGTGAAAGTCATAACGGGGAGGGACACTCACAGTGCACCAGGGCTCCCGTCACTGTTTCCTGCTGGGCATTTTCCTTCATGGTCTCACTTTTCCAAACTGTTCCAAAGTGTGTTCTCACTGATCATCAGCATGTGATCTGGAGGCTGGGCTTTCCCTTGAGTTTAAGTTCCACAGCCCATTCTATTTATGGTCTCAGGACTGTTTAATCTGGAAAACGCCCCCTATGAAGTCAGAGTTTCCCTCCTCAGAATCCTCAAGTCTCCCTTGTATCCACATGACTCTGGAAGGACTTAGTCATTTGTTCTAAGTCACCCATGGAGCCCCATCCTTGAGCCTCTCATTGGACCTCCAGTTGTACATGTGTTATGGGCCATTACTGCTGGAAAGAAGATTTCTGGACTCTGATGAGGAAAAACAGAGAGGTAATATTAGACTGTATGCTGCAGTCCATGGGGTCACAGAATCGAATTTGACTGACTGGCTGAACAACAGCATTAGAATACATTAACTTGATCATGGCAATCATCAGTTGGTAGCTGTGAAAGGTTGTTGCTGAACGATAAGATGCCGGGATTCTTGGCCTCCAGAAGAGACGAATTCAAACAGGGGCCAGAGACGAGGCTGGATCGCTCAGACCTTTTGTGTAATAAAGTTTTATTCAAGTATAAAGGAGATAGAGGAAGCTGCTGACACAGGCATCAAAAGGGGGCAGAAAGAGTACCCACCTGCTAGTCTTCAGCTGGATGTTATAGAGTCCCTAGAAGTCTGTTAATTAAAAGAAAGGAATGTCTTAAAACTCAGAATGGAATCAGGCCCCTCATCCATAAGTTGTATTTTGTGATAATCCTGGCACCAGATGATTCATCCCAGGCCATAAAACGACTGACTTGAGTCTTGTAGAAGGGCAGATTACCATACAAATAGTTTCATTTACATAGACTGGGGAACAATATCAGAGTATAACATGCTGGTTTGTCAAGTAGGTTCTGAGCCATTTGGTGGAACCCACTTGAAGACAGAGTCTGGGGGAAAATGCATAGCACATTAACATAACTTAAGACAAAGATTTCCATAAGAAAAATGTTTTGGTTAACTCAAGGTTTGAGAATAGTTAGCTTCAAGTGAAACCAGGTGTCATGGCAACACAGAATTTTAAGAGAAACCTCAAAAGAATAAAATACTTAGGAGTATATCTACCTAAAGAAACAAAAGACCTATACACAGAAAACTATAAAACGTTGATGAAAGAAATCAAAGAGGACACAAACAGAAGGAGAAATATACTATATTCATGGTTTGGAAGAATCAATATTGTCAAAATGGCTATACTACCCAAAGCAATCTATAGATTCAATGCAATCCCTATCAAGCTATCAATGGTATTTTTCACAGAACTAGAACAAATATTTTCACAATTTGTATGGAAATACAAAAAACCTCAAATAGCCAAAGTAATCTTGAGAAAGAAAATGGAATTGGAGGAATCAACTGCCTGACTTCAGACTATACTACAAAGCCACAGTCATCAAGACAGTCTGGTACTGGCACAAAGACAGAAATATAGATCAATGGAACAGAATAGAAACCACAGAGATTAATCCACGAACCTATGGACACTTTATCTTTGACAAAGGAGGCAAGGATATACAATGGAAAAAAGACAACCTCTTTAACAAGTGGTGCTGGGAAAACTGGTCAACCACTTGTAAAAGAATGAAACTCAAACACTTTCTAACACCTTACACAAAAATAAACTCAAAATGGATTAAAGATCTAAATGTAAGACCAGAAACTATAAAACCCCCAGAGGAGAACATAGGCAAAACACTCTCCGACATAAATCACAGCAGGATCCTCTATGACCCACCTCCAGAATATTGGAAATAAAAGCAAAAATAAACAAATGGGGCCTAATGAAACTTAAAAGCTTTTGCACAACAAAGGAAACTATAAGCAAGGTGAAAAGACAGCCCTCAGATTGGGAGAAAATAATAGCAAATGAAGCAACAAAGGATTAATCTCAAAAATATACAAGCAACTCCTGCAGGTCAATTCCAGAAAAATAAATGACCCAATCAAAAAATGGGCCAAAGAACTAAACAGACATTTCTCCAAAGAAGACATACAGATGGCCAACAAACACATGAAAAGATGCTCAACATCAGTCATTATCAGAGAAATGCAAATGAAAACCACAATGTGGTAATGTGATACCATTACTCGCCAGTCAGGATGGCTGTTTTCCAAAAGTCTACAAGCAATAAATGCTGGAGAGGGAGTGGAAAAAAGGGAACCCTCTTACACTGTTGGTGGGAATGCAAACAATATAGCCGCTATGGAGAACAGTGTGGAGATTTCTTAAAAACTGGAAACAGAACTGCCATATGACCCAGCAATCCCACTCCTGGGCATACACACCAAAGAAATCAGATCTGAAAGAGACACATGCACCACAATGTTCATCGCACCAGTGTTTATAATAGCCAGGACAAGGAAGCAACCTAGATATCCATGAGCAGACGAATGGTTAAGGAAGCTGTGGTACATATACACCATGGAATATTACTCAGCCGTTAAAAAGAATTCATTTGACTCAGTTCTAATGAGGTGGATGAAACTGGAGCCCATTATACAGAGTGAAATAAGCCAGAAAGATAAAGACCAATACAGTGTACTAACACATATAGATGGAACTTAGAAAGATGGTAATGATAACCCTATATGCAAAACAGAAAAAGAGACACAGATGTACAGAACAAACTTTTAGACTCTGTGGGAGAAGGCGAGGGTGGGATGTTTCGAGAGAACAGCATCAAAACATGTATATTATCTAGGGTGAAACAGATCACCAGCCCAGGTTGGACGCATGAGACAAGTGCTCGGACCTGGTGCACTGGGAAGATCCAGACGGATCGGGTAGAGAGGGAGGTGGGAGGGGGATCAGGATGGGGAACACATGTAAATCCATGGCTGATTCATGTCAATGTATGACAAAAACCACTACAATATTGTAAAGTAATTAGCCTCCAACTAATATAAATAAATGAAAAAATAAATAAGAGAAACCTCCTTTTAAATTTGTATATAGAAGGGAAAATATCACTAGTTTGTTTCCTCCTGCTGCTTAACAGGTAAGAATGTCTGACACTTGCAGCCTATTTCCTCCATTTGGAGATGCCTGGCCTTCCTGCGTGTTACCCTCTCAGTTGGATCTTGGGGACCAGTTCCCTCAGCTGGGAAACAGCCCTAAGTTCATCCTTCTGAAGCCCAGAGAGCAGAAGAGGGTACAATCAATCGTCCCCACTGGGCTCCTTCTGCAGGGAGCTGATGCACTGTGGCCAGTGGACTTGTCCACAGGTCAGGTACATGGGTTTGAGAGGAGAAGACAGGCAGATAAGACGGCTATGTCTGCTGAACACATGCATGATTTAGTTGTGCATATGACTGAACGTGTGGGCTGATGACTCTTCCTCGGAAGCTGTCCTACACATTTAAACACAGAACCTACTGTGTGCCATCCCTAGGACTAGGTAACGAAGGCTCAAACAGAAACACTCACGGTCCTGGTCCTGAGATATGTGATGCTGGTTACACAAAGGCCATGGTCATCATCAGATTCTTCACTCAACTGGTGAAAGGGTCTTGATTTCGCTGTCTATTAAGGTAGCTCCAGGCACACATGGCTACCAAGCCCCTGAAATGGGCTCGTCTGAGAGATGCTCTGATTGTAAACACACATTGGACGTCAAGCATCTGTTAAGACAGAGAGACAGTAAGCTACCTTTCCAAGAACTTTTCAGAATTGATTAGAGCTTGTGCTCAGTCACTCACTTGTGTCCGACTTGTTGTGACCCCATGGACTGCCACCCGACAGGCTCCTCTGTCCATGGGATTCTCCACGCAAGAATACAGGAGTGGGTTGCCATGCCCTCCTCCAGGGGATCTTCCTGACCCAGGGATTGAGCCTCTGTCTCCTGTGTCTCCTGTGTTGCAGGCAGATTCTTTACTAGCTGAGCTATCAAGGATGTCCCCATCCTTAATAAAATATTCCTTATTCCAGAAATAAGTCAACATTTGATGAGATTAAGGCGGTGGGATGTAAATAAGGAGGAAATAGGAACCATATTCATAAAATCCCCTTGCAGGGGAGCCTAGTGGCAGTGGGGGCACGTGGAGGACACAGGCGAACCTAGTGGACTTGAGGTGGGTCCACCTCATGGAATTTCTTTTTCACGTCTCCGATTTCTCCAAAAGACTGATTTGAGAGACATGGGCTGCAGTATGGAGGCATTTGTTAATTCAGCAAGTATTCTTGAGGTCAGCTCAGTGCCGGGCAGTGTGTGTCCCTTTAGGGGCACTGGACACAGTACTCTGTCCTGAGAGAAGTCAAATGACCCTGGCAGGGTCTACTTCATTTCCTTTACCATCACGGCTTCACAGTGTATGCAAGATGCTGACTTTTCCCCGTTGACTTCATCAACCTCTCAGGTGGTGCCAGGCCTCCTGTCATGGCCAGGAGGGTCCTGCTGGGGTCAGAAGGCTCAGCAATGTGCAGTAGAAACGGAATACGGCATAGTCACTGTGCACTTGAAATGAATGTGTGTTTTCAGCTGTTGAATGAAACTGATTGCATGCACACATTTTTACTGTTGAAACAAGTCTTCTTTCCATAATATATAGAAAAATGAATAGGTAGTCACAAAAGAGTCTCCATCACACAAGGTTACGCTTACAGAAAATTAAAAGAAAACATTTGGAAATTGATCTGAAAAATTAAAAAAAAAAACAAAAACAAAAAACAATAATTGAAATAGAAGTAAGTCCGGAAACCACAACACTACTTCTGGAAATGTAAGCTTCTCTTATACCATTTGTGTTACTGACTCATGAACTGTTCTGTAATTCTCTGCTGCGTTTTGCGCCACGCGGGCAGCAAACGGGGACGTCCCGGCCACAGCCCCGCGCACACGACAGTTCTCTCCCCGCGCCTCGGCGGTCGGGGCCGCTCGCTTTCCCCAGATTCGGCGAGGACCGCCAGTGCCCAGACTCACAGGGTAGATCCTCAGGAAGCTCTGGTGGTCCTGGCTCGGATGCGATGCAGAGAAAAACGGAGGCAGCGGCTCCGCAGCGGGAACTTGAGTGAATTTAACGATATGGGACCACTCGCCAACGCGGCAGGAGGAAACGATCCCGACATTCAGGAAGACCCCCCGCTCCGTGCAGCCGGGGGCTCACCCTGAGCGCGGCGCAGGAAGGCGCGGTGCAGGCGGAGAACACGGCTCCGTCTCTCAAACTCACGGCCCGGAAGCCGCGCCCCAAGTCGGCCGCGTCTCCCCTCGCCGGCGCGCAGACTCGCGGCAGACGCCCAGGTCCCCTCGGCCGGACCCCGCCTCCACCTCCGGGAGTGGCTCGGAGGAGAACCGCGAGGAGCGCAGGACGCAAGTGGTGCGGCTGAACCTCTCAGGTCTCGGCTCCTTCTGCTGCTTGTAAACCCGCAGCGGACAGGTCTCAGGTCCTCAGGAATGAGGAGGTACTCAGTGGCCGTGTCAGCGTCCAAGGGCGCGTCCACGGCGGGGAGAAAGGTCAGCAAGCGCGGACACGGGACTCGACACTTCATGCCCTCGGGGTCGGGGTGGGGTCACGTGGCTCGCTCAGCTCACTTCCATAACTCGGCACTTCTCACCCAAGTAGAGGGCTCCTGCCGACGCTCCCCTGGGCCCGATGAGATAGTTCCACGTATAAACTGAATGATTAAAGAGATGCAATTCCATGTATAAGCTGAATGATTAAAATGGAACCGGTCTTTCTCATTCATGCCCATGTTCTCTTTGCATTAACTGGATTATTTGATTCAAGACTTTCCTTCTGCTTAAAACATGAAATGCATTAAAGAAAGAAGAGCCCCTGGATGTTGATTTTCCTCAAAATTGTCCAATTGACACAAACATTGTCAAAATGCAGACACTGAATATACACCTGTATGGTGGTGATTTGACGTGTCCCAGAATAATCTTGGAATAGTAAGGTATCTTTTTCTTCTTTTTGCATCTTCTCCTCTGTAAATGAACAACAAGCAACTGCATTCCAGTCCTTCCCATCCTCTGAGTTGTAGAAAATATAAGGAGACGTCTCAGAGGTCTCTGGATGAGGGGGTTAACTCTGGAAGTCAAGACAGAGGAAGGGGTTTCCGTGGACACGGAAAAGGATGGGCTTGGATACTGTAGTGACTCAGGCTCAGAACTCCACGCGGCCGGGCTCAGAGGGCCAGGGCGGAAGGACTGGCTACACTGGCAACATCTCCGCCTAACCCTGTGATGAGGGCGGGGCCTCCACCCGCCTGTCCTGATGTGACTGTGTGGATGGGGCCACACTTCAATTCAGACCCTCAGTTGTTTCCAACTCTTTGCGACCCCATGAACCGCAGCAAGGCAGGCCTCCCTGTCCATCACCAACTCCTGGAGTCCACCCAAACTCATGTCCATCGAATCAGTGATGCCATCCAACCATCTCATCCTCTGTTGTCCCCTTCTCCTCCTGCCAACAACCCCTCCCAGCATCAGGGTCTTTTCAAATCAGTCAGCTCTTCACATCAGGTGGCCAAAGTATTGGAGCTTCAGCTTCAATATCAGTCCTTCCAATGAATATTCAGGACTGACTTCCTTTAGGATGGACTGATTGGATCTCTTGGCTGTCCAAGGGACTCTCAAGAGTCTTCTCCAACACTACATTTCAAAAGCATCAATTCTTCTGCCTTCAGCTTTCTTTGCAGTCTAACTCTCACATCTATACATGACCTCTGGAAAAACCATGACTAGACAGACCTTTGTTGGCAAAGTATTCTCTCTGCTTTTTAATGTGCTGTCTAGGTTGGTCATAACTTTCCTTCCAAGGATCAAGGGTCTTTTAATTTCATGACTACAGTCACTATCTGCAGTGATTTTGGAGCCCAGACAAATAAAGTCAGCCACTGTTTCCACTGTTTCCCCATCTATTTGCCATGAAGTGATGGGACTGGAGGCCATTCAGAAAACTGGAGACTAGTTTTCTGAGTGTTGAGCTTTAAGCCAAATTTTTCACTCTCCTCTTTCGCTTTCATCAAGAGGCTCTTTAGTTCTTTTTCATTTTCTGTCATAAGGGTGGTGTGTCTGCATATCTGAGGTTATGGATATTTCTCCTGGCAATCTTGGTTCCACCTTGTGCTTCCTCCTGCCCAGCGTTTCTCATGATGTACTCTGCATAGAAGTTAAATAAGCAGGCTGACCATATACAGTCTTTACATACTCCCTTTCCTATTTGGAACCAGTCTGTTGTTCCATGTCCAGTTCTACTGTTGCTTCCTGACCTGCATATAGGTTTTTCAAGAGGCAGGTCAGGTGGTCTGGTATTCCCATCTCTTTCAGTCTGTTAGTGTTTGTCTTAGGTTTTGAGGTGCTCCTCTGTTGGGTGCATAGATATTTACAATTTTTATGTTTTCCTATTGGATTGATCCCTTGATCTTATAATCTTCTTTATTTTAATGTATATTTTGTGATATGAGGAATGCTACTTTAGCTTTCTTTTGCTTCCCATTTGCATGGAATATATTTTTCCATCCACTCACTTTCAGTCTATGTGTGTGTTCATGTCTTAAGTGGGTTTCTTGTAGAAACACACATACGGATCATATTTTAGTATCCATTCAGCCAATCTGTGACTTTTGGTTGGAGCATTTAATCCATTTACAAAGTGATTATTGATTAAAAAAAAAATGTTCCTATTGCCATTTTCTTAATTGTTTGGGGTTTGATTTTGTAGATCTTTTTCTTCTCTTGTATGTCTTGACTACATAAGTCCTTTAACATTTGTTGTAAATGGCAGAAAGTGAAGATGAACTAAAAAGCCTCTTGATGAAAGTGATAGAGGAGAGTGAAAAAGTTGGCTTAAAGCTCAACATTCAGAAAACTAAGATAATGGCATCTGGTCCCATTACTTCATGGTAAATAGATGGGAAACAGTGGAAACAGTGTCAGACTTTGTTCTTTTGGGCTCCAAAATCACTGCAGATGGTGACTGCAGCCATGAAATTAAAAGACGCTTACTCCTTGGAAGGAAAGTTATGACCAACCTAGACAGCACGTTAAAAGCAGAGACATTACTTTGCCAACAAAGGTCCATCTAGTCAAGGCTGTGGTTTTTCCAGTGGTCATGTATGGATGTGAGAGTTGGACTGTGAGGAAAGCTGAGCACCGAAAAAGTGATGCTTTTGAAATGTAGTGTTGGAGAAGACTCTTGAGAGTCCCCTGGACCGCAAGGAGACCCAACCAGCTCATCCTAAAGGGGATCAGTCCTGGGTGTTCATTGGAAGGACTGATGCTGAAGCCGAAACTCCAGTACTTTGGCCACCTGATGCAAAGAGCTGACTCGTTGGAAAAGACCCTGATTCTGGAACGGATTGTAGGCAGGAGGAGAAGGGGACAATGGAGGATGAGATGGCTGGATGGCATCACCGACTTGATGGGCATGAGTTTGAGTAAACTCCAGGAGTTGGTGATGGACAGGGAGGCCTGGCATGCTGCGATTCATGGGGTCACAAAGAGTTGGACACGACTGAGCAAGTGAACTGAACTGAACTGAAAGCTTCTTTGGTGGTACTGAATTCTCTTACCTTTTTCTTGTCTGAAAAGCTTTTGATTTCCCCATCCATTTTAAATGAGATCCTTGCTGGGTACAGTAATCTTAGTTGTAGGTTTTCCTTTTCAGTACTTTAAATACATCCTATCATTCCCTTCTGGCCTGCAGAGTTTCTGCTGAAAGATCAGCTGTGTGGGTTTCCCTTGTATATTACTTGTTGCTTTTCCCTTGCTGCTTTTAATATTCTTTGTGTTTATTCTTTGTTAGTGTGATTAGTATGTGTCTTTGTGTGTTTCCTCTTGGGTTTATCCTGTATGGAGCTCTTTGCGCCTCTTGAACTTGATTGACTACCATATTGTCTTTGGCTGACTTCCCTTAGTATGACAATCTCTAGGTCTAGCCGTGTTATTGCAAATGACGTTACTTCATTCTTTTTTACGCCTGAGTAGTATTCCACTGCATTGGATGTATACATGCACCATACCTTCTTTATCCATTCAACTGTCAGTGCAACACGCAGGTTGCTCCACGTCATGGCTGCTGTGAATAAGTGACCAGCTCCCGTCGGCCATTTCTGTCAATGCTCTACTGTTTCTAAAGCCAAGCTGACCCCTGTGATCAGCTCATACTGAGCATTTCCATCTGACCTGGAATCTGGCTTCTCCTCTGACTTATCCTCTGTGCTTGTGTGCTCAGTTGCCCGGTCGTGTCTGACTCTTTGCGACCCCATGGACTATAGCCCATGAGGCTCCTCCGTCCATGGGATTTCCCAGGCGAGAACACTGGAGTGGGTTGCCATTTCCTTCCTGACCCAGGGACTGAACCTGCATCTCTTGCGTCTCCTTCATTGGCAGGTGGATTCTTCACCACTCTGCCACCTGGGAAGCCCCCATACTACACTTGATCTTAGTCAAAAGGCCTTACGCACCACAGTTGTTGCTTCATGTAGCCTCAAGGTCTCTTAAACCTGGAGGGTGTCCCATTTAATGCCAGTCCATCCCACCTCAGCATCTGTGAGCATCCCGAATGTACACAAGCTCACAGGGTATGATGGTGTGGATGCCTAGTAGAGGACAGACTGCTCCTTGGTTCCTGTGGGACAACCAGACTTTCCTTCTCTATGTTGAGGACTTATCTCCACAAGTGATATTTCTGGACCTACAGACAGGATTCAGCAAAAACTAATATATAGATACAGGTGCAAAGGGCCAACTCATTGGAAAAGACCCTGATTCTGGAAAAGATTGAAGGCAGGAGGAGGAGGAGGAGGCAACTCGGGATGAGATGGTTAGATAGCATCATGGACTCAACAAACATGAGTTTGAGCAAACTCTGGGAGATAATGGGCAGAGAAGCCTGGTGTGCTGTAGTCCATGGCGTCTCAGAGTCAGACAGGACTTAGGGACTGAACAACAGCGGAAAGATAGCATCAGAATTCTTTAAAAATGAGAAAAAGGCCAAAAAGCAATGGCAAATTGGGCAATAAAAAAAAAGAGAGAAACTTCACAAGATAGATGAAAAGACTGATCCTGAATCATATGTTAATTATAACAAGTCATTCAATTTTTCAAGATTGCTTTGGGTATTCTATATTTTTTACATTTTCATATCTTTAGAACAAGCTTGCCAATACAAACAATGGCAGCAAAATAAAAACAACACAAGCAGGACTGGATTATCTTTTGGGGCTTCCCTGGTGGCTCAGACGGTAAAGCATCTGCTTACAATGCAGTAGACCCGGGTTGTTTAATCCCTGGGTTGCGAAGATCGGATCTGTCAACTCTTTAGATCAACTGAGAGTGTATAGGTTCAGGGGGTATATGGGAAACCTCTGTGCCTTCCTTCAGTTTTGCTGTGAATATGAAACTTCTCTAAAAATAAAGTTTATTAAAAATGGAAAAGGGTTGGATTGGGAATTTAGGATTAGAAGATGCAAACTAGTATATATAGGATGTATAAACAACAAGGTCCTATTATATAGCACAGGGAACTATATTCAATATCCTGTGATAAACCTTAATGGAAAGGACTGTGAAAAATATATATATAACTGAATCACTTTGCTGTACAGGAGAAACTAAAACAGCTTTGTAAATCAGCTCTACTTCAGCTAATTAAGTTTTTAATTTTATACTCAACAAAAATAAAACTCTATATAGGGCCAGTAAGGCATTAATAACTTATGGTACTGGCAATAGAGAACTAGGCAATGTTTAAGATGTCAGTGAGGTATTGTATATTTGGAAAAAGAAATATTAAACTGTGTATATACATTAGAAAAATATTTAATTTTTTAAAAATGGAGTGGCATGTACTAATGGATAAGTAGAAATATGGAAATACACTTTTTTTTAACTAAACCAGAAAACTCAAAGGAGACACAGATGTAAAGAATAGACTTTTGGACTCAGTGGGAGAAGGCGAGGCTGGGATGAGTTGAGCAAAGAGCACTGAAACATATACGTTACCATGTGTAAAACAGAATGACCAGTGGGATTGGGGTGTGACCCAGGGCACCCAAGCCGGCGCTGGAGGGGTGGAGTGAGGGGGAGGTGGGGGGGAGGGAGGTGGGAGGGGGTTCAGGATGAGGGGGACACATGTATACCTGTGACCCATTCAAACTGATGTACGGCGGAAACCATCACAGTACTGTCAAGTAATTATCCTCCAGTTAAAATAAATAAATTTTAAAAAAACACTAAATTTGGACAGACTCAAAGTGAAAGGTGTGGGTGGGATGTTAGATGTAGGGAATAAATTCTAAAATCTAGAGAAACATCCTACCAGCAGTTCCATGTCAGAAGTGTCAGACGATCATGGTTCCTTCAAACCCAACCTCCTACATCCCAAGAAATCTGGTAAGAGAATTAAAGTCATGCTTTCCCCAGTGTTGACCCATGTATTTTTTTTTCTTCTACACATTGCAAGGCAGGATAGGCACTTTAATGGGAGGTAGAGGACGTAGGCACAGACAGTCAACCCCACAATCTATCACTAGAACACTGTGAAGGAAGAGGTCCAAAATCATCAACCGGCTCTGATGAACCATTTACAGGACAGGGTGTGTCAGGAGGGGAGATGCCAAGGTGACCAAGCGGGACACCTTGGTGAGAAGATTACTCCAGGACGTGCCCTTGTCAGACAAGTACACCCCTGAGTCTGGCCTCGTCATTGGTCCAGAGATGGTGTGAAATGACGAGGTCGGGGTTCATCTCTTCCACCCGCGTCAGCATCGTCTTAATCTCCTCATCATATGAAGATTTGTCCAGGCTGGAAAAATACAAAAAGAGAAGCTATGTTGACTCGATACATGACTGCTGCCCTCTCTACACCCCGATGGCTAGTTCCCCTTCACTCTTTGCTGGGACAGTTGTGCAAAGTATGCACAAAATCCTTCCTAGAGACTAGGAAAGTGAGAAAGAAGGGTGTGAAGCATTCGTCCCTCCCCTGCAGGTCACCAGGATCTTGGTACACGGAAGGCACTCAAATGTTCATTCTGTGGAAGTCAGCTACACACACTCTAAATGCAAACATAATGTTCCTCGAACTTGTGGTTGCCAGAGGGGAAGGATGGAGGGAAGGGATAGTTGGGGAGTTTGGAATGGACATGGACACACGGCTGTATTTAAAATGGAGAACCAACAAGGACCTATGGTAGAGCACAGGGAACCCTGCTCAATGTTATGCGGCAGTCTGGATGGGAGGGGGATTGGGGGAGACTGGGTATGTGCGTATGTATGGCTGAGTCCCTTTGCTGTCCTCCTGAAACTCATGTTTGTTAATTGGCTATACCCCAATACAAAATACAAAGTTAAAAAAAAAAAAAAGACATAATGTTCCAAACAATATTGACTGCCGCTCTTCAAGAAATGTACTTCTGTGTCAAGACGCTGCTCTGTCCTTGATGGAAACCCTCCTGGCTGTGAGCTGTGGTTGCACTTTTTTGGGCAAATTAAGTAGGAGATGGTGTTTTTAGTAAAGGAGTCATTCTTGCCTGGGGGTGATTCTGCTTATCAAGGGACATTTGACAACACCAGGAGCCTTTAAAAAAAATTTCACAGGATAGATATGATGGGCATTCTTTTTAAAAGTTAATTAAAATTTTATTGAGATATACCTAACATACAGCATTATGTAAGGTTAAGGTTGCAACACATTGGTTTGATATGTTTATATACTGCAAATTGATTACCATCAGAGTGTTAGCTAACATCTCTATGAGATCACACAATCTCTCTCTTTTGGTGGTAAGAACAATTAAAGTCTTGTCTCAGCAGTTTGGAAGAGTTTTTTTTTTTTTTTTTTCTTGGTGGTTGAGGGGCATGCGGCTTGCGGGATCTCAGTTCCCAGACCAGGGATTGAAGCCGGGCCACGGCAATGAAAGCACAGAAGCCTAATCACCAGACCACCAAGAAGTGCCTAAAGTTTGTATTTCTGGTCATCATGTCTCAAAGGAGGTGCCCCAGGGAACAGAACGAGTGGGTCGAGACCAGAGACGCTTGACCAACATCCTGCAATGCACAGGACAGCCACCCCCAGCAAAGAAGTCTCCAGCCCAAATGTCAATGGTGCCAAGAGTGCACAAACCTACGGTGGCCCCACCTCCCTCGGGGGTCACTCACCACCGAGGGAACAGCAAGCACTCACCCGAGCACTTGCAGGCTGCACTCCAGACTGACCAAGGCTTCACACAGCACCGCCGCCCCATCATAGTCCAGGCTGATCCATTCCAGGTTCAGGCAAGCCAGAGATTTGCAGGTGGTGAGAGCCGAGGCCAGGTCCTCGCAAGAGGCAGGGCTGAGCTCGCAGGTCTCCAGCCTGCACAGGGGGACACACCTGCGTAAGGTGGGCTGGCATCCCCACCACCTGGAGGTGCCAAGGTTGCGCCTCTGAGAAGAGACGTTGCAGTCTGGGCAAGTGGGTCTCACCTGGGGCACACAGTGTGTCTGCAGACATCGGACGCATGCGAGGAGTCCTGCTAGCCTCCCGTGGGTGGAGGGAGGCCAGAGTTAAACCTCCCTCAATGCACAGGACAGTTCACTTCCCCACCCCAGCAAGAAACCACCCCGTCCCAGGGCTTCCCTGGTAGTTCAGTGGTGAAGAATACGCCTGCCAATGCAGGAGACATGGGTTCAATCCCTCGTCTAGGAAGATCCCACGTGCCACGGAGCAACCAAGTCCATGAGCCACAACTACTGAGCCTGTGTTATCAAGCCCGGAATCCACAACTACTGATGCCTGTGTGCCCTGGAGCCTGTGCTCCACAAGAGAAGCCACTGCAATGAGAAGCCCGCGCAGTGCAGCTAGAAAGTGGGACCCGCTCACCCCTACTGGCAGTAGTCAGAGAAAGCCCATGCACAGCAATGAAGACCCAGAGCAGCCAAATAAACAAATAAAATTAGATATAAAAATGAAACCACTAAGTCCCGCATGTCAGCCCATGGCAAGCTGGAGCAAACCCTGGTTTCATGACTGGCATTTTACTTAACAGATTGTTTCAGAAACACTTGCTTTTAAGCTTGCATCCCATTCATCCCTGTCATTCTCCAGCTTTTATTCTTGAAAGAGGTAAGCTTTCCCACCGTCCATGGACACTCACCCAAGGTTCTCTAATTTACACTTAGGATGCTTCAAAGCTTTACATAACTCTTTGGCACCAGCATCGTATATCTTATTGTTCCCTAGTTTCAGGGTTTTTAGTTTTTCACTGTGGATAAGAACAGTAGCGATGTCCACACAGCAAACAGAAGTAAAGTAGCAATTCATCAACCTGGAAGGAAAAAAAAATACAAATGTATCTGATCCTGAGGTCCAATCTGTAATGGCTTCACTTATGTTCACTTATTCCTGTAAAGGAAGAAATACTCAAGTGTCCCTGAGGTGATGATGATGATAGAGATGATGATGACAGAGATGATACCAGAGATGATGATGAGATGATGATGATAAAGAAGATGATGGTGATAGAGATGACACAGCGCAGTTCCTCCACTTTCTGCCCTCTGCCCAACCCTGGGCCCCCTGCTTCTCCTTCCTGCCCAGTCTCTCCCCTCAGGGACCTCTGTTCTTGCTGGTACTAATGCTCTTTATCCAAGGATCTGCTGAGTTACCCCCTTACTTCCTTCAAGTCTCTGTACACACAGCAGGTTTGGGGAAGGACTTCACTCATGGCACCCCACTCCAGTATTCTTGCCTGGAAAATCCCATGGACAGAGAAGTCTGGTAGGCTGCAGTCCATGGGGTCACTAAGAGTCAGACACGACTGAGCAACTTCACTTCACTTTTCACTTCACTGAATATTTCACATAATTTGATATCCCCTGTGTGTCTGCTGTCTCCAAGCTCATGGCTCTTCACAGTATTGTGCCCCACTCACACAGTATGCAAGTGTGTATACAGAACATACAGGCACACATATGTACATGTATGTACACATACGTGTAAATCTGATAAAGGTGTATTTGTGTGTGCAAGCATGTGGACACAGGTATAGGCACATTTATGCACACATACACGTCTGCTATGTACACATAGGGAATACATACAGAGTGTGTATATGTGTGTCTACGTTCTCAAGCAGGAATGATTTTTGCTTCCTGCCCCCGGGGGGCACTAGGACATGCCTGGGGATGTTTTTTTGGTTAGCTACCACCATCCTACAGGGCGTTGGACAGTCGTCCTCCACAGGAAAAAGCAATCTCAGCCAAAATGTCAATAGCTGACATGCTGTTGTTGTTTAGTCGCAAAGTTACGTCTGAGTCTTTGTGTCTCCATGGACTGCAGCACACCAAGCTTCCCTGTCCTTCACTATCTCCCAGAGTGTGCTCAAATTCTTGACATGTACCCACTACTATACATGAAACAGGTAACTAATAAAGGCCCACTATGCAGCACAGGGAACCTCTCAGAGCTCTATGGCACCTGAGTGGGAGGGAAATCCAAAAGCAGGGATACATGTGCACGCATAGCTGACTCACTCTGCATACAGTGGGAACGAAAACAGCATTGTAAAGCAAATATACTATAATAAACATTTTTTAAAAAAACAAATGAATGGTTAAAGAAGTTGTGGTACATATATGCAATGGACTATTGCTCGGCCATAAAAAGGAATGAATTCGAGTCCATTGTAATTAGGTAGATGA
Organism: Muntiacus reevesi; assembly: GCF_963930625.1. Taxonomy (NCBI): domain Eukaryota; kingdom Metazoa; phylum Chordata; class Mammalia; order Artiodactyla; family Cervidae; genus Muntiacus; species Muntiacus reevesi. The sequence goes on from NC_089250.1 coordinate 276,587,822, forward strand.
ACCTAGAGCCTGATATACAAAGTAAGTCAGAAAGAGAAAAACGAGTGTCACATAATACATGCATATTTCTGGAATCTAGAGAAAATAGCACTGACAAGTCTATTTACACAGAAGAAATGGAGAAGCAGATGGAGAATGGCCTGGTGGACACAGTGGGGGAAGGAGACAATGGTAGAGCGATTGACAAAGAAGCACTGACATATATACACTACCATTTACAAAATGGGCTTTTCTGGTGGCTCAGATGGGAAAGAATCTGCCTGCAATGCAGGAGACCTGGATTCAATCACTAGGTTGGGAAGATCCCCTGGAGGAGGACATGGCAACCCACTCCAATATTCTTGCCTGGAGAAATCCCATGGAGAGAGAAGCCTGGTGGGCTGCAGTCCATGGAATTGCAAAGAGTTGGACATGACTGAGCAATAAGCAAGCACAACATCTATAAATCAGACAGCTAGTGGGAAGCTGCTGGATATAGTGCAAGGAGCTCAACCTGGCGCTCTGTGATGACTGAAGGGGGCGGGATGAGGGGAGGAGGCTAAAGAGCAAGATTATATATACAATTATGACTGCAGAGACCACCACAATACTTTAAAGCAATTATCCTGCAATTGAAAAAAAAAAAAAAAAAAACTTGAAGAGGTAGAATAAAAAAAAACAAAAAACACATCTGTCAGCCAGGAAGCCCCAGAAGTATCAGGTAGGGTAACCATTGAGCCTTGCTTTTTTTTTTTTTTCTTCTTTCAGAAGACTTCATTCTCTTCCTCTCTTCCTATTCCTTTCCCAGGCTGCCAAGAGCCAAAACTCAAAATCAAATACTGAGATTCAAACAAACCCCAGCCAGGCATACCATAACTCCTGTAGGTTGCAGCTCGGGTGCTTCACTGATTCACACAAAGTTATCACTCCCTCATCTTTCAGGACGTTTGACCCCAGGTCGAGAAAAGTCAGGGATCTGTTGCACAGAAGGACTTGGGAGAGGTAGTCACAGGCTGCAGAGGTGAAGCAACAATGTGACAATCTGCAAAGACACACACATCACCCATCAACCTACACAAGTTCTATATTCTCGTTCAGCTGCTCACTCATGTCCTACTCTTTGCAACTCCACGGACTGTAGCCCTTCAGGTTCCTTTGTCCATAGGATTTCCCAGGCAAGAGTACTGGAGTGGGTTGACATTTCCTCCTCCAGGGCGTCTTCCTCACCCAGGGATCGAAACTGAGTCTCCTGCATTGGCAGGCAGATTCTTCACTACTGAGCCACCTGGGAGGCCCACATAAGCTCGACAGGGTAATCTTTTCATGAAACTACATGTAAAAACTTTCTTGTACTCTGTGGTCACTTAGAAAAATAAGAGGATTAAAATGTGTAGCAGAGGTGACTTCCCTGAGGGTACAGTGGATAGGAATGTCCCCTGCCAGTGTAGGCGACATGGCTTTGATCCCTGGTCCGGGAAGATCCCACATGCCTCGGCACAATAAAGCCTGTGAGCCACAACTACTGAGCCCGTGCCCTAGAGCCTGTGCTCACAACAAGAGAAGCCACTGCTCACCGTAACTAGAGAAAGCCTGTGTGCAGCTGTGAAGACCCAAAGCAAACAAAAATAAATTTAAAAAAATTTTTTAATGTGTAGCAAGGGTGGAATCACAGAAGGATGTGGACGACAGGATCCCAAGCTGGGGGACAGAATCTCTGGATCCCAGCTCCAAGTCAGAGCACCACCAGCTAGATGACCTTGGACAAAGTCTGTGCTCTGTGACACAGCGTGTTGGTTATTTATAAGAGATAGATGACATCCTGTTTCACACGTTCCCTTTGAAGAATGTTATTCTTTTAAATGTGTGGTTATGAATTCTTGTCTACTCACTGTTGGGAATTTAAAAAATAAAGGGAAGCATAGAAGTTGCAACCAGGTAGATCAAGGCTGAATATGAAAAAAAAAGACTAAATGGGTCCCATGCATATGTAGCTGGTTTAACTGACACTTCACGCAGAATTCCAGACTTTCAGCAACAGCACATAAGCCAGATACCTGGAATTCCAACAGGAGATGGTCAAGTGGCAGATAGCAGGTGGAAAGGGGCTGAAACCCACCCATGTGGGCAGGCACTGCCCAGCCCACATGACTCCCCCCAGCCCCCGCCCCCACCTCCCATCCCCACCTCCCATCACCTGCCTGGCTGCTTCAGGGCATCTCAGGATGGCACCTCTGGCGGGAGGAATGCACAAGTCTTTGATTAGCAAACGCCACTCGCTCGCGGTGGGTTTTCCCTTTCAGTTCTTTTATTTTTTGAGATCAGACAATAGACAACTAATTAATATTTTGCTCAACCAGTAAAGAATCTGCCTGCAATACAGGAGACACAGGTTCAATCCCTGGGCCAGGGAAATTCCCTGGAGAAGGGAATGGCAACCCACTCCAGTATTCTTGCCTGGAGAATCCCATGGACAGAGGAGCCTGGAGGGCTACAGTTCATGGGGTCACAGAGAGTTGGACATGACTGAGCAACTAACACTTCACTTCGGTGAAATAAGCTTTCTCCAATACTTAAAGAAAATGTAAGGTTTTACAGACAGAGAAAGTGATATATCGTATGATATCCCTTATGGGGAATCTAAAAAGAAATGATACAAATGAACTTATGTACAAAACAGAAAGAGATTCACAGACTTAGCGAATGAACTATGGTCATGTTGGAAGGGATAATTAGGGAGTTTGGGACAAACATTTACACACTGCTGTATTTAAAATGGATAACCAACAAGGACCTACTGTAGAGCACAGGGAACTCTGCTCCACGTTATATGGCAGCCTGGATGGGAGGGGGGTGTGGGGGGAGAACGGATACATGTATATGTATGGCTGAGTCCCTTTGCCGTCCACCCGAAACTATCAGAACATTGCTAATCAGCAATAATCCAATACAAAATAAAAAGCTAAAAAAAAGAAAATGTACGACTTTAACAGTCACTTAATACAATCTCCAAATTTTCCATGACTCTACAATTATTCCTTCTCTAAATGTTTCTTGGCCTAATCGTTATAGTTCAGAGTTTTCCCTTATTTTTTTAATAGTTTGGTTTTAATGTTTAAAGTTCCTGGAACTTATTTTCGTATTAACCTTTCTTATAATCTTAAAAAAAAAACATCATCTCAGTAATAATATTCTAGCCTTCTGCTATTGTAAATGCCACTTTGTGTGTACACATAATACTTATGTCTGTAGACACATACAGACCTGTGTACACGCACACACACACAAAAGCTTTGTTTCTAGACTACCTATTCACTTCCATACACTTGGGCAAGCTTGCTCCTGTCCCCCACTCTAAGGTATTCTTTTGAAGTTAACACTAAATTTCTCCTGTGGCACCCCCCACTCCCTGCCTCCGGGTAAATAGACAACCCTTTCTGTTGCCACCGACAAAGAATCAGTTTGCTTTATAGAAACTCCAGGCAAGAAAGAGGTGGGGACACTGGGGTGGGGGAGGGGCCCAGTGATAACCGAGGGTGTGTGAAGCTCCACACCTGCACTTAATGAAATGAATCCCCCCCTCAGGCTCCCAGTATACCTACAGAAGCACCAACCGTCTTTATGATAACCAAGGCCCCAAGTTGGATGCTAAGAGCTCGTCTTGCGTCTCTAGAATTCAACAATTCAACCTCAGGCACCCCTGTGGGACAAGCCCACTTTGCTGGACCTCAGTGTGGGGGACAGTCCGCGTGCCATCTCCCCCGGGCTCCCCTCCCCGACACCGACTCACAGCAGCGATTCCAGGGCACAGTCTGGGCTCTTCAAGGCCTCACACAGCACCCGCACCCCATTGTCCTTCAGGGCGTTCTCTGACATGGAGAGAAGCTTCAGCTTCTTGTTGTGGACGAGAACAGAGGCGATGTCTTTGCAGGCTTCACCCGTGATGTCACACTTCCCCAGCCTGCGGGAGAGATGGGTGGTGGGTGGCAGCCGGGATGTTTGCAGGGTGTCTGTGCAACTGGCCCTGAACTGCATCAGGGCATCTAATCCAGCACCTGCCAATTCCAGACTTTTTAAAAAGCAGAGGTAATCATGCAATTCTCCGCAAGAATCTCTGTTGCTTTCCACTCAAATTAGAAATGCTTTCAAATTGTGGTACTGGAGAAGACTCTGGAGAGTCCCTTGGACAGCAAGAAGATCAAACCAGCCAGTCCTAAAGGAAATCAACCCTGAATATTCATTGGAAGGCCTGATGCTGAAGCTGAAGCTCCAATACTTTGGCCACTTGATGCAAAGAGCTGACTCACTGGAAAAGACCTTGATGCTGGGAAAGATGGAAGGCATGAGAGAAGGGGATGACAGAGGATGAGATGGTTGGATGGCATCACCGACTCGATGGACATGAGTTTGAGCAAGCTCTGGGAGATAGTGAAGGACAGGGAAGCCTGGTGTTCTGCAGTTCATGGGGTCGCAATGAGTCGGACTTGAGTTAGCAACTGAACAACAACAAAGCAAGCCTGTATGTGCAAACAAATCTTATGCATGGACCCTTCCTCTCCCTCCTGATGAATCTTGACAGGTGAAACTAACCAAGTGCACGTGATCCGTCAGTCATATTACTGGTGAGAGAAGAGTATGTCTTCTAGGTAAGTTTAACAAGTTGTTTTTGTTTATTGCTATTTCTACTACTCCCCCTTTGTTCTTCCTGCTGAAAAACAGACTGAGTCTGTTTAGAAACCCGCAATGAGGCTAAAGGAATCCCAGATAATTTTCACGAGAAAGCAATGATTTGGGGGAAATTACTTTCCCTCTGTCCTCAATGGTATTATCTGCCAGATTCCAAGGTGACATTTGTGATCATCCATAACCTTTCTCATTTTCTCATTTCCCTGTGACTGTCTTCAAGGGAAAAGGAACTGGAGTTATGACTTTGGTAGGGTTGGTTGAGAGGAGAGTCAAGGAGAATCAGATAAGGCATCTGTGAGGTCACTCAGGTGAGCACAAAAGAAAAGATGGGACAGACCTTCTGAGGGGAAGCTTTGTGCTTAAGAACACATCCATCCTCATCCTATTAGGAGGTCTGCTGATACGGAGATGGACATGGTAAAACGTGAGGGACAACAAAAGGAAAGGAGATAAGCGTGTTGGATCTGCCGAGTTCACACAGGGAAGAACCCACATCACGGAGGAAAACCCCAAGACTTACATGAGTTCTTCTATGTTGCACATTGGGTGTTTCAGCGCCTCGCACAGCTTCCTGGCATCCATATGGGAGAGGCTGCTGCCGTAGAGGTTCAGGTATTTCAAATGAGGGTTATGAAGAATGGCCTTGAAGAATTCTAGGCTATTTGCCAGATTCGAAGCAAAGTTACACCTACAAAAGACGAAGAGATACAGTAGCTCATGCAATGAAGTCCAAAGCAAGATACCTCTTACACAATTCTTCCTGCTTTTTATGCTTAGGCTCCTAATTTTTTTTTTAATATCCAGTTTATTGTTGTTCAGTCACTAAGTCATGTACAATCTTTTGCAACCCCATGGAATGCAGCACGCCAGGCTCCCCTGTCCTTTACTATCTCCCAGAGTTTGCTCAAATTCATGTCCATTGAGTGGGTGATGCTATCTAACCATCTCATCCTCTGCCGCCCTCTTCTCCTTTTGTCTTCAATCTTTCCCTGCTTCAGAATTTTTTCCAACAATTTGGCTCTTCTGGTTGTATATGTGTGTGTGTGAGTTAAGTCACTTCAGCGTGTCTGACCCTGCGACTCCATGGACTGTAGCCCACCAGGCTCCTCTGTCCATGGGATTCTCCAGGCAAGAATACTGCAGTGGGTTGCCATGACCTTCCTGACTCAGGGATTGAACCCATGTCTCTTATGTCTCCTGCACTGGCAGTCGGGTTCTTTACCAGTCGTGCCATCTGGGAAGCTGTCTTCTGGTTATTCCCGCCTATGAATTCTCTCTGGGATCTTCAGACATCAGGTGCTCAGAGGTCTCCTATTTCTGCCTAGTCCCTCCACTTCTGCATTCCACCACAGATATTATAAAGAAAGCAGACTTAGCCCATGTTAAATGCTAAGCACCATATTTGTGCCTCTTTGCACTCCTACATCTGGCAATACCTCCCATGTCCAAACAAAATTGTCTTCCCCAAGGAAAGGATCATTCTAAAATTTTTAAAGGGTTTTTTTTTAAGGAGACAATTTTTTCAAGTTTTCTTTAAAAATAAATAAATAAAACAAACAAAAAGGAGATGGTATACGTCCTGGCTAGAGAACCAGGCTCCTAACGTACAGAAAACTGGATTCAAATATTTGCTTTTCTCCTGGATATTCTGAAGTTTGGGTAAATTAACTTAATGGTGGAGGTTCATCACAAAATAAATAGATCATGATGGCTCAGAAATTACCATTTATTGTACCCACCGATAGAGGAATGGATAAAGATGTGTTATATTCCATATACACAATGGAATGTTACTCAACCATTACAAAGAAATGAAGTAATGCCACTTGTAGCAACATGGATGGACCTAAGGAATGTCATACTGAGTGAAGTAAGTCAGAGGATGAGAAATATCGTATGACATCCCTTATATGAGGAATATAAAAAGAAATGATACAAATGAACTTACTTACAAAACAGAAAGAGAGTCACAGACTTAAGAGAATGGACTTATGGTTGCTGGGGGGAAGGGATAGTTAGGGACTTTGGGATGGACAGGTACACACTGCTATACTTAAAATGGATAACCAACAAGGACCTAGTACGGAGCACAGGGAACTCTGTTCAGAGTCATGTGGGAGCCTGGGGGCAGGGGGCCTGGGGGAGAATGGATACGTGCATCTGTACGGCTGAGTCCCTTTGCTGTTCACCTAAAACTACCTCAACATTGTTAATCAGCTCTACCCCAACACAAAATAAAATGTTCTTTAAAAAAAAAAAAAAAAAAAAACTCTAGGTATGATGACAACTCATTTCTGTGTACCCTGTGAAGAGGAACTGTTTTCCTCATTTTGGAACCCCAAGGTCCTTGGAAGGACATGAACATTTTCACTCATACCTTCACTCAGGTGGTCTCAGATACCTGGTCTCCTCCTTTACAGAGTCATATGCCCCATTTAAAATCAACAATCAATCTCTCAATTATAAGACCACTAGTCCTTGTTTTTCAATAAACTGTATATACTGGAGAAGACTCTTGAGAGTCCAAGAAGATCAAACCTGTCAGTCCTAAAGGAAATTGACCCTGAATATTCATTGCAAGGACTGATGCTGAAACTGACGCTCCAATACTTTGGCCACCTGATGCGAAGGGTCGACTCATTGGAAAAGACCTTGATGCTGGGAAAGATGGAAGGCAGAAGAAGGGGACAACAGAGGATGAGATGGATGGATGGCATCACCAACTGGATGGACATGAGTTTGAGCAAACTCCAGAAGATAGTGAAGGACAGGGGAGCCTGGCATGCTGCAGTCCATGGGGTCTCAAAGAGTTGGAAATGATTTTGTGACTGAACAACAACCACTGAACTAATGTTTGAGCAAGTCAGTCCCCTACTTTATTTTTGACAGAGCTTCCAGAAGAAATAAAACAAAAACACTGCAACAAGATCCATTTTTTACTATCCATGCAGGATCTAGAGCAATTCATTTGTGAGCCCGTTTCTTTCTGTGAAATGAATAAACCACGTCCAGAATGCAAGGATCCATACATTCACTCGACCTCAGTTTAAAGAGCACCTGGGAAGCTCTGCATTTTGCTGGCTGCTGGAGACATCAGGGTAAACAAGAGAGATATCTTTTCTCTCTTCATGGCAAATAAGTCAGAGAAACACTGTGTCTCAAGACCACCCCCAGCTGTGGTGGTCTTGGTATATAGATTTTGGTATATAGCAAGAAGCCACACTTCAGCTGAAGGAGGAGCTAAATTTAGCTTGAAAGTAATAGCTTGCGGGGTTGAAGACAACAGGATGGCCTAAGGCAAACCAAGTTACTCAAAAGTGTCAGAGAAGGCCATCATCAAAAAATCTGCAAACTATCAATGCTGGAGAGGCTGTGGAGAGAAGGGAGTCCTCCTACACTGCTGGTGGGATGTAAATTGGTAACAGCCACAAGGAGAACAGAATGGAGATTTTAGGTTTTAACCTAAAAATAGAGCTACCAAAAGATCCAGCAATTCCACTCCTGGAAAACCATAACTTGAAAAGGCACATGTACCCCAATGTTCATAGCACTATTCACAGCATCCAAGACATGAAAGGAAGCTAAATGTCCATCAACAGATGAATGGATAAAGAAGATGTGAGCCATATACACAATGGAATATTACTCAGCCATAAAAAGAATGCAATCATGCCTTTGCAGCAACATGGATGGGCCTAGAGATGATCACACGCAGTGAAGTAAGTCAGACAAAGACAAATACCATATGACATCACTCATATGTGGAATATTAAAAAGAAATGATACAAAGAAACTTATTGGCAAAACAGAAACAGGCTCACAGACTTCAAGAACAAAACTTGTGGTTGCCAAAGGGGAAAGGTCGGGGGAAGGAATAAATTAGGAGTTTGAGATTAACACATACACACTCCTGTATATAAAACAGATCACCAACAAGGACCTACTATGCAGCACAGGGAACTCTCCTCAGTACTGTATGATGATCTGTATGGGAAAAGAATCTGGAAAAGAGTGGACACATGTATGTGCGCCTGTGTGCTAAGTTGCTTCAGTCCTGTCCAACTCTTTGTGGCCCCATGGACTATAGCCCGCCAGGCTCCTCGGTCCATGGGATTCTCCAGGGAAGAATACTGGGGTGGTTGCCATGCCCTCCTCAAGGGATTGTCCCAACCCAGGGATGGAACCTGAGTCTCTTATGTCTCCTGCATTGGAACGCAGGTTCTTTACCACTAGCATCACCTGGGAAGCCAAGATACAGGTATATGTATGCATGTATGTATGTGTGTGTGTGTGTGTGTGTATACATATATATATATTTAACTAATTTTGCTATGCACCTGAAATTAACACAACATTGTGAATCAACTACAGTTCAATATAACATAAAAGTTAAATTTAAAAAATTACACAGAGAAAAGTACATTTTGGTACATAAAGGCAGCCTCTCCATTAGAGAAACATCTCCTCTCCCTGACTTCTTAGCTGTCATGAAAAGCACTCTTTCTACCACAGAAAGAAAAGCATCAAAGAATTACTGGGAACTTCTCTATGCTTCTGGTATTTGTTTTGTAAAAAGGTCATGACGAAATTGTTGTAAGGGTTACAAGACAGAGGAGACGGTGCATATAAAGCAACCAGCTCAGGGCCTAAGAATTGTTCTATACACACCACCCATTCCGTGCTATTCTTACTGTTTTTCTCTTTTATGAACGTGAGGCTCTCTTACCCCCTGTCCTCAGCACCTTCCTCCACCTTTTCCTGGGAAACAGCTATTCTCAATCCCTCAGCATCCAAGCAAACATCACCAACTACCCGGACTATCTGCTCTTGGGCTCTCCAAGCAAGCTTTATGTCACAGTTAAAACATCTGTGACAGAGGAACTGAAATGGGGGCCTCAGTACAAACACATCGCTAGACCAAAACACACGGTTGTGTCACCCAGAGGTAACACCAAGTTCCCCGAAATGCCAATTCTGCTTCTGACACAAAACAAGATTTCTCTGGGCTTCTCAGGTGGCTCAGTGGTAAAGAACCTGCCTGCTAATGCAGGAGACGCATTGGGTCGCGAAGATCCCCCGAAGAAGGGCACAGCAACCGACTCCAGTATTCTTGCCTGGTGAATCCCATGGACAGAGGAGCCTGGAGGGCTACAGTCCATGGGCTCGCAAAGAGTCTGACACAACTGAGCGACTAAACAGCAACAACAACGATATTTTTCCAAGTCAGCATGACCTCCACAGCTAACTGTCTGCACACAAGTAAACTGATGCTATGGGAAGGAAGGTCTGGTTCTAGGGCCACTCACGGCAGAAAAAAAGAAAATTTGTCTTTTCTCATCCAGGCTCTGTAACCTGGCAACCCAGCTTCTTGGGCACATTCAGTCTTCAAGTCTCCCTGTTTGCCCAGTTTGTGTCTCACTCAGGGAAACATCTTAAATCAAGGAAAGCGCTCAGAATTTGCTTTCGACACATGGGATTGTAGCTCGGGTTTTTAAAAGAAACCAGAGTGGGGAAAAATGACACCCTGCTATTGACTTAAGAACAGGTGAAGACCCGACTTACACGAACTTGCGGAGTTTACAGATGGGTTGAGACAGCGTCCTGCAGAGAACAGCCAGAGAGGGCTCGTCGAACTGACAGTTCTCCAGATTTAGCATCTCGAAGTCCTCGCTGGCGGTGAATGCTGAGCACAGATCCCGCCAGAGGGTGAGCTTCTCGATGGTGCTGTGGGAAGACAAATACCATGATTCTCCCATGGCTCCACTCAACCCACTCCTTAAACCGCTAAAAATAGGGCTTCCATCCCTGATGGCTCAGTGGTAAAGAATCCACCTGCAAGTGCAAGAGACAAAGGTTCGATCCCAGATCTGGGAAGATCACGTGCCTTGGGGCAACTAAGCCCGTGCACCACGACTACTAAGTCTGTGCTTCTGAGCCCACATGCTCTAGAGCCTGTGCTCTGCAACAAGAGAAGACACCACAATGGGAAGCCCTCACACTGCAACTGGAAAGGAGCCCCTGCTTACTACAACAAGAGAAAGCCTGCGGGCAGCAAACAAGGACCCAGCAAGGCCAAAAATAAGTTAATTTTTTTATAAAGCCAAAAACAGAGTTGCCATACAATCCAGCAATCTCACTCCTGGGCACATATCTGGAAAAAAACAGATATATTCAAAAGGATACACGCACTCCTATGTTCACTGCAGCACTGTTTACAATAACCAAGACATGGAAGCAACCGAAATGTTCATCAACAGATGAATGGATAAAGATGTAGTGTATATACGTACACACAGACACACACAATGGAATATTACTCAGCCATTAAAAAAGAATGAAATAATGCCATTTGCAGCAACATGGATAGACCTGGAGATTATCAAAGTAAGTGAAGTAAGTCAGGCAAGAGGAAGGCAATTATCATGGGATATTGCTTGTATGCAGAATCTAAAATTAAAAAATACCAATGAACTTATTTACAAAACAGAAACAGACTCACAGACTTCAAAAACAACCTTACTGCTACCAAAGAGGAAAGGTAGGAGGAGAGATAAATAAGGAATTTGGGATTGACATGTATACACTACTATATATGTTTGTTCATTTGTTTTATCTTTTTAATTCCACATATAAGTGAAATTGTACAGTATTTATCTTTCTCTGATTTATTTCACTAAGCATAATATCCTGCAGATCCATCCATGCCATCATAATTGGCAAGATATCGATTTTTATGGCTGAGTAATATTCTATCTATATTGCATCTTTTTAAATTTATTTTTTAAGTAAAAGATAATTGCATTACAGAATTTAGTTGTTTTCTGTCAAACCTCAACATGAATCAGCCATAGGTATACATATGTCCCCTCCCTCTTGAACCTCCCTCCCATGTCCCTCCCCATCTCACCCCTCTAGGCTGGTACAGAGACCCTGTTTGAGTTCCCTGAGACCTACAGCAAATTCACAAACTGGCTAAATATTTTACTTATAGTAATATAAGTTTCCATGTAACTCTCTCCATACATCTCACCTTCTGCTCCCCATCCCCGTGTCCATGAATCTGTTCTCTATTGTCTGTTTCTCCATTGTTGTTCTGCAAATAAATTCTTTGGTACCATCTTTCTAGATTCCATATATATGCATTAGTATACATATGTATATATATCAGATCTTCTTTATCCATTCATCTGTCAATGGACACCTAGGTTTTTTCCATACCTTAATAAGGCTGCTACAAACATTAGGGTAGATACAAAAGTCCTCATTATGGGCAAAATAATCTGTAACTATGTATGATGACAGATGTTAACTGGTCCTCAGTTGGTAAAGAATCTGTCTGCAATGCAGGAGACCTGGATTCAATCCATGGGTCAGGAAGATCCCCTGGAGAAGAGAATAGCAATCCATCCCAGTATTTTTGCTTGGAAAATTCCATGGGCCAGAGGAACCTGGCAGGCTGCAGTTCATGGGTCACAATGAATGGGAAACAAATGAGCAACTAACATTTCCACTTTTCATGTATGGTGAAAGATATTAACTAGACTTACTGTGGTGACCATTTCACAGTATATACAAATATTGAAAATTATGCTGCACACCTGAATCCAATATAATTGTTGTATGTCAATTATACATTTTTCTTTTGGCCATGTCACCCAGCATATGGGATCTTAGTTCCCCAATCAGGAATCAAACCCATGTCCCCTACAGTGGAAGCATGGAGTCTTAACCACCAGACCACTAGGGAAGTCCCTCAATTATACATTAATTTTTTTTAATGACAGTGAAAGAGGGTATGTGTTTGAGAGCTAAAGTGTGAGCTGGGAGCCTGAGCCTGATGAAAGAATGCAAGTTAAAATCAGCCCAGGGATGCAAGGATTCTTCAACATTCACAAATCAATCAATGTGATATACCACATTAACAAACTGAAAGATAAAAACCATATGATTATCTCAATAGATGCAGAGAAAGCCTTTGACAAAATACAACATTCATTTATGATAAAAACCCTCCAGAAATCTGTCATAGAAGGAACATACTTCAACATAATAAAAGTCATATATGATAAACCCACAGCAAACATTATCCTCAACGGTGAAAAATTGAAAGCATTTCCCCTAAATTCAGAAACAAGACAAGGGTGCCCACTCTCATCACTACTATTCAACATAGTTTTGGAAGTTTTAGCCACAGCAATCATAGAAAAATAAATAAATAAAAGGAATCCAGATTGGAAAAGAAGAAAAACTCACTGTTTGCAGATGACATGATCCTCTACATAGAAAACACTAAAGACTCCACCAGAAAATTACTAGAGCTAATCAATCAATATAGTAAAGTTGAAGGATATAAAATTAACACACAGAAATCCCTTTCATTCCTATACTCTAACAATGAGAAAACAGAAAGAGAAATTAAGGAGACAATTCCTTTCACCGTTATAATGAAAAGAACAAAATACTTAGGAATAAATCTACTTAAAGAAACAAAAGATCTATATATAGAAAACTATAAAACATTGATGAAAGACATCAAAGAGGACACAAATAGATGGAGATATATACCATGTTCTTAGATCAGAAGAATCAATATAGTGAAAATGAGTATACTACCCAAAGCAATCGATAGATTCAATGCAATCCCTATCAAGCTACCAATGGTATTTTTCAGAGAACTAGAATAAATAATTTCATAATTTGTATGGAAATACAAAAAAACTTTGAATAGCCAAAGCAATCTTGAGAAAGAAGAATGGAACTGGAGGAATCAACCTGCCTGGCTTCAGACTCTACTACAAAGCCACAGTCATCAAGACAGTATGGTACTGGCACAAAGACAGAAATATAAATCAATGGAACAAAATAGAAATCCCAGAGATATATCCATGCACCTATGGATACCTTATCTTTGACAAAGGAGACAAGAATATACAATTGAGAGAAGACAATTTCTTTAACAAGTGGTACTGGCAAAACTGGTCAACCATGTGTAAAAGAATGAAACTAGAACACTTTCTAACACCCTACACAAAAATAAACTCAAAATGGATTAAAGATCTAAATGTAAGACCAGAAACTATAAAACTCCTAGAGGAAAACACAGGCAAAAGCCTCTCTGACATAAATCACAGCAGGATCCTCTATGACCCACCTCCCAGAATATTGGAAATAAAAGCAAAAATAAACATATGGGACCTAATTAAGCTTAAAAACTTTTGCACAATGAAGGACACGATAAGCAAGGTGAAAAGACAGCCTTCAGAATGGGAAAAAATAATAGCAAATGAAACAATTGACAAAGAATTAATCTCAAAAACATACCAGCAGCTCTTGCAGCTCAGTTCCAGAAAAATAAATGACCCAATCTAAAACTGGGCCAAAGAAGTAAACAGACATTTCTCCAAAGAAGACATGCAGATGGCTAACAAACACATTAAAAGATGCTCAACATCATTCATTCTCAGAGAAATGCAAATCAAAACCACAATGAGGTACCATCTCACGCCAGTCAGAATGGCTGCTATCCAAAAGTCTACAAACAATAAATGCTGGAGAGGGTATGGAGAAAAGGGAACCCTCTTACACTGTTGGTGGGAATGCAAACTAGTACAGCCACTATGGAGAACAGTGTGGAGATTTCTTTAAAAACTGGAATTAGAACTGCCATATGACCCAGCAATCCCACTCCTGGGCATACACACTGAGGAAACCAGAATTGAAAGAGACATGTGTACCCCAATGTTCATCGCAGCACTGTTTACAATAGACAGGACATGGAGGCAACCGAGATGTCCATCAGCAGACGAATGGATAAGAAAGCTGTGGTACATATAGACAATGGAATATTACTCAGCCATTAAAAAGAATGTATTTGAGTCAGTTCTAATGAGGTGGATGAAACTGAAGCCTATTATACAGAGTGAAGTAAGCCAGAAAGATAAAGATCATTACAGCATACTAACACATATATATGGAATTTAGAAAGATGGTAACGATAACCCTATATGCAAAACAGAAAAGGAGACACAGATGTACAGAACAGACTTATGGACTCTGTAGGAGAAGGCGAGGGTGGGATGATTTGAGAAAATAGCACTGAAACATGTATATTACCATATGTGAAATAGACCACCAGTCCAGGTTTGATGCATGAGACAGGGTGCTCAGGGCCAGTGCACTCAGATGACCCTGAGGGATGGGATGAGGAGGGAGGTGGAGAGAGGGTCAGGATGGGGGGCACATGGCTGATTCTTGTTAATGTATGGCAAAACCACTACAATATTGTAAAGTAGTTAGCCTCCAATTAAAATAAATAAAATCAGCAAAGAGAAAAGACACATAAGCAAAATCTGGAAGAAATCAGGCACAATCTTCTAAGTGTGCCTTCCCAGTGGAATTATCAGGATATGCTAAAATGCTGCGGAGGTGTGTTGGGGTGGGGGAAGTATTGTTCTGGCAACAATAAAAACTGCTTACCTTTCAACCTGACATTGGCCTTATGAAGTAAGATGCTGACCCTTGTTTATACAGATGGAAAAACTGAAGACTCACAGTTCATGGTCACAACACTAGCAAATAGCAGTGGAAGGACTCAAACCAGTGTCTCTTTGACTACAAAAGTCACGCTTTTTTTAAGTACAAAACTACAATGGTGTATGAAATACCCACTGGGGGCTGGAAAGAAAGTGAAAAGTGAGAGTTAGTCACTCAGTTGTGTCTGACTCTTTGTGACCCCATGAACTGTAGCCCGCCAGGCTCCTCTGTCCATTGAATTCCCCAGGCCAGAATACTGGAGTGGGTAGCCATTCCCTTCTCCAGGGGATCTTCCCAACCCAGGGATCAAACCCGGGTATTCTGCCCTACGGGTGGATTCTTTACCATCTGAGCTACCAGGGAAGCCCATCTGGGACTGGCACAAATATGGCATGTAGGAGAGAGGGAATTAATACATGGACTTACTTTGAGATGTATCCCGACTCATCTGGGAAGACATGTTCCATACACAGGTGAAATTTCTGCAGACTATGGCAATGTCTTAGACAGGCTGCACATATTATCAGCTCCTCTTTGGTACCAATATAAATGTCAATGTCTTTGAAGAAATTCACCACTTGGGCTACAAATTCTGGGTCCTGGGTCTCAAACAAACAACTGAACAATGCCTGGAAACTCATCATGACATTATTGGGGTCATACTGACTTAAAGTGTCAAGGCTTTGCGTTATTTCCTGCTTTATCTCTTTGGACAGTGGAAAACCAAAGGATGTCTCCAGCCTGTGGGTCATCCTTTCAGTTGAGAACACAAAGAGGAATACCGCTGTCCAGGACAAGTGGGAGTAGTGTTCGCTCACAGCCCTGGTGATGAGCTGGGTCACATTTCCAATGACCGAGTGAGGTGGGTCCGTGGGTCGTTTGAACATGTAGAACATGGCAGCGCAAAATTCTTGGATACAGGTATGGATGAAGGCAAGGCAGTCACCACTCCTGTGAAGAAGTTTCATATCTAACCACATCGAGGTGTCTGATTCGGACACCCCGTTCCTCCTGAGGTCCCCAGGGCAAAACAGGAACGTGCGAGTCCACATACCCTCAGCAGCCAAGGTACACAGGCTTTTCAGACAGGCTCTTCTCTGCTTCAACGGACAGGTCTCACTTCCTGATTTGAACACTTTCGTGAAGAAAGACACGTACAAAGCAGTGATGGTTTCAGAGTCCAGCTCCAGGTCTTCTCCCTTCTCCAGCTGACACTTCAAGCCGGTACAGACTAGCCAACAGAGAAAGGGGCTCTGGCACAAGATGAAGAGTGAGCTCCTCTCCCTCACAAAACTGAAGGCTCTCGAGGATGCATCCTTCTCCCGGAAGTAATGGGAGAAATACAGCTTCCTTTGGCGCTCAGAGAACCCCAAGAGAAAGATGCATCTCATGTGCTTCAACAAGGAGTGGGTTTTCCTCAGCCCCATCTTGCTGAGTGCTAGGAGCAGAGAGCATTCTGGGAGCATCCGTTTCTGCAGCAGGCTCCGCAGGACAACCTGCATGGAATGTGGCTGCTCCCAGTCTTCACAGAGGTCGGTGTTGCAATCCAAGTCAAACTTCAGTTCCTCCACGCCATCCAAGATAAAGAGGATTCTCTCTGGCTGGGAAAAGATGTCTTCAATGGGCTCCGAAGACTCAGGCCAGTCCCTGGAGAGCAGCTCCACCAGGCTCATGTCCGTCACACCATTCATTTCACGGCCCGTGAGGAAGAAGACAAACGAGAACCTGTCCCTCCATAGGTTTCCCTTGGCCCACTCCAGCATCACTTTTCTCAGAAAGGTTGTTTTTCCAATCCCTTCAGGACCGTGCAAGATCACAGTGGGTGAGAACTCTCCAGGCTTGAGGGTGGCAAGGTAGACAGCATTCAGTTGTTCATACTCACTCTTTGTGGTCTCTTTGTAGAAATCTTCAGGAACCAGAAGGCAGGGCTCCTTCTCCCACAGGACTTGGAATTTCTGCTTCATGTGGCTTCTATACGGGTTTATCTTCTCTGAATTAACAGGGACAGAAGACAATTTTAAAAAAATACACCCCATATTTGGTACTGAGAACAAACCCTATGGATTTACTCAAACACATGTGCAAAGACTGATGTATGCCCATGGGGGACCAGGCTCATAAACTTTGGGGTTTTTTTCTTATTTATTTTTATTAAAGTATAGTTGATGTACAATGTTGTTAATTCCTATTGTACAGCAAACTGATTCAGTTATACTTATATAGTCATCCTTTTTTAATATTCTTTTCCATTATGGCTTATAGGATTTTTTTAATTTGAGGGTACTCTATAATGTTACTTTCTGCTGTACAACAATGTGAATTAGTTATATGTATACATATATCCCCTCCTGTTGAGGGAGGAATGTGGAACCCATTCAAATGTTTATCCCTCCCACTCCTCTCATCCCACCACTCTAGGTCATTACACAGCACCAAGCTGAGATCCTTGTGCTACACAGCAGCTTACCACTAGCTATCTGTTTTACACATGGTGGTGTGTACATGTCAGTACTACTCTTTCAATTCATCCCACCCTCTCCTCCTCCCAACGTGTCCTAAGAACCTAGGAATAAAACTATCATATGACCCAGAAATCCCACTGCTGGGCATAGACCTAGAGGAAAACATAATCCAAAAAAAAAAAAAAAAAATCTACCCCAGATTTTACACAGAATATGAACTCCTGGGGATTACACTTCAAACTACAAGAACACTATCTGCCCAGTCAAGAATTCATAAGCACTGCTATTTATTTAGGGATTCCATGATGGCTCAGCAGCAAAGAACACACCTGCCAACACAGGAGACATGGGTTCAATCCCTGAGTCAGAAAGATCCTCTGGAGAAGGAAATGGCAACCCACTCCGGTAATCTTGCCTGGGGAATTCCATGGACAGAGGAGCCTGGTAGGCTATGGTCCATGGGGTCACTAAGAGTCGGACACGACTGAACATGCATGCATGTATAAAACAGACAACCAGCAAGGACCTATTGCATAGCACAGGAAACTTTACTCATTATTTTGTAACAACTTATAAGGGAAAAGAATGTGAAATATATATACCTTATATAATTTATGTACTATATAATATTTATGTATATTGTGCATTATAATACAAAATATATAAATTATATGTCAGGACGACCCCCTGGAGGAAGAAATGGCAACCCACTCCAGTTTTCTTGGCTGGGAAATCTCATGGACAGAGGAGCCTGAAGGGCTACAGTCTATGGGGTTGCAAAGAGTCAGACACAACTTCGCGGTGAAACAACAACAAATTATTACTAATATATTTAATGTATAATATAAATTATATGTTATATCACTTGGCTATATATCTGAAACTAGCACAACATTATAACATTATAAATCAACAATAATTCCTTTTAAGAAATCATAATAAAGCCATGAAAACAGATAAAAGAGAATCTTGAGAGCAGAAAAATAAAATATAAAGAAATACTGGAAGAGTTTCCATGTTCGTGAATTCCAATTAAAGATCAAACACTCACTCAAAAATAAATTTAAATATATGTGTGTGTGTGTGTGTATATATATATATATATATATATATATATATATATAAAGAGAAAAAAATTAATGGGCGATTTGTCTGGTATTTTGTCACTTTGTTTGCCAGGATTTACAACTCAACTAGTCTTATTCTCTGAGGGAAAGAAAATGGCATACTCGCCCAGAGGAGGATGTAAAGCCCTCCAATGAGTCAAAAATAACTGGTCCTGAGTCAGTTGTGTCCCTTTTGGAAACGTCATCTAACATGAGGGGACCCCGTTAGGTCTTCATTTTTCTCATTTGCAAACCTCAGAGTCATGGTAAAAATGAAACGACATCACACATGAAAAGTACTTCCTGTGGGAGCAGGGGCATCTGCTCTCTATTTCCTCATCTTAGGATTCTGCCTAGTTTCTTGTGCCAGTCTGGTGAAAAAGATGTGACCCGTATGAAAGAACCTAAAAAAGAGTGAACACGTGTACATGTATAATTGAGTCACTTTGCTATAAGCAGACACTAACACAACATTGCAAGTCAACCCTACTCCAATTTTAAAAAAATTTAATCAAAAAAAGGGTGGAGAGGGTGGAGCAAATGGAGAGAGTAGCATGAAAACATATACACTACCAGGTGTAAAATAGGTAGCCAGTGGGAATTTGCTGTGTGATGCAGGGAACGCAAACCGGGGCTGTGTGACAACCTAGAGGGGTGGGATGAGGTGGGAGGTGGGAGGGAGGCTTAAGAGGAAGGGGACATGTGTATACCTATGGCTGATGCATGTTGATACATGGCAGAAACCAACACAGTACTGTCAAGCAATCATCCTTCAATTTAAAAAAATAATTTAAAAAAAAAATTATTTTAAGAAAAAGGGGGAGGGTGGGTCAGAAGCATCATGGAATTCCATCTCAGCTGTCCTGGTGACACAGACACTAAGCCCCAGGCGCTCAGTCGTGTCTGACTCTTTGCAACCCCATGAACTGTAGCCCGCCAGGCTCCTCTGTCCAGGGGATTCTCCGGGCAAGACTGCTGAAGTGGGTTGCCATTTCCTTCTCCAGGGGATCTTCTAAACTAGCAGTGACTCAACTTGGAACAGAAAAATGAGGAGAAGACACTTAGATTAATGGTCTGAGGACATTATTCAACCACTCTGGCCCATGAATGACCAGAGTTGGCTTGCAATTCTACTATTTCCAAGGGTCCTACTGACCCCTAACACATTCTCAACAGATGGAGGTGTGGCCGCTAACTCAGTAACGATGCAACCTTCGTTAGAAGCTCCCAGTAAACCAGCCACCCTGGTGGGTCCCAGTCCCATCCCTTCCAGGACACTTACGTCGGATCTCGTTCTGAGCCTTCTTCCAGAGATCAGCCCGACTTATCTGAAGAAACAGACTCAGGGTCACATCCCAGGCCAGTTTTCCCGGGTAATGCTTGCTCAACAGCTTTGACACATTTTCTCGTGAAGCCTTCTTTAGTTCGGTCCATGGGATGGGCTTGAGTTCGAATTTCAGAGGTTCTTGCTTGAGGAGCTCTTTAAATTTCCAGAACTCTTCTTTTTTGAGCTCCTCCAGGTACCACAACAGGCCAAAGTCAGAAAAAAAATATTCGGCCATCTCGTCATGGGATTACGGAGCTGGACTTCTCCAGCCGTGGGGAAAGGGGGAAATTCTCAGAAAGAAGCAATAGGTGATATGATACCTGGGAAGAAGGGTGTCATGATGAAGTTAAATCTCAACAGATGTGGATATCGTATCATGCATTTCTTGTTTAAAATCTATCTTCCCAGCTTCACTTGGTGGGGAAGTACCCCATCCTTTCTCAACATTCCAAAACCACGTATATGAATTCAGTGCTAGCAACTGAAAATGTGGCTGATACTAAACCAAATTCCCTGGACTACAAGGAGACCAAACCCGTCAGTCCTAAAGGAAATCAACCCTGAATATTCACTGGAAGGACTGATGCTGAAGTTCCAATACTTTGGCCACCTGACACAAACAGCCAACTCATTGTAAAAGACCTTGATGCTGGGAAAGATTGAGGGCAGGAGGAAAAGGGGCAACAGAGGATGAGATGGTTGGGTGGCATCACCGACTCAAGGGACATGAATTAGAGCAAACTCTGGGAGATAGTGAAGGACAGGGAAGCCTAGTGTGCTGCAGTTCATAGGAGGGAGGATTGTTGTATGGAGACGCCACAAACATTGTAAAGTAATTATCCTCGAATTAAAAATAGAAATAAGAATACGAATGGAAGTCTGTGATGCTTTGTTAGCATTGTTTGTTTCATGTAGGCAAGGGTCAGCCTAAAGATGTGTTGTTAAAATAAAAATCGGAACTACCTGAGTGGGGGGAGGGGGGGCGGGGAACAGGTAAATACAAGCAAAAAAAGTTGAGAAACATGGAGATTTAAAGAGGGAGAGTGCTGGATACACAACCTCTCTGTGAATTTAAATGCTTTTCACTTTAGTTCATCCTTGCCAAAACAAAGCGGGGGAGACCTGGCCATTTCTGGTACCCCTCCCTCTTGTTCTTTAAGCACCCCTCGACCTACAGTAAGCTCTGAGTGGAAAATGAAGGAAAAGAAAGAACAGCGATAAGACCGCCTCACCCAGTCTGATCCCCGGTCCTCCTCACCGGCACCCATCTAGGAGCAGCTGTAGAGACTGAGGAGTAAAGGCTGTGCCTGCTCCTGATTGGTCACAAAATCTCTCTCTTCCCATTGGCTGGCGTGGCTCTTGATTGACGAGTCTCAGAAGGTGATGGGAAACTGGCCTTGTTTTTCCACCTCAGGTGTGAATGATCTTGCTTCGGGAGTTGCTGACTCCTGGATATTCATTCCTATGAAGCTGTTCACAGTTCTTTTTCTACCATCTCATCACTGGGCTTCTCTGAACAGTGTTCTCTCACTACCGTTGATGGAAAATGCGGAGACTGGTGTCGGGAGCCTTCCACTCATCCTGAGTGTCTAACTTCTCCGGCACTGTGTGCTTCCCAAGGGAGCCTATGGTGTGTGTCCTCTCAACTTTCATAGCAGCACCTAGATGAAGCATTCGGATATTAGGAAATCAACGAATATTCCCGAATAAACTAGCTCTAGATGGAAACTGCAGAAATTAGAATTTGCAAATATCTGTTTCTATTGTGATAAGAACACTGCACGTGAGACCTGCAATCTTAAATGGCTTTTTATTTATCTATTATTTACTGAATTTTTGGCCACACCCCTTGGCATATGGGATCTTAGTTCCCTGACCAGGGATTGAACCCACAACCTCTGCATCAGAAGGTGAAGTCTTAACCACTAGACCACCAGAGAAGTCCCACTCTTACATATTTAAGTGTCTGACACAGTATTGTTGACTACAGGCATGTTTTGAACAGCAAACCACTGGAACTCATCTTCCATAACCAACAGTTTATACCCACTGAACATTTATCCCCAACTTCCTCCTCCCTCTGCCCCAGCCCTTAGAAACGCCTGCTCTATTCTGGTTCTATGAGTCTGACTATTTTAGATACTTCATAGGAGTGGAATCATGCATGTTTTTCCTTCTGTGGCTGGTTTATTTCCCTGAGCACCACATCTTCCAGGCCCATCCATGTTTTGCATGTGACAGAATTTCCTTCTTTTTCAAAGGTGAAGTTTCCACCACAGGTGTCTCTTGATACCCCATTACAATCATCATTGAGACTTGTGGAGACTTTGCCCCAGCATCACTCTTATCACCATCACCCACCATTGACTATTATAAGAGTATTCACCAGCTCTAACATTCACTGAATGCTAATACTGCAAAAGCCCTCCAGGTAAGAGCATTTCAGGCAAGATCCGATTGTCTTCAGCCCTCTGAAGCAGGTGGTATCATTTACACCCTCCCTGCTTTTCAAAGATACGTGAGGCCATCAGGTGGAGGCTAGAGATGAGAACATCCCTACCTGGTTAGCCTTAATTTTAACCTTTCTTCTGAGCAGGCTCCCAGGCAACATCAATCCCACTGGGAGTTTAGAGAGAGGGAGGCTGGATCAGTGTGCAAGTGTGGCTTCAGTTCAGTTCAGTCATTCAGTCATGTCCGATTCTTTGCGACCCCATGGACTACGGCATGCCAGGCCTCTCTGTCCATCACCAACTCCTGGAGCTTGCTCAAACTCATGTCCATTGAGTCAGTGATGCCATCCAACCATCTCATCCTCTGTCATCCCCTTCACCTCCTCCCTCAATCTTCCCCAGCATCAGGTTCTTTACCAATGATTCAGTTCTTCGCATCAGGTGGCCAAAGTATTGGAGTTTCAGCTTCAGCACCAGTCCTTCCAATGAATACTCAGGACTGATCTCCTTTAGAATAGACTTGTTGGATCTCCTTGCAGTCCAAGGGACTCTCAAGAGTCTTCTCCAACACCACAGTTCAAAAGCATCAATTCTTCAGCACTCAGCTTTCTTTATAGTACAACTCACATCCATACATGACTACTGGAAAAGTAGCTTTGACTAGATGGACCTTTGTTGGCAAAGTAATTTCTCTGCTTTTTAACATGCTGTCCATGTTGGTCACAGTTTTTCTTCCAAGGAACAAGAATCTTCTAATTTCATGGCTGCAGTCACGATCTGCAGTGATTTGGGAACCCAAAAAATAAAGTCTCTCACTGTTTCCATTATTTCCCCATCTGTTTGCCTTGAAATGATGGGACCAGATGCCATGATCTTAGTTTTCTGAATGTTGAGTTTGAAACCAACTTTTTCACTCTTCTCTTTCACTTTCATCAAGAGGCTCTTTAGTTCCTCTTCACTTTCTGCCATAAGGGTGGTGTCATCTGCATATCTGAGGTTATTGATATTTCTCCTGGCAATCTTGATTCCAGCTTGTGCTTCCTCCTGCCCAGCATTTCTCATGATGTACTCTACATATAAGTTGAATAAACAGGGTGACAATATACAGCCTTGACGTCCTCCTTTTCCTATTTGGAATCAGTCTGTTGTTTCATGTCCAGTTCTAACTGTTGCTTCCTGACCTGTGTACAGATTTCTCAAGAGGCAGGTCAGGTGGTCTGGTATTCCCATCTCTTTCAGAATTTTCCACAGTTTTTTGTGATCCACACAGTCATTCTAATACAAAATATAAGTTTAACAAAAGAACTGAAAAAAGAAAAAAATAAAGAGATACTATCTTTCTTTTCAGGTTGATGAAAATTTCCTAAAATTGAGTGTGGTGAAGGCCACAACAGGCGTCCCAGGTGATTCAGCAATAAAGAATCCACTTGCAATGCAGGAAATAAGGGTTTGATCTCTGGGTTGGGAAGAGCCTCTGGAGTAGGAAATGACAACCTGCTCCAGTATTCTCGATGGAAAATCCCATGGACAGAAGGGCCTGGGGGGCTACAGCCTGTGGTAGATATGACTTAACAACTAAACAACAACAACAAAAAAGACCACAACTCTGAATAAACTAAGAACATTGAATTGTATATGTTAAGTGGGTGAGTTACATGGTATGTGAATTAAATCTCAAACATGGTTACCAATATAAAATTTGTAATACCTGCCAATATATAAATATAGATATATAAAGAAAATGCCTTGAGAAATAAGCCCAGTTGGTAATGTGGTTTCAAAAAAAGAAGTTCGATGCCCCTTCAGTGTCCCTATAACGCCCGATGACAACTTGTTTCTGAACTACCATTTTCCATAGGGACTACAGAAAAAGTTTTCTGCCAGCTATTTGGCTGCCCCTCTGGATCTTTTCATTGATGGCCAAAAGTTGTCCTTAATCACCCAAGGAGGAAGATGATGATTTACACTGGGGATAAAATTTGCTCCTCACTGGAAACGCCCCAGACTCCCCATGCAGTCAGTGTCACCCACACAGCAGGTGACATGATAATGGAATCTCTGCGGAGAGACCAAGGCTAGAAATACCGTCCCTGTAACCCTGATCTCAGGTGCTCGGGGCTCATCCTGAGTGACACATCCCTGCACAGAGCTCTGAAGCAAAGACCAGACAGGTGAGTGCTTCCTTCTGTTCAATCTCAGGGCAAAGACTGGGAGAGAGAGAGACGTTGCCTCCAGCAGGAGAGGGACATAAGACTTAACTCACACTGGGCGGGACAGGGGCAACACAGCCTCACCTGAGCATCCACATCCATGCTCTGCTGGGCGGAGAGTGGCTGTGTGCCCGGGAGCAGAGGCGGGTGGTCCACCACAGATCCCTGTGCCCTGGAGTCTCTAAAGATGAGAGAGGAGGGATGGGGTCTCTGGAATGTGTGCCAAGCCTTGGATGATCCAGTCACTGAGCTCCTCCCTGTTGTTAACAAGGACTCTGCTCATTGTAGCAGACCTCACAGATCTATGCTTGCAGGGGAAGGAGTCCCCCTGCCCCCTTTCTCAGTGTATCTCCACCCGGGACCTTATTCCAGGCTCCGTTAGTCCCGTTGCCCACAGCTCATGATGATGCTTCTAAGCAGCTTGTTGTCAGCATTCCCTCAGCACTGGGCTACACACCACCTCTGATTTCAGGGCTCACCTGGGATGAGTTACACATTCCTGTCAACACAACAGAATTCCTGCTGCTTCCACTGTATTGTAAGCATTTTTATTCACAGAAGAAAAAAAAAGAAAACGAAGACAATATGAGGAAACCAGTGTAGCAAGAAGTGCCCAGGAGCAAAACAGACAGAACTGCCTTTAAGTTGTTTTGTGAAAGCAGGGGTGTGTCATCAGAAAAGGGCCTGGAAAACACAGTTCTGTGTTCTCTGTTTTTTTCTAAGAAAGGTTGCTTCCAGCTTGTCCTGTTACATGGAGAGCGACCTGCCCACACTGGTCCCCCGACACCTGTGGTTGCAGAGAGGCTCCAGGGGATGGCAGGCACTGGGATGTGTGTTGTGGTCACAACACAAGGGCACCTGCTGTGGGTTTGCTTCTGGCTCTGGCTGTGGCGGTGCTCGCCCACCCCATCCCCCCCGCCCCATGTGTGAATACGTGGGGCCGGCTCAGGGATTCTGTGGGGCAGAGGGTCCTTCTGCAGTTCCTCGTAATTGGTGTCAGGCAGGCACCTCATCTGTGGGGTTGATCCCTGTGTGTCCCACATAATGGACAAACAGTAGCTATCACGTCTCTCACCCAGTAAATACCCAGCCTCACAGGAAGGAGATCATGGGCCATGTGTGTGGGAGGAGAGATGCAAGAGGATGAGGGGAGCTGCATGTACCGGAGTCACTGGGAGGCTGATGTAGGGAGACAGGAGGGGGTTACAGGGAGGGTCCTGTGAGGATTTACTCTGCATGAGATTCAAGTCAGAGCGTTTGCCAATAAAGAAAGTTCAGTGCCTTTCATGGAGCAGCCCCATCATGAGGGCCAGGCTCAGGGCACCCCCAGGATGAGCCATAGTGGCCTCGAGGAGGCTGGATGGGGGTGCCAAGCAGCGCAGGAAGAAGTTGCTGTGTGGTCGCGGTGCTGGAAGGACACGTAGTCCATGCACTGGGCCAGGTCCGCGCCCCAGGAGCTAACGCGAGATCTGAGGTACACGTCCAGGCCCGCGCTTCCGGAGCTGTCGCGAGAGCAGGGGTAACCGTCTAGCTTGGTGCCTGCGGGACTGAGGGGTGGTGCCTGGCGCTCGCTCCCTGCCTCGGTGTACAGCAGCCTCAGCAGGAGGAGCCAAGGCTAAGGCAAAGCGGACCGGGAACCGGGGTGTGTCGGTCGGTGTCATCTGCCAGGAGATTAGTTCTAGTTTCCGAGAGCTCTTGATTTATCAGGAAGAGAGAGCAGAGAGGAGGAAACGAACAAAAAGGTATGAATTTTATCTTGAGGTGAAGAGAGCGAGTCAGTCATGGTGACTGAGGGGGCTCCTGAGGTGATTCTGAGCAGGTGGAGCCAGGAGGCTGAGCCTGAAGTACGAGACCATTGAAGTGGCGGGAAGAGGGGCTCCAGGAAGAGGGGCGACTAGGAGCTGGGAGTTTAGGCCAAGACCGGTTTCCTGCTTTGAGGGGAAGGAAAGCCTCTGCTCTGGTGGGAAAAGGGCGAGGGCAGCCGTGGGGTTAGAAACGCCTTAGGTGTCCGACGTCACTGTTCCCTCCTCACGTTCCTGCCGGTGCTCAGTGACAAGGAGAATGTTCATCTTTCCAAACGCCAGCTCGTGGTTTCCTTGGTATTTTCTATTGTTTTTCTGGTCTTTATTTCATTTATTCTTCACTCTGTTCTTTCTTATATCCTTGTATCTGCTTGCTTTTGCCTTAATTTTCTCTTTGTGTGGGTTTTTCTTTTTTTTTTTTTCTTTTTTGTATTTTATGGTTTCTTTCTTTTTTCTTTTATTTTGTTCCTTGTGGTATAAATTTAGCTTGATTATTAGAATCTTTTTTCTTAATGTAGACATCTGTTGTGAAAATGTCCCTCTTAGAACAGCTTGTGCTGAATCTTGTAACTTTTGGTTTGCTGTTTCCACGCAAGCTTCTCTCAGGATATTTTATTTCCCTTTGGATTTCCTCTCTGACTGGAGGTGGTTGCTAAAGTCGATGTACCTGTGAGTTTTCCAATTTCCTGCTGTTATTGGCATCTAGTTTCATATCATTGCAGTTGGAAAAGTTACTTCATGTGATTTCAATCTTACATCTGTTAAGACTTGTTTGGGGAATTTTGCTGGTGATTCAGTTCAGATCATTTTTGTGTAAGATAGTGTCCAACTTTTTTCAGAGTTTTTAATCGGGATGTAACTGACATAACATTATGTCAGTTTCATGGGTCAAATAATGATTCAGTAACTGTATATATTGCCAGTTGATCATAGTACATCTAGTTAACATCTATTATACAAGCAGTTACAACTTTTTCATTCCATCAGAATTTGTAAGGTCTAGTCTCTTAGTTTTAGTCTCTACATATGAATTTCCAGTTTTCCAAACACTATTTATTGAATACATTATCCTTTTTCCATTATATAATCATAGTGCCTGTCAGAGCTTAGCTAACCATGGGTGCATGGATTTATTTCTGGGCTCTCTTTTCTGTTGCATTGATCCATCTGTTTTTATGCCCATATTATACTGTTTCTGTTACCATAAATTTGATATATAGTTTGAAATGATGAAGTTTGATGCTTTGTTCTTCTATAACATGATGCTTTGAGTAGTTGGTGTATATTGTGGTTGTATGTAACTTGGGGTGTTTTTTATATTTATGTGAATAAGACATTGAAAATGGTTGAACTGGGCCTACAATGTTGTTGAAGAAGACAGACATGTTTCCTAAGTTTACAGACCTTACATGGATGTAGAAGATGAAGATTTAAAAGTAAAAAAAAAAACTAAAATAATAATGGTAAAAGCTTTCCCTGTGGTGAGGAGTATGTTATCCTGTCAGTGTCATTTTTCTGGGCTGTGACAATGTCATCCTTTGCAGGGGAAATAAAATGCAAGAGTCCTTGTACAACATTGTTATGTAAGAAGACTGCTGATGTCGTCACCCAAACAGGTTCCTTTCTGCTCCAGGAAACTTTAGTCCTCTCCATGTCCTTTCACAAAAATACCCTGAGAACCACAAGTCTGGCAGCTCTGCAAACAACGTATCTTATACAGATTGGAGTGGGCTCCCTGGGCAATGTCATTCTTTTCTTCCACAGCATCTCTCCAATCTTGCTTGGCCACAACCGGAGACCCACAGACATGATTCTCACCCACATGGCCATGGCCAATCTGCTGGTCCTTCTGTCCCCTGGAATTCCATACACAGTGGCAGCTTTTGTGTCAAGGAACCCTTTGTCCAGTCTTGGGTGTAAGTTTGTGTATTACATCCAGAGGGTGGCTCGCAGCACCACCCTGTGCTCCACATGTGTCCTGAGCACCTATCAGTCCTTCACTCTCACCCCCAGGAGAGCGGAGTGGGTGATGCTCAGAGGAAGGGCCCCCAAGGTCATTGGTCCTTCCTGCTGCACCTGCTGGATGTTCAGTTTCTTAATGTACATCATTGTTCCTCTGAAAATCACTGGTCCACAGAACACGCACAACTATACTGATTCCCAAGGCAATTGGTTCTGCTCATCCTCATTTCCTAAAGCAGGCTTTGTCTACTTGTGGTCCATCTCTGATGCCACATTTATTACCCTCATGGTCTGGTCCAGTGGCTCCATGGTGCTTCTCCTGCACAGACACCACCAGAGTGTGCAGTATATTCACACCCGCACTGGACACCACAAATGCCCCCCAGAGACCAGAGCCGCCCGCACCATCCTGATGCTGGTGGTCACCTTCGTCATCTTCTACGTGCTGAATTCTACTTTTGCCTTTTATGCCACTGCCCTTTTTGATTTTCGTCTATGGTTGATACAGACCTGTGATGTCTTGGTTTCCTGTTTTCCCACTATTTCTCCCTTCCTACTGCTCCTCAGGGATTCTAGAACTCCTAGATTCTGTTCTTGAGTTGTTAGCAAGAATGTCTAAAGTGATGTGTATTTAGTAGATGGCTTGAATAATAACAGAAATTATCCTGTAACTAATCAATACCAAGTTTTAAAATTGAGTTATAATTAATCTATAATATTGCATTATTTTAAATTTTACAGCATGACAAATGAGTATATCTGTAAAATGATCCCCACAATTCTTATTAACACCCATGCATCCATCCCTACATATGGTACAGATTCTTTCTTGTGATGTGAACTTTAAAGTTTGAATTTCTCAGGATTTTCCAAAAGTGCAACACAGTATAATTAACCATAGTCACCATGTTGGACATCACATCCCCGTGACTTATTTATTTTGTAACTAGCTACTGACGCTTTTGGATATTTGTACTCAACACTATTTTTTATGTAAAATCCAATGAACACAGAAGGTTAATTCAGGTGCTTTGAGAGATCTGAAAGTCAATCCATGAAATTATTTGCTCAGAGAAGACACAAGCTGATATTGAGGAATCTATCCCCCCTTGACCATGGCAGCTGTCTGAAAGAACACTCCTTCCTTCAGGAACATTTCAAGGGTTTCCACAAATTTTATCTCCATAAGTGGGGGGTGATACCTGATATACATTGGTGTATAATCCAGTATTGGTCTCATTAAATATTAATCCATGGCAGGTGGAGATTTTATTTCATAGATGAAGATAAGAAACCTGGGAAATGGAAAGGTCATTTTCTATATTAACTTGTGTCTTATTTCACTCACATTTCTCCATATGCTTTTGTGTTAACACAGAAAATAAATGCTTCTTTATGGGTTGCTTTTCCTTTAAACTTGGATTTTTTTTACATGGATGACCATCAGTAAATTATATTGGTTAGGTCAATGCTGTAACTGGAATGATGGACTAGAAACTAGCC
Organism: Muntiacus reevesi; assembly: GCF_963930625.1. NCBI lineage: Eukaryota > Metazoa > Chordata > Mammalia > Artiodactyla > Cervidae > Muntiacus > Muntiacus reevesi. The sequence goes on from NC_089250.1 coordinate 276,617,839, forward strand.
TCTTTATATTTGTCACTTGAATATCATTGCAAAACAGAAACTTGAGATTTGTTTTCTGTTTCTTCAGTTTTTTTACTTTGCCTTTTCTTTCAGTAGTGCGTTTTTTATATTTCATTAAAAACATTTTTGTATTAAGGTATAAGTACTTTTTATTGGTAGAACTAAAGAGCCTCTTGAGGAAAGTGAAAGAGGAGAGTGAAAAAGTTGGCTTAAAATTCAACATTCAAAACACTAAGATCATGGCATCTGGCTCCATCACTTCATGGCAAATAGATGGGAAACAATGGAAACAGTGACAGACTTTATTTTCTTGAGCTCCAAAACTGCTGCAGATGGTAAGTTCAGCCATGAAATTAAAAGACGCTTGCTCCTTGGAAGAAAAGCTATGACCAACCTAGACAGCATATTAAAAAGCAGAGGCATTACTTTGCCGACAAAGGTCCATCTAGTCAAAGCTATGGTTTTTCCAGTAGTCACATATGGATGTGAGAGTTGGACTATAAAGAAAGCTGAGGACCGGACGATTGATGCTCTTGAACTGTGGTGTTGAAGAAGACTCTGAATCCCTTGGACTGCAAGGAGATTCAACCAGTCCATCCTAAAGGAAATCGGTCCTGAACATTCATTGGAAGGACTGACAGTGAAGCTTAAACTCCAGTACTTTGGCCACCTGATGTGAAGAACTGACTCATTGGAAAAGACCTTGATTCTTGGAAAGATTGAACGCAGGAGGAGAAGGGGACAACAGAGGATGAGATGGTTGGATGCCATCATCGACTCAATGGACATGAGTTTGAGCAAGCTCCAGGAGTTGCTTATGGACAGGGAAGCCTGGCGTGCTGCAGTCCATGGGGTCATAAACAACTGGACATGACTGAGCCCCTGAACTAAACTGAACTTTTTATTGGTAGATATATTTGCTACCCACAATTAATGCTATCCTTTTTGCTGTCATGAACTAGTGGTGTCTTATGTAAAATAAGAAAAGAGAGAGTATAGTTTATGTATGTATCAATATGATTGTCATTTCTATTACCTTTAGTGTCTATTTATTTAGAGTTTTCACTTTCATGTAACATGCCTTCTGTTTGAAAAACTTCCTATAACTTTTAAGGAACTGGTTTCCTATGAGTGAATTGTTTTAATGTTTATTTACCTAAAAATATTTTAGCTTTACTTTCTGTTTTTCCTATTAGGTGTATAGTAATGTAATAAAATGTGATCAATAATAAAATCATACTTAGTAATAGACAACTTCATTTAAACAACACAGGATTAAATGCCTCTGTCCTCTTCAGTTTTTAAATAATTGATCAGAATAATTTTCAGAATACTTTATTTTCTTTTTTACTGAGATGCTCTGTTAATATATATCAACTACTTTCTCTATATTTATCCCCTTATCACTAGATTTTTTTCCCCATCCACTTAAGAACAATGTGTGAACATGGTGAATTCCACCCTTGACTGACTAGTATAGTTTTCCCTAAACAAAGACACTCTCATACCTGACAAACATACTCCCATTTGACTTATAAAACCAACATGGCTACAGCACTACTATCCATAAGTCCCTTTCAGAATTTCCAACTGATCCAAAATATCTTCTATTCTTTTTTCCTTGAGACTCCCAATGAGATTTGTGTGTTGCATTTAGTTGTCATACCTTTTCCTTCTTCCCCAATCTCAAAGTCTTTCTCTGTTGTTATTTTCATTATCATGTCTTTGATCTACTTCACTCTCTAGAATGACCCTTCCGTTTAGTGTTTCTGATGAGTCCTCATGACAGGATCAGTTTACATTCCCTGTTCTAGTTCTGTGAAAAATGCCATTGGTAAATGATAGGGATTGCATTGAATCCATAGTTTGCCTTGGGTAGTATTGAAATGGAGAAGGACTATATGGTCATTGCTGCCCCTCCCCATGTCCTCTGCCTTCCTTTTGTCAGTGGAAAAACTTTAACCAAAGAATAAGTTTAATCCAAGAAATGAGAACTTGCAAAACCAAAGGAAAACAAAGGAGACCAAATAATAATAATGTACTCATTAAACAAAGTCAAGGACCTTTAGTCGAGTCATATCTTGTGAACTGTCTTTTAGATACAGAAACCTCCACCAGGAGGAAGAAGTTAACTACATGATGACTGGACCGTAGCCACAACATAAGCTGCCACAATTCTGAGAATTGGCCTCAAAAAATGGGAACAAACCATAGACTAACTGTACCTAAAACAAAGATGCTGCTGGTTGGACCCCCAATGACCAATTTCAAGATGACTGTCAGAGCTGACCATGGTGTTTCTGCATAGCCCTCAGCTCTGTCTAAAAGGTCTTGCCCCCTGATTGTCATTAGAGGGGCACGCTGTTGGGCAGACGTCACCCCCCTCTTCCCCCCCTTCCACCACATTGCCAGCATCTAAAATAAAGCAAGCTTTCTTTCCCACCAACCTGAGTCTCTTTAATGACTTTTGAGCGGTGAGCAGCCAGACCCCACTTTTCATAACAGTAATCATTTTAACAATATTGATTCTTTCATCTGAGAGCAAAATATATCTCTCCATCCTTTGGTGTCACCTTCAGTTTCTTTTACCAGTGTATCAGTGTTTTCAAGGACAGTTCCTTTATCTCCTTCATTAAGTTTATTCCAAGGTGTTTTATTCTCGATTCCATGGTAAATAGATTGTTTCCTTAATTTCTCTTTCTGATAGTTTGTTGTTAAGGTAAGAAATGTAAGAGATTTCTGTATATTAATTTTTTCTCCTGCAGTGTTACTGAATTAATTGATGAGCTCTGGCATTTTTCTGGTAGAATATTTAGAATTATTTATGTATAGGATCATGTCATCTGCAAAGAGTGACAGTTCTACTACTGCCTTTCCAATTTGGATTGCCTTTATTTTTCTTCTCTGACTGCTTTGGCTAACTTCCAAAATTACGTTGAATGAAAACTGGTAAGATCCATTTGGTCTAATGTGTTTCCTTACTAATTTTCTGTCTGGATGATCTGTCTGTTGATGTAATCAGGATGCTGAAGGTCCCATTATGAGGGTGTTATTATGGATTTCTCTTTTTATGTCTATTAAGAGAAAGTCACTCAGTCGTGTCCAACTCTTTGCGACCTCATGGACTACACAGTCTGTGGAATTCTTCAGGCCAGAATACTGGAGTGGGTAGCTGTTCCCTTCTCTGGGGGGCTCTTTGCAACCCAGGGGTCAAACCCAAGTCTCCTACATTGCAGACAGATTCTTTACCAGCTGAGTCACCAGGGGAGACCAAGAATACTGGAATGGGTAGCCTATCCCTTCTTCAGTAGAACTTCCTGACTCAGGAATTGAACCAGGGTCTCCTGCATTGCAGGTGGGTTCTTTACCAGCTGAACTACCACATTTGCCTCATATATTGACATACTCCTGTGTTGGGTGCATATATATTTACAATTGTTATATCTTCTTTTTTTTAAGCACATCATAGGAAAAAATCTTTATTTTCTCATATTTTAACACTTTTGTTAAGGTACAATTTACATACTATAACATTAACACACTGTAAGTGTACAATTCTATGATTTTTAGTGAATCTATAGAGTGTTACAGCTATCACCACAGTCTAATTTTATTTGTTTTTTTAATTTATTTTAATTGGATAATTGTAAAGCAATTATACAATAAAAATTGGATAATTTTTTAATTTATTTTAATTGAATAATTGTAAAGCAATTATCCGCTAATTGCTTTACAATATTGTGATGGTTTTTGCCATACATCAACATGCATCGGCTGTGGATATATATGTGTCCCCCCATCCTGAACCCCTTCCCACCTCCCTCCTCACCCCATCCCTCTGAGTTGTCCCAGAGCACTGGCTTTGGTTGCCCTGCTTCATGCATCAAACTTGCACTGGTCATCTAATTTACATATGGTAATGTACATGTTACAATGTTATTCTCACAAATCATCCCACCCTCACCTTCTCCCACTGAGTCCAAAAGCCTGTTCTTTACATTTATGTCTCCTTTGCTGCCCTGCAGGTAAGATCGTCGTTACTGTCTTTCTAAATTCCATATATATGTGTTAATATACAGTATTTGTCTTTCTTTTTCTGACTTACTTCACTCTATATAATAGGTTCTAGTTTCATCCACCTTATTAGAACTGACTCAAATGTGTTCCTTTTTGTAGCTGAGTAATATCCCATTGTATATATGTACTACAACTTCCTTATCTGTTCATCTGGTGATGGACATCTAGGTTGCTTCCAATGTCTAACTACTATAAATAGTGCTACAATGAACACTGGGGCACAAGTGTCTCTTTCAATCCTGGTTTCCTCAGGGTGTATGCCCAGCAGTGGGATTGCTGGGTCATATGGCATAAATTGACAGCATCCATTGGATCATTGAGAAAGCAAAGGAGTTCCAGAAAAACATCTACTTCTATTTTATTGACTATGTCACAGCCTTTGACTGTGTGGATCACAACAAACTGTGGAAAATTCTTCAAGAGATGGGAATACCAGACCACCTGACCTGCCTCCTGAGAAATCTGTATGCAGGTCAGAAAGCAATAGTTAGTATTGGGCTTGGAACAACAGGCTGGCTCCAAATCAGGAAAGGATTTGGAACGTCAAGGCTGTATATTGTCACCCTGCTTATTTAACTTATATGCAGAGTACATCATGAGAGATGCTGTTCTGGATAAAGCACAAGCAGAAATCAAGATTGCCAGGAGAAATATCAATAACCTCATATATGCAGATGACACCACCCTTATGACAGAAAGCAAGGAAGAACTAAAGAGCCTCTTGATGAAAGTGAAAGAGGAGAGTGAAAAAGTTGGCTTCAAACTCAACATTCAGAAAACTAAGATCATGGCATCTGGTCCCATCACTTCATGGCAAATAGATGGGGAAACAGTAGAAACAGTGACAGACTTTATATTGGGGGACTCCAAAATCACTGCAGATGGTGAGTGCAGCCATGAAATTAAAAGACACTTGCTCCTTGGAAGAAAAGTTATGACCAACCTAGACAGCATATTTAAAAGCAGAGATTACTTTGCCGACAAAGGGCTATCTAGTTAAAGCTATGGTTTTTCCAGTAGTCATGTATGGATTTGAGAGTTGGACTATAAAGAAAGCTGAGTGCCGAAGAATTGATGCTTTTGAAAGGTGGTGTTGGAGAAGACTGGTTGGGGCATAGGCTTGGATTACCGTGATATTGAATGGTTTGCTTTGGAAATGAACAGAGATCATTCTGTCGTTTTTGAGATTGCATCCAAGTACTGCATTTCGGACTCTTTTGTTGACCATGATGGCTACTCCATTTCTTCTAAGGGATTCCTGCCCACAGTAGTAGATATAATGGTCATCTGAGTTAAATTCACCCATTCCAGTCCATTTTAGTTCACTGATTCCTAGAATGTCAACGTTCACTCTTGCCATCTCCTGTTTGACCACTTCCAATTTGCCCTGATTCATAGACCTAACATTCCAGGTTCCTATGCAATATTGCTCTTTACAGCATCAGACCTTGCTTCTATCACCAGTCACATCCACAACTGGGTATTATTTTTGCTTTGGCTCCATCCCTTCATTCTTTCTGGAGTTATTTCTCCATTGATCTCCAGTAGCATATTGGGCACCTACAGACCTGGGGAGTTCCTCTCTCAGTATCCTATCATTTTGCCTTTTCATACTGTTCATGGGGTTCTCAAGGCAAGAATACTGAAGTGGTTTGCTATTCCCTTCTCCAGTGGACCACATTCTGTCAGACCTCTCCACCATGGCCCGTCTGTCTTGGGTGGCCCCACACGGCATGGCTTAGTTTCATTGAGTTAAACAAGGCTGTGGTCCTGTGATCAGACTGGCTAGTTTTCTGTGATTATGGTTTCAGTGTGTCTGCCCTCTGATGCCCTCTCGAAACACCTACCATCTTACTTGGGTTTCTCTTACCTTGGATGTGGGGTATCTCTTCACGGCTGCTCCAGTAAAGTGCAGCCACTGCTCCTTACCTTGGATGAGGTCGCCCCTCCTGACCTTGAACATGGAGTAGCTCCTTTCGGCCCTCCTGCACCCACACAGCCGCCACTCCTTGGACATGGGGTTGCTCCTCTTGGCCACCACCCCTGACCTCGGACGTGGGGTAGCTCCTCTCGGCGGCCTCCCCTGACCTCGGACGTGGGATTATCTCCTCTCGGCCGCTCCTGCACCGTCCTGGCCTGGCGCTCTCGATCACCACCCTTGACCTTGGGTGTAGGGTAGCTCCTCTCTGCCGCGCTTTTGCGTGGTCCGCCGCAGCCGCCACAATTCAATATCACCGCGATTCAATATCATCAATATTACCATTCAATATCACGGTAATCCAAGCCTATGCCCCAACCGATAATGCTAAAGAAGCTGAAGTTGAAAGGTTCTATGAAGACCTACAAGACCTTTGAGAACTAACACCCCCCCCCAAAAAAAATGTCCTTTTCATTATAGGGGTCTGGAATGCAAAAATAGGAAGTCAAGAAATACCTGGAGTAACAGGAAAATTTGGCCTTGGAGTACGGAATGAAGCAGGACAAAGGTTAATAGAGTTTTGCCAAGAGAACGCACTGCTCATAGCAAACACCCTCTTCCAACAACACAAGAGAAGACTCTACACATGGACATCACCAGATGGTCAACACTGAAATCAGATTGATTATATTCTTTGCAGCCAAAGATGGAGAAGCTCTATACAGTCAGCAAAAACAAGACCGGGAGCTGACTGTGGCTGAGATCATGAACTCCTTATTGCCAAATTCAGACTGAAATTGAAAAAAGTAGGGAAAACCACTAGACCATTCAGGTATGACCTAAATCAAATCCCTTATGATTATACAGTGGAAGTGAGAAATAGATTTAAGGGACTAGATCTGATAGACAGAGTGCCTGATGAACTATGAACGGAGGTTTGTGACATTGTACAGGAGACAGGGATCAAGACCATCCCCATGGAAAAGAAATGCAAAAAAGCAAAATGGCTGTCTGAGGAGGCCTTACAAATAGCTGTGAAAAGAAGAGAAGTGAAAAGCAAAGGAGAAAAGGAAAGATATTCCCATTTGAATGCAGAGTTCCAAAGAATAGCAAAGAGAGATAAGAAAGCCTTCCTTAGCTATCAATGCAAAGAAATAGAGGAAAACAACAGAATGGGAAAGAGTAGAGATCTCTTCAAGAAAATCAGATACCAAGGGAACATTTCATGCAAAGATGGGCTTGATAAAGGACAGAAATGGTATGGACCTAACAGAAGCAGAAGATATTAAGAAGAGGTGCCAAGAATACACAGAAGAACTGTACAAAAAAGATCTTCACAACCCAGATAATCACGATGCTGTGATCACTCACCTAGAGCCAGACATTATGGAATGTGAAGTCAAGTGGGCCTTAGGAAGCATCTCTACGAACAAAACTAGTGGAGGTGATGGAATTCCAGTTGAGTTATTTCAAATCCTGAAAGATGGTGCTGTGAAAGTGCTGCACTCAATATGCCAGCAAATTTGGAAAACTCAGCAATGGCTACAGGGCGGGAAAAGGTCAGTTTTCATTCCAATCCCAAAGAAAAGCAATGCCAAAGAATGCTCAAACTACCACACAATTGCACTCATCTCACAAGCTAGTAAAGTAATGCTCAAAATTCTCCAAGCCAGGCTTCAGCAATATGTGAACCATGAACTTCAAGAAGTTCAAGCTGGTTTTAGAAAAGGCAGAGGAACCAGAGATCAAATGGCCAACATCCGCTGGATCATCAAAAAAGCAAAAGAGTTCCAGAACAATATCTATTTCTGATTTAATGACTATGTCAAAGCCTTTGACTGTGTGGATCACAATATACTGTGGAAAATTCTGAAAGATATGGGAATACCAGACCACCTGACCTGCCTCCTGAGAAACCTATATGCAAGTAAGGAAGCAACAGTTAGAACTGGACATGGAACAACAGACTGGTTCCAAATAGGAAAAGGAGGACGTCAAGGCTGTATATTGTCACCCTGCTTATTTAACTTATATGCAAAGGACATTATGAGAAACGCTGGGCTGGAAGAAGCACAAGCTGGAATCAAGATTTCTGGGAGAAACATCAATAACCTCAGCTATGCAGATGACACCATCCTTATGACAGAAAGTGAAGAGGAACTAAAGAGCCTCCTGATGAAAGTGAAAGAGGAGAGTGAAAAAGCTGACTTAAAGCTCAACATTGAGAAAACTAAGATCATGGCATCCGGTCCCATCACTTCATGGCAAATAGATGGGGAAACAGTGTCAGACTTTATTTTTCTGGGCTCCAAAATCACTGCAGGTGGTGACTGCAGCCATGAAATTAAAAGACACTTGCTCCTTGGAAGGAAAGTTATGACCAACCTAGACAGCATATTAAAAAGCAGAGATATTACTTTGCCAACAAAGGTCCATCTGGTCAAGGCTATGGTTTTTCCAGTGGTCATGTATGGATGTGAGAGTTGAACGGTGAAGAAAGCTGAGCGCTGAGGAATTGATGCTTTTGAACTGTGGTGTTGGAGAAGACTCTTGCGAGTCCCTTGGACTGCAAGGAGATCCAACCAGCCCATCCTAAAGGAGATCAGCCCTGGGTGTTCATTGGAAGGACTGATGCTAAAGTGAAACTCCAATGCTTTGGTCACCTGATGTGAAGAACTGACTCATTGGAAAAGACCCTGATGCTGGGAAAGATTGAAGGTGGGAGGAGAAGGGGACGACAGAGGATGAGATGGTTAGATGGCATCACTGACTCAATGGACATGAGTTTGAGTAAACTACAGGAGTTGATAATGGACAGGGAGGCCTGGCGTGCTGCAGTCCATGGGGTTGCAAAGAGTTGGACACAACTGAGCAACTGAACCGACCTTAACTGATGGCATAAAACTCTTAGAGGAAAACATAGGCAGAACACTATCCAACATAAATCACAGCAAGATCCTCTATGACCCACCTCACAGAGTAATGGAAATAAAACAAAACTAAGCAAATGAGACTGAATTAAACTTAAAAGCATTTGCAGAATGAAAGAAACTATAAGCGAGGTGAAAAGACTGCCCTCAGAATGGGAGAAAAATGATAGCAACCGAAACAAACTGACAATGAATTAGACTCCAAAATATACAAGCAGCTCATGCAGCTCAATACCAGAAAAACGAACAACCCAATCAAGTAGTGGGGAAAAGACCTAAACAAACTTTCCTCCAAAGAAGACATGCAGATGGCTAATAAACACATGAAAAGGTATTCAACATCACTCAGTATTAGAGAAATGCAAATCAAAACCACAATGAGGTATCACTGGTCAGAATGGCCATCATCAAAAAGTCTACAAACAATAAATGCTGGAGAGGGTGTGGAGAAAAGGGAAACCTCTTACACTGTTGGTGGTAATGCAAACTAGTACAGCCACTATGGAGAACAGTGTGGAGATTCCTTAAAAAACTGGAAATAGAATTGATATATCTTCTCCTGAATTGATCCTTTGATTATCATGTAGTGTCCTTTGTCTCTTGAAACAGTCTTCATTGTAAAGACTCCTTTGTTACTTTTCCATCCCAAATCGCTCAGAACACAGGGACTGACTGGTGGTCCAATGAACAACTCAAGAAAAAGGATTCCTAGGTGAATTAGAGCAAATATGCCCTTGCTTCCCTGATAGCTCAGTTGGTAAAGATTTCACCTGCAATGCAGGAGAGCTTGATTTGATTCCTAGGTTGGGAAGATCTGCTGGAGAAGGGATACGTTACCCACTCCAGTATTCTTGGGCTTCCCTCGAGGCTCAGCTGGTAAAGAATCTGCCTGCAATATGGGAGACCTGGGTTGGGAAGACCCCCTGGAGGAGAATCCCGTGGACTGTATAGTCCTTGGGGTTGCAAAGAGTCAGACACGACTGAGCAACTTCCACTTTCTTTCTTTCTCATGTCCTCACAGAGTCATGTAGATATGAGAGAGACTTGAGGAGAGGATTGTGAGAAGAAAAATACTGGCCTAAAATGGTGTGTTTTTCAGATAAAACAGACCTGAGGCCATCAATAGAGAAGATAGTGGAACTGAAACTCAGGGGAAGACCAGCCTCCAGATCACATGCTGATGATCAGTGAGAACACGCTTTGTAACAGTTTGGAAAAGTGAGACCATGAAGGAAAATGCCCAGCAGGAAACAGTGAAGGGAGCCCTGGTGCACTGTGAGTGTCCCTCCCCGTTATGACTTTCACTCTAAACTTGGGTTCTCCCACAGGGAACACAGAGAACTCTGCCTGCCCTCTGCTCAGCTGCCCTTGTGGACCTTCTCAATAGTTGCCAGGAGTCGTCACTAGTCCCCAGGCGTGGGTGAGGGTGATGAGCACTGGGGGTAAGATCTGCTCCTCCCTGGAGACGCCCCAGACTCTCCATGCAGACAGAGTCACCTCCACTCCAGATGACATGATAATGGCCCCTCTGTGGGGAGATCGGGCCCAGGGACCCCGTCCCTATAACTGGGGCCCGTCCTGACTGACACTTCCCTGCACAGAGTGTGGAGCCAAGTGCAGGCAGGTGAGTGCGCCCTTGTGTTCGGTCTCAGGGCAGGAAACGGGAGAGCAGGCTCTCCAGCAGGAGAGGCGCTCAGAGCTGTGCTGTCAGCACCTTGGGCAGGACAGGTACTCCCCGGCCTCGCCCTGAGCTGCCCCGTCCGTGCCCTGGAAGGACGGGTGGACAGTGGGAATGTGCAGGGGTGTGTATCTGAGTGGGACCAGAGCCGTGGGTTCACTGCAGACCCCTGGGCCTGGGGGGTCCCTGACACTGAGGGGAAGAGATAGGGGTACTGTGGAATCTGTGCCAAGTCCTGTATGAACAGTGCTGTGGGCTTCTCAGTATTGCATGAAAGGGACTACTCATTTCCTCGGACCTATAGATTAGGCTTGGGTGTGAATGTGAAGTGAGTGAAGTCGCCCAGTCGTGTCCGACTCTTTGCAACCCCGTGGACTGTAGCCTGCCATGCTCCTCCACCCATGGGACTTTCCAGGCAAGAGTACTAGAGGGGGTTGCCATTTCCTTCTCCAGAAGATCTTCCCGACCCAGGGATCGAACCCGGGTCTCCTGCATTGTAGGCAAACGCTTTACCATCTGAGCCACCAGAGAAGCCCAATATAGTGGAATAAATTGATGTACTGAATTTGGGTTAGAACCTGAAAGTCCTGAAATAAGATCCAGTGACAGACATATAGTGATACAAACAGAAATACAGAGAGAAACGGCGCCCTGTAACAACCTTAACATTTTCCTTCATGGGATGCAGTTGGCTCAGTAATTTGTGCCGTAGTATCCTGTCTCGAGTCTCTCCGTGTTCTGTATTATGTATGTCAATGTTGCTCGTGTTTTTCTCTCTGTAATCAAATGACAACATGCGCTCAGCCTTCTTAACATGAAGAGCAGGTGAAAGAGAAAAGAATTTGCACTGAGATAGAATCCAGTAAATCTCCAGTCTGCCAAATGAGTATAAAGGTTATCGGGATGGGGAATACGTGTAACTCTATGGCTGATTCATGTCAATGTATGACAAAACCCACTGAAATGTTGTGAAGTAATTAGCCTCCAACTAATAAAAAAAAAAAATTAAAAAAAAAAAAAGATTGCAGAGTAAGTGAAGTTTTTTGAAAATATTGGAATTAGGAAGTAAAGCAGTTTCCCGTATGGTAATTCAACATTATATTTGGAAATACAGTTATCATCTGATGTTTTTGTCTGCAGATATTCATATATTAAAAAACCTAAACCTCAAAGACAATGGTGTTAGAAGATGGAGCCTTTGGAAGAGCTTATATTAGGTGGGTGAGAGTTTGTGAACAGAATTCAGACCTTGTCAAAATTCATGGAAACTGACCTGCCCACACTGGGCTTCCCCCACCCAACACCTGTGGGTGCAGAGAGGCTCCTGGGGGGCGGCAGGCTCTGGGATGTGTGTTCCTGTCTCAGCACAAGGGACCTGCTCCAGGTTCATTTCTGACTCTGGCTGTGGGGGTGCCCCATGTCTGACTGTGTGGGGTTGGGGGTCATAGGTCATGTGGGGACAGGTATGTCCTGCAACCTGAGTCATGACTGCTGGTGTCAAGGAGGTACCTCCCCTGTGGGGTTGATCTCTGTATCCAGGAAATGTCCAGTCAGGAGGTCTGACCACATCACTGACCCCAATAAATACTCAGTCACATGGGAAGGAGGTCATGGACCATAATTGATTACTGAAATTGCAGTATATGTAAAATGTACATCATGGTTTAGCATATGTACACATTGTGAAGGAGTCCACAGTTGACTGAATTGATGCATCCATCACCTCACATATTAGGTGTCATCACCTGTGGTCACCAGGTTCTACATTAACCCTCAGACCTTGTTCATCTTATAACTAAAAAATTGTACCCCTTTACCATCTTCTCCCCTTTCCCCCAACCCCAGTTCCCAAGTGACCACCATTCGACTATCTTTCTATGAAATTGATTTTTTTCAAACTCTATCTATAAGTGATAGAAGGCAGTGTTTGTCTGTGTATGAATATTTCACACACCGAAGTGTCCTCGAGTTTTACTCACGTTGTTGCAAAAGGAAAGATTTCTACCTTTTTTAACCTGAGTACTATTTCCCTGTGTAATACCCCACAGCTTCCTAATCGATTTACCTATTAGTGGACCCTAGGGCTGTTTCCATGTCTTGGCTGTAGTAACAATGAAGCAATGAACATAGGGGTTCATTTACAGATATTCATCTTTACAGATATTACTTTGAGATCTGATTTCATCTCTTTGTATATATACTAGAAGCAGAATTGCTGGGTCGTATGGGAGTTCCAGTTTTAACCTCTCAGGAACTTCCATAACGTTCTCCACAGAAGCTGTACCAGTTGATACTCCCACCAACAGTGTATGAAGTGTTCCTTTTTGTCAAGATTCTCGCCAACGTGTTATCTCTTCTCTTTTGGAGACTAGACACCCTAACAGGTAAGAGATGCTATCTCATTGTAATTTTGGCCTGATGACTAGAGATGTTGAGCACCTGTCCATGTACCTTTAGGTTCTTTGTATGTCTTCTTTGAAAAAATATCTGTTCGGGTCCTTTGCCCATTTTAAACTGGATTATTTGGGTTTTTACACAAATTTATTTTATATTTTGGATATTCATTCATTCCTGGATACATGGATTGCAAATATTGTCTCCTATTGCATTGTTCCTTTGCTTTGCAGAGGCTCTTCTATGATAAACTCTCATCCTTTTGCTTTTGTTGCTTTGCTTTTGTTGTCAAATCCAAACCATTATGACCAAGACCAATTCAAAGAGCTTACTTCTTTCCTGTAGGAGTTTGATGGTTTCAGATCTTACATCCAAGTTTAATCCAGTTTAGAACATTTCTGTGTGTGGTGTAAGAGTGTCCAGATTTTTTTTTTAATTTTATATTTGGATATGATTGATATAATGTTTTGTCTGTTTCACGGGTACAAAACAACAATTAAATCTTTGTATACATTGCTAGTTGATCACAGTAAGTCTGGTTTACATCTGTTATACATGCAGTTATATTTTTCATTTCACCAGAATCTGTAAGGTTTACTCTCTCTGTTTTAATCGTTAGATGTGGATTTCCAGTTTTCAAACACCACTTATTGAAGAGACTAACCTTATTCCATTTGTATAGCCTTAGTGCCTTCATCAAAATCACCATAAGTGCATGGGTTTCTGTTCTGTCCTATCAGTATGTCTGCTTTTATGCATATTTTATACAAATTTATGTTGCCATAAATTTAACATATAGTTTGAAATGAGGAAGTTTGATGTTTTGTTCATATTTCACGTGGTGCTTTGTCTATCTGGGGCATTTTGTGGTTGTATACAAATTTGGGGTTTTTTTTTTCTGTTTCTGTGAATATTGACATTGAAAATGGTTTAACTGAGCCAACAATGTTGCTGAACAAGGCAGGCATGTTTTCTAAGTTTATAGATCTTACATGAAGATAGAAGATCAGGATATACAAGTAAATAGAAAGCTGTTGTATAACATAGGGAACTCAACTTGGTGGATGACCTAGAAGGGTGGGATGAGGGGATGGGAGGGAGGCTCTAGAGGAAGGAGATACAGGTGTACTTATATCTGATTCACACTGTTGCACAACAGAAACTAACACAACATCTTAAAGCAATTAACGTACAATTTAAAAAACTTTTTTAATAAAAGTAAATAGAAAAAATTCAGAATAGTAATGCTGAGTGATTTAACTGGTGTCAGGAGTATGTTATCTGGGTAGAGTCACTTCTCTGGACTATGACAGTGTCTTCCTTTTCAGGAGAAATAAAATGTGGGAATCTTTGTCCAACAGTGATTATGTAAGAAGACTGCTGATGGCATCACCAGCACAGCCTACTTTCTGCTCCAGGACACTCTGACATCCTCTCCATGTCTTTTCACAAAGATGCCCTGAGAACCACAAGCCAGCCAGCCCTGAAAACCATGTATCTTATACAGATAGAAGTTGGGTCTGTGGTCAATATCATCCTTTTCTTTCACAACATCTCTCCAATCTTGCTTGGTCACAACCGGAGACCCATACCCACAATTCTTGCCCACATATCCATAGCCAATCTTTTGTTTCTTGTGTCCTCTGGAATTCCCCATATAATGACAGGTTTTGTTGTGAGAAACCCCCTGTCCAGTCTTGGGTGTAAATCTCTGTATTATATACAGGGGGTGACTCTCAGCACCGCCCTCTGCTCCACCTGCATCCTGAGCACCTGTCAGTCCTTCACCCTCATCCCCAGGAGAGCAGAGTGGGTGATGTTCAAAGGAAGGGCCCCCAAGGTCACTGGTCCTTCCTGCTGCACCTGCTGGATGCTCAACCTCTTAATATACATTCCTGTTCCTCTGAAAATCACTGGTCCTTGGGATAGATACAACAACACTGATTCTCAAAACAAGTGGTTCTGCTCAGTCTCAGGTACTGTCACAGGCTTTGGCTACTTTTGGTTCATCTCTGATGTCATGTTTATTGGCCTCATGGTCTGGTCCAGTGGCTCCATGGTGCTTCTCCTGCACAGACACCACCAGAGGTTGCAGTATATTCGCAACCCCACTGGGTACCGCAGATGGCCCCCAGAGACCAGAGCCACCCAAACCATCCTGATGCTCATGGTCACCTATGTCATCTTCTACCTGCTGAACTACAGTTTTGTTTTTCATATCAGTGCCTCTTCAGATTTTCGTCTCTGGTTGCTCCAGGTCTCTAATGTCTTGGCTTCTTGTTTCCCCACTATTTCCCCACTCCTGCTGCTCCTGAGGGATCCTAGAACTCCTAGGTTCTGCTCTTGAGTCATTAGAATGTATGAATAAAGTGCTAAATAACTAGTCGACACCTTCAATAGTAACTGCAATTATTCCGTAAGTCCTCAGCATCCATTTTTTACTGAGATATAACTAACACATAGCATTGTATTAGTTCCAGATATACAACATAATGAATGTGCATTTGTATATGTGGCAAAATGATCAAAAGAAGTCTAGCTAGTTGCATTCTCCCACCTTCAGAGGAGATACAAATTTTTTTCTTGTGACACAAACTTTGCCACGTTTATTTATTTACTTAGTTTTCGTTATTATTTGGCTGCATGGAATATGGGATAATAGTTCCTGGACCGTCAATTGAACCAGCTCCCCTTCAGTGGAAGCCCAAAGTCTTAACCACCAGTAAGTCCCTGTGATGAGAACTTTGAAGGTTGACTCTCTTGTTGTTGTTCAATCGCTCAGTTGTATCTGAATCTTTGAGACACCATAGACTGCAGGATACTAGGCTTCCCTGTCCTTCACTCTCTCCCAGAGTTTGCTCAAATTCATGTCCATTGTGTGGATGATGCCATCCAGCCATCTCATTTTCTGTTGCCCCCTTCCTCCTGCCCTCAATCTTTCCTGGTATCGGGCTCTTTCCCAAAGAGTCAGCTCTTCACATCAGGTGGCCAAAATACTGGAGCTTCTGAATCAGTTCTTCAAAATGAATATTCTGGGTTGATCTCCCTTATGATTGCCTGGTTTGATTTCCTTGCAGTTCAAGAGACTCTCAAGAGTCTTCTCCAGCACCACAATTCGAAAGCACAAATTCTTCAGTACTCAGCCTTCTTTATGATCCAACTCTCATATCCATTTATGACTACTGGAAAAAACATAGCTTTGACTACACAGACCTTCGTTGGCAAAGTGATGTCTCTGCTTTTTAACATGTTATCTAGGTTTGTCATAGCTTTCCTTCCAAGGGGCAATCATCTCTTAATTTCATGGCTGCAGCCACTCTCCGCAGTGATTTTTGAGCGCAAGAAAATAAAAACTGTCACTGCTTCCACTATTTCCCCTTCTATTTGCCATGAAGTGATGCGACCGGGTGCAGAGGAATTTATGCTTTTCAACTGTGGTGTTGGAGAAGACTCTTGAGAGTTCCTTGGACTTCAAGGAGATCAAACCAGTCATGAATATTCATTGGAAGGACAGATGCTGAAGCTCCAATACTTTGGCCACCTGATGGGAAGAACTGACTCATTGGAGAAGACCCTGATGCTGGGAAAGATTGAAGGCAGGATGAGAAGGGGATGACAGAGGATGAGATGGTTGGGTGGCATCACCAACTCAATGAACATGAGTTTGAGCAAGCTCCGGGAGTTGGTGATGGACAAGGAAGCCTGGAATGTCCACAGGGTCGCTGGAATTGGACATGACTGAGTGACTGAACTGAACTGAACTAATGGGACTGGATGCCATGATCTTTTTTTTTTTTTAAGTTTTTGACTATTTTTTTTCAAGTATGCAATGAATATAATTGACCTATATTCACCATGTGGTACACCATGTCCCCTTGACTTGCTTACTTTATAACTAGATGTTGATAGCTTCTGATGTTTGTACTCAATACCACATTTTTACAGAATTTCCAAATAACTGAGAATGTTCACTTAATGCTAGTGATGCCTTAGGAGATTTGAAAGTCAATCCATGAAATTATGAGCTTAAAAAATGTACAAACCATTACTGAGGAAACCATTTCTGCCTCAACCAATGCAGCAGAAAGAAACCTCCTTTCTTCCAGAACATTTCAAGAGTTTCCACAAACTTTATCTCCATGTGTTGTGTCTAATACCTGACACACATTGGCACATAATCCAATATTGGTCTCCATAAATATTACTCTTGTGTGGGTGGAGATTTGATTTCTTAGAGAAAGATAACACACAGGAAAGTAGAAAATGTGTTCTTCTATATTACTTTGTAAATTTAGTTCACTCCTATTTCTCCAATATGCTATAGTGTTACACAGAAAATCAATGTTATTCAGTGTCTTGCTTCTTCTTTAAAACTGGATTGTTTACATGGTGGACCCTCAATAAATTTAATAGATCAGATGGATGACATAATCTGAAGGACAGACTAGAAGTTGTCTTCTTTTTCATTTGTCACTTGAATACACAGTGTTCATGATTGCATTTTGCAAACTTGAGATTGTTTCCATTTGTCTTATCTTCTAGGTTTTTTTTGGTCATTTCTGTTGTGTTATTTTTAATTTCCAATTAAAAAATTTAATGTGTTAAGGTATAACTATTTTTCAGTGATGTTTTGGCCATCATGTATGGATCCCTCAATACTGTATATATTATGTAATTACTGACAATTAGTGCTATGATTGTAGCTGTCATGAACTAGTTGTGTCCTATATAAAATAAGAAATGAAGAGAAAGTATAGTTTACGCATTTATCAATATGACTGCCTTTTCCAGTGTTTGTAGTTATTTTTTGTGTTTTTTCTTTGGTAGAATTTGCCTTCTGTTTGAAAAATTTCCTTTAACTAATATTAAAGAGCCAGTTTCACTGATCAATAATAAAGGTGTACTTAGCAACAACCACCTCTTAAACACTAAGGAATTAAATGCCTATGAATTGTTTTTAGTTTTTAAATAACTGATTAGAAGTAATTTCAAATCTGCTTCATTTTCACACTGAAAGTGAAAAGTGAAGTTGCTCAGTCATGTCCAACTCTTTGCCACCCCGTGGACTGTAGCCTACCGGGCTCCTCCATCCATGGGATTCTCTAGGCAAGAATACTGCAGTGGGCTGCCGTTTCCTTCTCCAGGGGATCTTCCTGACCCAGGGATCGAACCCGGGTCTCCCACATTGTGGGCAGACACTTTAACCTCTGAGCCACCAGGGAAGCCCCATTTTCACATTTTCACACTACTATATATAAAATAGATAACTAATAATGACCTACTGTGTAATAGGGAGCTGGTGTATACTTTTCTGCCAGCTATTTGACTGCCCATTCAGATCTTTTCATTCATTCCCAAAAGGTGTTCTTAATCACCCAAGGAGGAAGATGATGATTTACACTGGGGATAAAATTTGCTCCTCACTGGAAACGCCCCAGACTCCCCACGCAGTCAGTGTCACCCACACAGCAGGTGACATGATAATGGAATCTCTGCGGAGAGACCAAGGCTAGAAATACCGTCCCTGTAACCATGATCTCAGGTGCTCGGGGCTCATCCTGAGTGACACGTCCCTGCACAGAGCTCTGAAGCAAAGACCAGACAGGTGAGTGCTTCCTTCTGTTCAATCTCAGGGCAAAGACTGGGAGAGAGAGACGCTGCCTCCAGCAGAAGAGGGACATAAGACTTAACTCACACTGGGCGGGGCAGGGGCAACACAGCCTCACCTGAGCATCCACATCCATGCTCTGCTGGGCGGAGGGTGGCTGTGTGCCCGGGAGCATCTCAGGCCGGGAGCAGAGGCGGGTGGTCCACCACAGATCCCTCTGCCCTGGAGTCTCTAAGGATGAGAGAGGAGGGATGGGGTCTCTGGAATGTGTGCCAAGCCTTGGATGATCCAGTCACTGAGCTCCTCCCTGTTGTTAACAAGGACTCTGCTCGTTGTAGCAGACCTCACAGATCTATGCTTGCAGGGGAAGGAGTCCCCCTGCCCCCTTTCTCAGTGTATCTCCACCCGGGACCTTATTCCAGGCTCCTTTAGTCCCGTTGCCCACAGCTCACGACGATGCCTGTAAGCAGCTCATTCTCAGCATTCCCTCAGCACTGGGCTACACACCAGCTCTGATTTCAGGGCTCACCTTGAAGAGTTACACACTCCTGTCAACACAACAGAATTAATTCCTTCTGCTTCCACTGTATTGTAAGTATTTTTACTCACATAACTAAAAAGAGAAAAGAAAATGAAGACAATATGAGGAAGCTATTGTAGCAGAAAGTGCTCAGAACCAAAGGAGAGACAGAACTGCCTTTAAATTGTTTTTTTGTGAAAGCAGGGCTGTGTCATCAGAAAAGTTGCTGGAAAATAAGGCTTTTACGGGTTGCCTGTTTTCTTCTAAGAAAGGTTTTTCCAGCTTGTCGTGTTACATAGAGAGTGACCTGCTCACGCTGGTCCCCTGACACCTGTGGGAGCAAAGAGGCTCCTTGGGGTCAGCAAAGACTGGGATGTGTGTTCCTTTCACAGCACAAGGGCACCTTCTGAGGGTTCATTTTTGACTCTGGCTTTAGTGGTGCCCCGTGTGTGACTGTGTGGGGTTGGGTGTCATAGATTGTGTGGGGACAGGTGTGTCCTTCTGCAATTCTGGGTCATGATGGCGTCAGGGAGGCACCTCCTCTGTGGGGTTGATCTCTGTGTGTCCCACAAAACGGCAAACAGTAGCTATGACCACATCACTCACCCCAATAAATACTCAGCCCCATAGAAACGCGATCATGGGCCATGTGTGTGGGAGGAGAGATGCAAGAGGATGAGGGGACCTGCATGTACTTAGGAGTCACTGGGAGCCGTGATGTAGGGAGAAATGAAGGGGGTTTCAAGGAGGATCCTATGAGGATTCACTGTGCATGAGACTCAAGTTCGAGCTTTTGCCAATAAAGAAAGTTCAACAGGATTCATGGAGCAGCCCCATCAGGAGGGCCAAGCTCAGGACACCCGCAGGATGGGCCGCCGCAGCCTGAAGGAGGCTGGACGGGGATACAGAGCAAGTAGAAGTGATGTGCGCTCACGCGGGGGAGGACGCGCAGTTCAAGCGCTTGTCTAGCTCCAGGCACCAAGAGGTAACTCTCCATGCAATGGCCGGGGCACAAGTCCAGGCCCGCAACTCCGGAGCAATCGCGAGACCAGGGGTACACATGTCCAGGCCCGCATCTAGGGAGCTAACGCGAGAGGAGGGGCAAGCACCCAGGTCCGCGGCCGGGAGCTGTCACGAGAACTAAAATAAATGTCCAGGTCCTGTCTCGGGAGTTGTCGCGAGAGCAGGGATAAGTGTCTAGGCCCTCTCTCTCGGAGCTGTCGCGAGAGCAGAGGTGGTGCCTGGTTCGGCCGCGCCCCACGGCAGCGTGCTGGAACACGAGGAGCCGCTGCGAAAGGCGAAGAGGGCCGGGAGCCGCTGCATCTGCCGGGAGAGTATTTCTTGTTTCCAAGAGCTCTCGATTTATCAGGAAGAGAGAGCAGAGAAGAGCAAACAAACAAAAAGGTATGAATTTCATCTTGAGATGAAGAGAGCGAGTCAGTCGTGACTGAGGGGTCTCCTGAGGTGACTCTGAGCAGATGGAGCCAGGAGGCTGAGCCTGAAGGACGAGACCGTTGAGGTGGCGGGAAGAGGGGCGACTAGGAGCTGGGAGGTGAGGCCAGGACGGGTTTCCTGCTTTGAGGGGAGGGAATGCCGCCACTCTCGTGGGAAAAGGAATGAGGGCGGCCATGGGGTTAGAAACGCCTAACCCTAACCCTAACCCTCACTGTTTCCTCCTCACGTTGCCGCAGGTGCTCAGAGACAAGGGGAATGTTCATCTTTAAAAACCAACTCATGGGTTCCTTGGTAGTTTCTACTTCTTTTCTGGTCCTTATTTCATTTATTTCCACTTTTTTCTTATTTCCATGTATCTGCTAACCTTTGCCTTAGTTTTGGGTGGGTGGTTTGGTTTTATTTGGTTTGGGGTATTTTTGGTATTTTGTGTGATTTTTTGTTTTTTTGTTTGTTTGTTTTAGTTCTTTGTGGTATAAAGTTACGTTGATTATTATAATCTTTTTTTCTTAATCTCATTTGTTGTTGAACCATCCCTCTTAGAGCAAAGCCTGTGCTGACTCCTGTAACTTTCGGTTTGCTGTGTTCCCACTCATGCTTGCATCTCAAGATATTTTAGTTCCATTTGGATTTCTTCTTTAACCACAGTTTGTTCTGGAGTGGTTGTTCATCTCCACATATCTGTGAATTATCCACCTTTCATACTGTTATTGGCATCTTATTTCATATAATAACTGTGGGAAAAGAAACTTCATGTGATTTCAGTGTTAAATCTGTTAAGACTTGTTTGGGGAACTTCCCTGGTGCCCCAGGGTATAGGAGTTCAATCCCTGGTCAGGGTTCTAACATTCTACATGTCTCAGGGCCAAAACCAAGACATTAAAAAAAAAAAATTATAACAAATTCAATAAAGACTTTTTTTAAAAAGTCCTGCTTGGGTCCTAACATGTGATGTGATCTGGTGAATGTTCTCTGTGGTCTTGAGAAGAATGTATATTTTGCTGTTCTTGCATAGGTTGATCTGGTTATGTCCATAAAGTTCAACTGTTCTAATGTGTAGCTGACTCCAACATTTCCATGTTGGTTTTCTGTCTGATGAAAGTGGGAGTATTGCAGTCCCCACTATGATTATGTTTCTCACTTTAGATACAATTTTTATTTTATTGTTTAGATGCTCTGAGGTGAGTGAGAACTTATATAGAAGGCTTATCTTGTGCACCAGCATGATGATGACTATTGCAATCTTAATAGACTACAACATAGTATAAATATAATATTCATATGCCCTGGGAAACCAAAAAATTGTGTGACCCACTATATTGTGACATTGACTTTATTGCTATGGTTTGGAACCAAACACAACTTCTCTGAATTACGTCTATATTTCTGCTGTGAACCTCACAATTTCTTTCCTTTGGGCTTAAGTCGTTCTTCTTTTATAGTTCCTTGAGGTGTAAAGCTATTTTGTTTGCGATCTTTCTTCCTTTTTCATATAGATATTTATTGCTATCAACTTAGTTCTTGATCAGCTTCCCATAAGTTTTGTTGTCTTGTATTTCCATTGTCATTTTCTGAAGATGTTTTTATTTATTTTTGATTTTCATTTCATCCGTGTAGTTTAATCTTCACATATTAGTGAATTCTCCCATTTTTCCTTAATAATTAATTTGTAGTTTCTTATCACTGTGGTTGAAAAAGATGCCTGAAATGATTTCAGTCTTAAATATAAGACACATGGAGAATGGACCATGTGCACCTAAGAATATATTTTCTGTTGCTGATGGATGGTGTGTCTGTTAAGTTCATGTGGTCTCATATATAGTTTGAGTTCAATGATTGCTTATTGATTTTTTATGTGATTAATCTACTGCTGAGACTATGAAATTAATGTCCATATTATTACTGTGTGGGTGTATATTTTTCCCCTTGATTTATGTGAACAAGTCCTTAGTATATTGAGGTGCTCCAATGTTGGGCTTACAAGTATTTACAGTTGTTCTATTTTATTAATGAATTGATACTTTCATCATTATATAATGACTTCCTTTGTCTGTTGTTACAGTTTTTGCCCTTTAGTCTGTTTTTGTCTGAGATGACTACAGTTACCCCTACTTCCTTTGGTTTCCACTTGCATGGACTATCTTTTTCCATCCCTTCTCTTTAGGTCTATGTGTGACTGTAAACTTATATTCTGCATAACATAGTCCTGTGGGACACCAGTAGGCTGAGTACCCTTCACTGTTGGCGTGGGTGATTAGAGGGTCCACCCCTTCGGGGGCAGCCACAGAGGTTGGGGCATGAGATGTGTGTGGACAAGTTCCTTCCAGGCACAAGATGAAGGCTTGGTTTTATTTTTTGAATCAAACCAGAGGGAGAATGTGGAAGGAGTGGCCACTTGTTCTTTCAGTCTCCTGAGAGCCTCCCAGTCAACTGCTCAATGCAGTGCTTACACACCAGATTCTCAGGCAGTAGCCAGTAGAGAATACAGTCAAACTCCAGCAGGGTGATGGGTGTTAAAGCCTATTCATGCTGCACTGATCCTGGGGATGTGGCCATGTGGAAGCTAGCAGGTCATTTCATAGCCACTTTTTAATTTTCTTAGCCCTTTGAAGCTCCACAGTGCCCATCCACACTGTCTACCAGAGCTAAGTGATTTGAGGGAGCTAATATGTGGTTCAAGTCCTTACTTCTCAGAGAAGCAAGTAGTTGAGTATTTCATTGTGATTGGAATGCACTGTGCTACAGGTGGGGTTCATGGTGAACAGGTGTCCCAGACTTTATCACCTGTTTTGATGTGGGTGTTTCCAAAGTCATCTGATGTGTACAAGTCATTCAGTGATTTCCTGAATTTCTCTCAAAGGAATTGATCCATGTGTAAATGTATTCACTGTGTCCATGGGAGGAGCAAACTTTCTGTGTTCCCATCTTGGTGAAATCAGTCAGTACATTCTTATGATAAGTGGGATGATCATGACTCCTAAAATGGTAGAGTACATTCTTATCTCTGTCTTCTGTCACTCGTATACCTGATACATATTATTTAACACCTATGATGGGCCAGCAAATGTTGTTGAACAAGATAGATATGGTTCTTGAGTTCATGGGCCTTACATGCAGGTGGAGAACAGGATATACAAGTAAATAGGAGTAAATAAAAAATTATAATGGTGAAACTTATAACTAATGTCAAGTGTATGTTCTCCAGGTAAAACTGATTATCTGGCATATGAGAGTGTCATTTTTCTCAAGAGAAGTAAAGAGTGAGAATCCCTTCCTAGTGTTGGGTATGTAAGAAGACTGCTCATGTCATCACCTGCACAGTTTCCTTTCTGCTCCAGGACACTCTGAAATCCTCTCCATGTCTTTTCAGAAAGATGTCCTAAGAACTGCAAGTCAGGCAGCTCTGAAAACCACCTGTCTCTTACAGATGGGAGTTGGGTCTCTGGTCAATGTCATCCTTTTCTTCCACAACATCTCTCCACTCTTGCTTGGACACAAGCAGAGACCCATAGACACGATTCTCACCCACATGGCCCTGGCCAATCTCTTGGTTCTTCTCTCCTCTGGGATCCCCCACACAATGACAGCTTTTGTTTCAAGTAAGCCCCTGTCCAGTCTAGGGTGTAAACTTGTATATTACATACAGAGAGTGGCTCGCAGCACCACCCTGTGCTCCACCTGTGTCCTGAGCACCTATCAGTCCTTCACTCTCATCCCCAGGTGTGAAGGGAGGTCATTGCTCAGAAGAGCCCCCAGGGTCACAGATTCTTCCTGTTGGATCTGCTGGATATTCAGTGCCTTAGTGAATATTTGTGTTCCTGTGAACATCAGTGGTCCACAGGACACGCACAACTATTCTGATACTCAAGGCAGGTGGTTCTGCACGTCCTTGGTTCATGTATCAGGCTTTACGTTCTTGTGGTCTATCTCAGATGCCATATTTATTAGCCTCATGATCTGGTCCAGTGGCTCCATGGTGCTGCTTCTGCACAGACACCACCAGAAAATGAAGTATATTCACACCCGCACTGGACACCACAGATGCCCCCCCGAGACCAGAGCCACCCACACGATCCTGACTCTGGTGGTCACCTTTGTCATCTTCTATGTGCTGAATTCTATTTTTGCTTTTTGTATTAGTGCTTTTCACGATTTTCACCTATGGTTGCTGCAGACCTCTAGTGTCTTAGTTTCATGTTTTCCCACTGTTTCCCCCTTCCTCTTGCTCCTTAGGGATCCTAGAGCACCTAGATTCTGCTCCTGAATTATTAAAATGTATTGTTAAAGTGTGAAATGTATAGTAGCTTCGATAATGAGAGTAATGACTCTGTTCTGTAACTGTTTCCTCAGTAATAATGTTTCTCCAGTATAATTAGCATATAACATAATGTCAGTTCCAGTTGTGCAGCATGATAAATGGGTATTTATATGTATTGCAAAATAATCACCACAGTGTCTAATTTATATGAAGCCTGCACACCCTAAACCTGTGCTCTGCAACAAGAGAAGCCACCACAATGAGAAACATGTGCACTGCAACTAGAGAGTAGCCTCCATCACAGCAACTACACAAAACCCATACATAGCAACAAAGACCCAGTGCAGCCAAAAATGAAATAAATAATTTTTAAAAGAAAGAAATTTATCATTAAAAAATACAGACTCTTTATGAGGAAATCATTTCCTTGATGGCCAGTTCAGCTCTCTAGAAGAAACCTTCTTTCTTCAGTTTTTGCAAATTATTTTTTTCATATGTTGCAGCTAATACCTGATATACATTGACACATAATCTAATGTTTGTCTAGATAAATATTACTGTAGGGTGGATGGAAATTTTTATTTCATGGATGAAGATAATAAATATATAAAATGGAGGTGTTCTTCTGTATTACCATATACTTTTATTTCACTTGTATTTTCCAGTATGCTGTAGTGTTAATACAGAAAATAAATGTTGTTCATATGGGTTGCTTCTTCTTTCAACCTGAATTTTCTTTATGTGATTGACCATCAATTAATTTGGTTGATTGAATGGATTAAGTAACATGAAGGAGGGAGTAAAAACTGTCTTTATATTTGTCGCTTGAGTGTTTATTATTCATCACTGAAAATCAGAAACTTGGGTCTTAGTTTTCAGTTTTTCCTCTTTTTTTTTTGCATTTTATTTGGATAGTCTAGCATTTTGTTTTTTGCATTCCATTTGAAAAGTATGTGGCGTTATGGTATAACTACCTTTTTATTAGTTTGATTTTTGTAGCCATTGTATGAGTTCCTAAAGTATTATATTCTGCTTAGAATCACTGTTGGCCATTTTATAGAATACGTAGGAATTTCTTAGACTATACAGTTCCACACATTTGTAATGTTTTATGGTACTGTTTTTATAAATGCTTATTCTCTATACATATTATTACCCACAGTTAATGCTATGGTTTTTGCTGTGATAAGATAGTTGTCTCTAATGCAACAAATGTGGTAGTACCAAGTGTTGAAAGGATATGGATCAAGAGAATTTCTTTTTTTCTCTTTTTATTTTATTTTTTAATTATAGTCAACATAAATGTTATATTTGTTTCTGGTGTACAACATAGTGATTCCACATTTATTTACATTATGAGTTGATCACCACAAGGCCCGTTACCACTCCTCTTTGTACGAAGTTTTTACAGTGTGACTGTATTCCTTATGTTATATCTTAGTGACTTATTTATGTCATAACTGGAGGTTGTGCCTTAATCTGTTTCATCTGTTCATCTGTTTCATCCAACCTCCAACTTCCCTCCTCCCTGAAAACCACCAGAGTATCTGCTTCTATAAGTCTGATCTTGTTTGTTTTGTTTTCTTTTGTAGACACCCCATGTAAGTGAAGTCACAATATTTGTCTTTCTTTATCTGACTTCATTTCTTAGCTATTGTAAATAATGCTGCAATGAACATTAAGGTGTCCATATCTTTTTGAATTAGTGTTTTTGTTTTTTGGAAAAATATCCAGGATTGGAATTGCTGGATTGTATGGTAGTTCCATATATCATTTTTTGGAAAAATATCCAGGATTGGAATTGCTGGATTGTATGGTAATTCCATATATCATTTTTTGAGGAATCTCTATTCTGCTTTTCACAGTGACCACACCAGTTTACATTACAACCAACGGTGCACATCAGTTGCCTTTTCTCCACATCCTCACCAACACTTGTTATTTGTTGTCTATTTAATAATAGCTTTTCTGACAAATGTGAGGTGATATCTCCTTGTGGTTTTGACTTGCATTTTCCTGATGACTAGTGATGTTGAACACTCATTATTACTGCTTTATAATATTCCATTCATTACTTATTCTAGTGCTGATGGGTATTTGAGTCTTTTCTGGCTTCTTACCGTTGTGAGACATGCTGCGATGAACTTTCTTACACATGTGTTCTGACGAATATGTATAAGAGTTTCTCTTGGTTAAACAACTGATCTGCCATGAAGAATATAAATGTTTACGTGACAAAATAATGTCGTGTTATTTTTCAAAGAAGTTGAAGAAGGCTTCGCAGGCTGCATGAGATGCTGCATTTCCCCTGCTGACTTATTCAGCCCCTGATACTGGACCAGGTGTTTTGCCACAGCCAAGTGGGTTCAACTGAGAGGTAGAAGCTCTGAGTCTGACCAGCAACACCCAATGGAAACAGACATTGGCCCATAGAGGTCGATTATGATTATAAATTTACACATAGCCACATTAAAGTAAGTGTCAATTATTTTACGGTGTCAATTATTTTACAGTGTCAATCATAACTATTACCATTTCAAGTTGTAATCAGTTCTGAATAGTTCTTGACAAGATGGTTTAAAATCTCTGTCTTAATACTTTCTTGAAATTGAGTGTGTGTTACACCCACAGCCCCTCTCAGTTCAGATGAGCCCATTTCAGGAGCTCTGTAGCCACACGGGACTGGAGCTTCCACACTGGACAGCCCAGATCTGGACGCTTTCACCAGCTCCGCTAGAAGTCTGCTGCTGAACCACCTCCTTCATGTAACCAGCATTTCATATCTCAGAGCCAGGACCATGAATATTATTTCTGTTTGCATCTTCATTACCTAGTACTAGGGACGGCACACAGTTGGGTCACAGTAACTCTATGTGTTTAAATATGTGGGGGAAGATTCCAAGGATGAATAATCATTCAGTACATTAAATCATTATCATGCATATTTTCTGCAGACAGGGACTACAGTTGAACACTTTAAAGAGGCAGTGGCCATCTTATCTGCCTGCCTTCTCTTCTCAAACCCATGTACCTGAACTGTGGACAAGTCTGCTGGCCACAGTGCATCAACTCACTGCCGAAGGAGCACAATGGGGACGATTAATTGTACCCCTTCTGCTCTGTGGGCTTCAGAAGAAGGAACTCAGGACTATTTCCCAGCTTAGGGAACTGGTCCCGAAGAACCAACTATAAATTGATGGTTGCTATGGTCAATTTAAAGTATTCTAATGTCCCCTCTCTATTTTTTCTAATCAGTAATAATTTTTAACCCACAAAACTCTGGAGATCCCAATGCAATTGTTCTTCCTGGAGTTTCTACCCTCAGACTCTACACGCTGAGCCCCCAGCAACCCAAGGAAAGAGTGCATGTTTTCCTACCCCGGGTCTTGTTTCCAAGGTGTTTCTTTTCATCATGAGTCTCTGCTCCCATAAGCTTTGATCCCTTCTATTCACTGTCCAAGTCTTCAGTCTTTGACGCAGTGATGCCCCCGGTTTTCTCACCTCTTTTACAGATCCAAGAATTGTTCCTCTGTTCAGTGTTTTTTCTTGTTGTTAAAGCAGAGTGGTGACTTTCAAGCTCCATGCATGAAAAACCAGAAACCAGAAGTCTATGACTGATTTCTTAAGTTACATTGGGTAGAGTAATTCTGATAATACATGAGTTCTCCAATGTTGATAGCTAATTCAATTGCAGCCATATTAAAATTAGTTGAGCAGTCTTATAACCTGAGTGATATTTTTGCATTTTATTTTCTTAAATTAATACATTTTTACCATAGGCAGAATAATCATGAGTTCTGTGGGTGGTAGACTATATCCTTGACTCTGTCTCCTGTCATATATTCATATACTCAGTACATATTATTTAACACCTGTCAGAGATCAACCACATTGCTGAACAAGACAGACATGATTTCCAAGTCATGGAGTTCAGTTCAGTTCACTTCAGACGCTCAGTCGTGTCCAACTCTTTGCAACCCCATGAATCGTAGCACACCAAGCCTCCCTGTCCATCACAAACTCCCGGAGTTTACTTACACTCATGCCCATCAAGTTGGTGATGCCATCCAGCCATCTCATCCTCTGTTGTCCCCTTTCCTCCTGCCCCCAATCCCTCCCAGCATCAGGGTGTTCTCCAGTGAGTCAACTCTTCGCATGGCCAAAGTACTGGAGTTTCAGCTTCAGCATCAGTCCTTCCAATGAACACCCAGGACTTATCTCCTTCAGGATAGACTGGTTGGATCTCCTTGCAGTCCAAGGGACTCTCAAGAGTCTTCTCCAACACCACAGTTCAAAAGCATCAATTTTTCAGCACTCAGCTTTCTTCACAGTCCAACTCTCACATCCATACATGACCACTGGAAAAACCATAGCCTTGACCAGACGGACCTTTGTTGGCAAAGTAATGTCTCTGCTTTTTAATATGCTATCTAGGTTGGTCATAACTTTCCTTCCAAGGAGCAAGTGTCTTTTAATTTCATGGCTGCAGTCACTATCTGCAGTGATTTTGGAGCCCGAGAAAATAAAGTCTGACACTGCTTCCACTGTCTCCCCATCTATTTGCCATGAAGTGATGGGACCAGATGCCATGATCTTAGTTTTCTGAATGTTGAGCTTTAAGCCAACTTTTTCACTCTCCTCTTTCACTTTCCTCAAGAGGCTTTTTAGTTCTTCTTCACTTTCTGCCATAAGGGTGGTGTTATCTGCATATCTGAGGTTATTGATATTTCTCCCGGCAATCTTGATTCCAGCTTGTGCTTCTTCCAGCCCAGCATTTCTCATGATGTCCTCTGCATATAAGTTAAATAAGCAGGGTGACAATATACAGCCTTGATGCACTCCTTTTCCTATTTGGAACCACAGATATAAATACAAAACAATAATGGTGAATAATACAGCTGTTGTTATGTGCTTGTTCTTCAAGTTGAGCCCCTCCTGTAGAGCATAAAAGTATCTGTTTTCTTGGGAGAAAGAAGAGTAAGAATTCTTTTTGATTTTGAGAATTCTTTTCCAGTGTCGGTTCTGTAAGAAGACTGCTGATGTCATCATTAGCACAGCCTCTTTTCTGCTCCAGGACACACTGACATCCTCTCCATGTCTTTTCACAAAGATGCCCTGACAATCCCAGGGGAGATGGTTCTAAAAACTATCTTGCAGTTACAGATGGTGGCTGGGGCTCTGGTTAGTGTCACCCTTTTCCTCTACAGCATCTCTCCAGTCTTGCTGGGCCACAAGAAGACATCCACATACGCGATTCTCACCCACATGGCTGTGGCCAGTCTCCTGGTTCTTCTCGCTCTTGGCATTCCCCACACAACGGCAACTTTTGTGTCAAAGAACTCCCTGTCTAGTCTTGGGTGTAAACTCTGTATTACTTATGGAGGGTGGCTCACAGCACTGCCCTGTGCTCCACCTGCATCCTGAGCATCTATCAGTCCTTCACGCACATCCCCAGGAGAGCGGAGTGGGTGATGCTCAGAGGAAGATCCCCCAAGGTCACTGGTCCTTCCTGCTGCACCTGCTGGATGTTCAGTCTCTTAATGTACATCATTGTTCCTCTGAAAACCACTGCTCCACAGAACAGACACAACTACACTGATAACCAAGGAATGTGGTTTTGCTCATCCTCAGGTCCTGCTGACGGCTCTGGCTACTTGTGGTCCGTCTCTGATGCCGTGTTTCTTGGCCTCGTGGTCCAGTCCAGTGGCTCCGTGGTGCTTCTGTACAGACACCACCAAAAGGTGCGGTATATTCACACCCCCGCTAAGCACCACAAACGCGCCCTGGAGACCAGAGCCACCCACACCATCCTGATGCTGGTGGTCACCTTTATCATTGTTTACATACTGAATTCCATTTTTTCTTTTTATATTGCTTCCTTCTCAAACATTCATCTATGGTTGATACAGACCGCTCAAGTTTTGGCTTCATGTTTCCCCACTTTTAGCCCCTTTCTGCTCATCCTTAGGGATCCTAGATTTCCTAGATTCTGCTCTCATGTTATCAGAAGTCACGGCTGAAGCGCAAATGTGTAGAAGATAGCTTCACTAATAGCTGTGTGACTCTATTCTGTGACTCTTTACTCAGTGCGTTTTTATTGATATAATTAACATAAAATGTTATAGTAGCTTCAGTTGTACAATAAAATGTTTCTATACCTGTATATGTTGCAAAATATCACCTCAGTAAAAATTAATTGCTGTATTCATACACAGACACAAAAATTATTTTTCCTGTAATGAGGACTTTTAAGATTTACTCTCTTAGCAATTTTAAAACCATGCAATACAGTATTATTATCTATAGTCACTATATTGTATGTTATATCCCTGTGACTTATTTTACAACTGAACATTTGTACTTTTTAATGTTTATAATAAGTACCAAATTTTCACATAAAATCCAGTGAACAGGGAAGATAAGTTTAATAAGGTGGTGCACTGGTATATTTGATAGTCTAGCCATCAAATTATATCAGCTTGAAAAGGATACTTCAGATTTTTGAGGAAATCGATTTCTCTCTCAATCCATCCAACCGTCTGAAGTAAATCTCCTTTATAAAGAAATATTTAAAGTATTTCCACAAATTTCATCTCAGTGTTACTGTGAATGATACCTGAAATACATTGGCACATAATCCAGTATTGGTCCAGATAAATATTATTCCAGGATGGATGGAGATTTTATTTCAGCAAAGAAGATTTTTTAAAAACTGGGAAAAGGAGAAGGTGGTGTTCTGTATTACCTTGAATCTTTGTTTAACTCATGTTTCTCTAGTCAGCTATAGTGTTACACAGAAAATCAGTGTTCTTCAATGGATTGCTTCACCTTGAAAGCTGCATGTTCTTTACATGGTTGACTCTCAGTAATCTGATTGATTGGATGGATGAAGTCGTATGAAAGAAGGAGTAAAAACTGCCGTCTTTTATATTTGTCACTTAAATGTGTAGTTTTCATCTTTGAAAAATAGGGGTCTCAGTTATCTGTCTCTTCTGTTAGGTTTTTACTCTCTTTGTTTTTCCTTCCCTCCTTGTTTTGTGACAGACTGTTGTTTTTAATATACCATTAAAATTGTTTAAATTTTTTAAAATTAGAAGATAACTACTTAACAATATTGTGATTTTTTTTTGCCATACTTCCACATGAATCGGCCATAGGTATACATATGTCCCCTCCTCTTGAACCCCCCTCCCTCCTGCCTCCCCACCCCACCCCTCTAGGTTGTCACAGAGCACCAGCTTGGGGTTCCCTGCGTCTTCCATCAAACTCCCACTGGCTCTCTGTTTTACATACGGCGATGTATATGCGTCACTGCTACTCTCTCAAATCGCCCACCCTCTCCTTCCCCCACTGTGTCCGTAAGTCTCTCCTCTATGTCTGTGTCTCCATCGCTGCCCTGCAAGTAGGTTCATCAGTGTCATCTTTCTAGATTCCACGGTGATGGTGGTTTTGTCGCTAAGTCATGTCCAATTCTTCCAACCCAATGGTCAGAGGAGCCTGACAGGCTACAGTCCATGGGATTCTCAAGGCAAGAATACTGGAGTGGGTTGCCATTTCCATGATTCCATATATATGCATTAATATATGATATTTGTCTTTCTCTTTCTGACTAACTTCACTCTGTAAGGTTCATCCACCTCATTAGAACTGACTCAAATGCATTCCTTTTTATAGCTGAGTAATATTCCACTGTGTATATGTATGATAACGACCTTATCCATTCATCTGTTGATGGACATCTAGGTTGGTCCCATGTCCTAGTACTGGTCTTTAGTTGCTTTACAATGTCGTGTTGGTTTCTGCTGCACAGAAGTGAATCAGCTGTACATATATCTCCTCTTTTTAGATTTCCTTCCCATTTAGGTCACCACAGAGCACGGATAGAGCTTCCTGTACTATACGGCAGGTTTTCATTAGTTGTCTGTTTTACACATAACAGTGTATATACGTCAACCCCAGTCTCCCAGTTCATCCCACCCCCTTTCCCCTCTTTGGCGTCCATATGTTTGTTCTCTATATCTGTGTCTCTAATTTTAGTAGTGTATTTAAAATAAATAACCAATAGGACCTACTGTATAGCACAGGAAACTCTGCTTAATATTCTGTAATGACCTAAATGGGGAAAGAATTTGAAAAAGAATATAAAAAATAATAAAAATGAATTCATATTGAGTTATTAAATGAGAGGAAACTAAACCATATTTAGGGCTTCACCAGTGGCTCAGCGGTAAAGAATTCGCCTGCAAGGCAGGAGACCAGGTTCGATCCCTGGGTCGGGAAGATCCCCTGGGAGAGGAATTGGCGACCCACTCCAGTATTCGTGCCTGGAAAATTCCATGGACAGAGGAGCCTGGCAGGCTACAGTCCATGGGGTCGTCAAGAGTCGGACACGACTGTCGTGACTGAGCACACATGCATGCGAACCTTATTTATCATTCTGAAACCTCCTTTTTGACTTAACAGTACATCAAGGATATCTTTTCACTTTAATACATAAATCTTTTTCACCTTTCTAAGGCAAAAAATTTATTTTGATAGTGTTAAGGTGTAAGAATTTTCTGTTAATTGTGGTAGCCATTATATATGGGTTCCCAGAGTATTATAGTCTGATCCGACTGCTTTCAACCCTTTCAAAGAACAAGTAAAAACCTTTAAATGGTATAATTCTACAGATCATGTAATGCCTTTTGCTATTTTTTTATGTTTTCATCAAAGAATACAGATTCTTTCGAATGGAAGTCAGTTTTGAGAAACCAGGGTGGGTGCACCACTAGCTTTGCACACTGCCATGAATGTGTCATTGCTCTGGGGCCTCTCAGCACAAACAGCTCATAAATCAGTTTCATGAACATACTCACACAAGCAGATATACCTAGCTACACTCAACACATACACACACATTTTTTATCCAAGTATAGTTGATTTACAATATTGTGTCAGCTACTATGTTTAGAGTGGATAACCAATGGGAACCTATTGTATGGCACATGGAACTCTGCTCAGTGTCATGTGGCAGCCTGGATGGGAGGGGAGTTTGGGGGAGAACGGATACATGTACTTGTATGGCCAAGTCCCTTCATTGTTCACCTGAAACCATCACAACACTGTTAATCAGATTTACCCCAATACAAAATGTTTTGGTGTTGAAAAAAATAAAAAGATGCAATATTGTGTTAGCTTCAGCCGTACAAAAAAAATCAGTTATATTTAGAATGGCAGAGTCAGGATTTAAACATAGATACATCTAATAGGAATAAGTGAATGTAGAAGGAATGATGTAGGTAGAACATGATTGGCAACCACCATAGGGGGAAAAAAACACAGCTTTCTCGCTTTTAAAAATTCTCTGGCGTTTTCTTGTAACTGGATTCAACAGATCACTCTACTTTGGCCCCTGAGCTGGTTTTGGTGGAGTTCATTTCAGCCCTGACGTCAGGCCATCCAGAGGCTGCACCAGTTTCCACACTTTCCCATCTCTAGAGAACATGCCGTGTTGGCCCTGCTAAGGACAGGTGCTGCAGCACCCTCATCTGGCCATGACAGACGGGTCTCTCTTGGTTCCACACACCATTTTACTGGAACCAGAAGCACTGAAGTTCCTCTTCATTCTTGTACTAGCACTCCTGCAAAGCACACAGCAGAAGTGGTGTGTGAGAGTGTGTGCAATAGACAGAGGGTGTGCATGTTGGGAAGCACAGTGGAGAGACTGACTGAGACCACGAGTAAGATTGTGAGGGTATGTGTGTGAGCAAGAGGGAGTGTGTGTGTCTCTCCCTGAAGGAGAGAAAATAGGAGGCAGAGGAGAAACGGTTCTGAGAAGCTTGTGTGGGTGCATGCATAGTCGTGTCTGACTCTTTGCGACCCCATGGACTGTAGCCCACCAGGCTCCTCTGTCCATGGGATTCTTCAGGCAAGAATACTGGGGTGGGTTGCCATTTTCTCCTTCAGGGGATCTTCCCGACCCAGGAATCAATCCTGCATCTCTGGCATCTTCTGCATCGACGGGTGTGTTCTTTACCACTAGCACCACCTGGGAAACCCTTTAAGAAGCTTAGTTCCTTTATTTCATAATCTCTTGTGACCCGGGAAGAGCAGCTGCAAGTGTGTGGATCCCAGCCTTTTCCATTGTCTCCGGCCTCCCCCCGCCCCACCAACAACTCCAGCCCTGATTCTCTGTCCTGGAGCTCTGGCACCATCTGCTGGGCCAGGTGCCCCACACCGCAAGGGAAGACACCCTCCGCTTCTCCCAGTCCCTCGGCTAGCCACGTGGAGCTGCCTGCGTCTAAATTCAAGCAAAGTAAGATTAAAATTCTCCTCTAAAAACAAAAAAAAGAAAAAAATAAAATTCTGCTCCTCATTTGCCCGAGACTCATTCTAGGTGCTCCATAGTGACATATTTCTGTACAACACAACATTTTCATCACCTCACAAAGTTCTCCTCCACCCAACATCAGATACAGTTAATTCTCTGTAACGGAAAAGAGGGTGCCCAACTATGCATCCATCCTACTCTCTCTCTGTCTCACACACACACATACACACACACGCACACACACACACAGGTGAACACAAGAGACCTGGAACTCTTCTGCATCAGCAACAGGACTGGAATCCCCTTGTTTGGGATCATCTTTCCCACTTCAGCCCCTAAAGACAAAGATGCTCAGGGCAGAACCACACAGACATGTGCACATCCCTCCTCTCCGCGTCAATCTGCTCCAGAGCTGCCAGCTTCATACTGTGAATACCCAGGTCCCCAGAAGATGTTTGCTAGTCAAACAGTGAGACTGAGAGAGAGACGGGAGTAGGTACAGCGCGGATGTAGGAATCAGAGTGGGGACCCAACCAGGTACCCTACGGCGCCTTTTTTAACATTCTGTCTCATGCACATTCTCAAATAATTATCATTTTTCTCTATAATGTTTGGAGTTAATGATGGTTGGCTCGACTTACCTTTTCTGCTGGAGTGAGAAGATTTGAAGCCATCGATTGGGCCTTCCTAGAAGGCAGCACACAAGTGATTCAGCCACAGTCGTATCGTGAGCTTCTCCTCTCGCTCCCCTTTGAGTGTACGGTGGTAACTGCTGCAGGGTTTCCCCCATAAAGGCCTCAGACTTATATCTCTTCACACTAACACCAAGCTGTCCCTAGCCAGGATATAATCATCACTTAAATTCTCCAGTGGAGGGACGTCCCTGGTGGTCCCATGGATGAGACTCTGAACTTTCAATGCAGAGGATGTGGGTCCGATCTCTGGTCATGGAACTAAGATCCCACATGCCGCATGGCACAGCCAAAAAGTAAAAATTCTACAGTGGAAAGAACTGCTGGATCTGTTCAAGGTAGATGATGGTGGAAAGAACTGCTAGATCTGCTCAAGGTAGATGATGCTTAAAAGTAGACAAGGAGCTTGAGGTATGGGTGAGTGAGTGGGTGATTACCCTGTTGTCTACAGTTTGTATGCTTGAAAACATCCATTAAGGGAGGGGATATGTGTATCCTTGTGGCTGACCCATTTTGCTGTTCAATAGAAATTAACACAACATTGTAAAGCAACTATACTCCAGTAAAAATTAAGTTTAAAATAAATAAAAATTGTATTTAAAGGAGAAATTTTTAACAGTACTCTTGGAAATTCTAATATTCAAACTGGGGCAAAAAATAACATGGCTGAAACAAAGAATTAGCCCTACCATGAGAACAAAAGCATGAAAAAAAAACTCTATATGAAACAAAAGATGGCAGAAAGAACAATTTCTCAGTGAAAAACCTGAGGAGTGTGGGATTGTCCCAGGGGCTGGGGGCACCATCAACTCAGATGGGGTGGGTTGTGGGCACTGGAATTCTCACAAAGTACAACAAACTAGTTCTTGGGAGCAAACTTTTACTCAAAGACTCAGATAGTAAATATTTTTAGGTTCGCAGGCCACATGGTCTCTGTCACAACTGCTTAATGTGACATTTGTAGGTGGAAGCCACCTTAGACAATATGCAGACAGAGGTGGCTGCCTTACAAGGCATGCGTGCTTAGTCCCTTTTTCAGTCGTGTCCAACTCTTGGCGACCCTATAGACTCTAGCCCACCAGGCTCCTCTGTGCATGGGATTCTCCAGGCAAGAATACTAGAGTAGGCTGCCATGACCTCCTCCAGGGGATCTTTCCAACCCAGGGATGGAACCCCCGCCTCTCATGTCTCCTGCATTGGCAAGTGGGTTCTTTACCACTAGCGCCACCTGTGAAGCCCCTCTGCATTCCAATAAAACACAACAAAACTTTCTTTCCAATAAAATTCATTGTTTACCTGTGCCATCATGTTGACATTATGGATACAAAGGATTTTGAGGTGGAAAAGACAGCCTAAAATGGGGGATTTTACAGATGGAAAAGACCTAGGGATATAATTAGAAAGAAGCATGGAATTTAAGGTCCTTGAAAACAGACTCCTGATCCACTGGTGACACTCAGTATTTTGGATACATGAAAAAGCACTGAAGAACCAGCCCAATTGGAAATAATGAAATCCCTGATGCACCTTCAATGGTCCCTTGAACGCCTGATTTAACTTTGACTCAACTAAAATTTTCCACAGAAAATACAGATAACTTTTTTCTGACAGCTATTTGGACATCATTTGTTGTTGTTGTTCAGTTGCTCAGTCATGTCTGACTCTTTGCAACCCCATGGGCTATAGCAGGCCAGGCTCCTCTGTCCTCCACTATCTCCTGGAGTTTCCTCAAACTCATGTCCATTGAGTCAGTGATGCCATCCAACCATCTCATCCTCTGTCGTCCCCTTCTCCCGCCTTCAGTCTGTCCCAGCATCAGGGTCTTTTCCAGTGAGTCAGCTCTTCCCCTCAGGTGGCCAAAGTATTGGAGTTTCAGCTTCAGCCTTCAGGCCTTCCCATGGATAGTCAGGGTGAATTTCCTTCAGGACTGACTGAATTGGCAATATTTGTTTCCTATTAGATTAAAGATAGCACTTTTTTTTTCATTTATTTTTATTAGTTGGAGGCTAATTACTTTACAGTATTGCAGTGGGTTTTGTCATACATTGACATGAATCAGCCATGGATTTACATGTATTCCCCATCCCGATCCCCCCTCCCACCTCCCTCTCTACCCAAGATAGCGCTTTTAAAATACAATTATCTCTTGTGTGTGTGTTAAATCTCTGTATGACTGGAGGATAAAGAAACCTAAGGCCAGAATTAAATCACAACTTGATTGGATTAGCAAAGAATAGGCGTGAGATGGGAGAAGCCACCTCTTTTAAAGCCCCTGGAGGTGGCTCTCACTGCAGAACTGAGCTGTGAGAGGGGGCAAGCAGCTGGACCTGGCTGAGTAGAGGTAAGTCTGTCTTAGGAGCATTCATCCTTACATTTCTGTTCTACAGAAGGCAGGGATTTGGAAAGGTCTTAGAATTGGGGTGTTACCTGAGGCACGGTGTGTGCACTTGGAGACACAAGGACCTCCAGGAGAAGGGGCAGAACTTAGATGTTCAGTATCTGGGCTGGAGAAGTAATAGTCTTCATCACTGTTCCATCACTCAGTCATGTCCAACTCTTTGCAACCCCATGCTAGCCTTCCCTATCCTTCACTATCTCCCAGAGTTTACTCAAACTCATGTCCATTGAGTCGGTGATGCCATCCAACCATCTCATCCTCTGTCATCCTCTTCTCCTGCCTTCAGTCTTTCCAGCATCAGGGTCTTTCCCCATGAGTCAGCTCTTGGCATCAGGTGGCCGAAGTACTGGAGCTTCGGCACCAGTCCTTCCAATGAATATTCAGGGTTGATTTCCTTTAGGGTTGACTGGTTTGATCTTCATTATCTGAGTCTAATTAGAGCTTGGTAGACTCTGTGAGATGAAGTTTCAGTCACAGACTGGTTCCACCTCTCAAGTTCCTGTGTGAGTTTTTGCCACATGCAGTTTGGACAGATGGAGAGTCCAGGGTGACCCACATGTGTGATTCTAAGTTCATTTTCCAGTACGCACATAAACAAAGGAGAAGCAGATAAATCTAACCAGTGTTAACAGGCCAAGTGTAATCATTGCAACATCATTTTTTAAATTTGGGGGGTTTTTTATGTTAAAAGACAAATTACTCTTTACTGCATCCTTGTTAGTCTTATATTTTTATTGAAGAATAGCTGGCTTTCAATGTGTTACTTTGAGGTACAGCACAGTGACTCAGTATTTTTGCAAAGTATTCTCTAGTATAAGTCATTGCAAGGTAATGGGTGTACATCCCTGGTGCTATGCAGTGTGCTCCTTGCTTAGCAATTTTATATATAGTAATTTCTCTGTTAATCTGTAGCACTGCCCTCCACCTAGCCCCCCCTCCGGTTACCACACATTTGTTTTCTATATCTGTAAACGTGTTTCTGTTTTTCATATGTGTTCATTTCTGTTGTTTTTTACTCTCCACGTATAAGTGATATCATGCAGTGTTTGTCTCTCTGACTGCCTTCACTGTGCATAATATCCTCCATGCAGCCAAAAAAAAAAAAAAAAATTGCAGAGATTTATATTCTCCATCAGGCTTTCTTGGTGGCTCAGAAGTAAAGAACCCACCCGTCAACTCAGGAGACTCGGGTTGGATCACCCTGTTGGGAAGATCTCCTGGAGAAGGAAGTGGCAACCCACTCCAATATTGTTAACCTGGAGAATCCCATGGACAGAGGAGCCTGGCGGGCTACAATCCATGGGATCGCAAAAGAATCAGACATGACTAAAGTCATATTCTCTATCAGGCAAAAATTCTGGGGGAAAAAGTCCCCCAGGGACTAGTATCCATTCAGCTCATGGAAATTCCTGTCTCAAGCACATTTCCCAAGAGAGGACGCATGGCTGAACACTTGTTTAAAGTGAGTAAATGTACGGTCTGCCTGACGTACCTGGACAATCCCACATACCTGAAATGTGGCTTCCACTGCCCGGATTCGCTGCAGAAGGCACCCGGCACGGAGGGCTTGCTGTGCCCCAAATGTTCGGTGGTCTCCCAGAAGACTGACCTCAGGCACGTGCTGCAGCTCGGAGCACTCGTGTGCAAGGTCAAGGCCTCGAGCCCCAGCTGAGAGTCGTCCCTCAGATGAACCCAAGGATCTGCAAGTTCCGAGGTGAGGCAATCGCCCCGGGCAAAGCTCCTTTTCAACAGCGCTAGGCTAGCTAAAGGCCTCACTGAGGGCCCCGCTGGTTTCTGCCACCTGAAATGTTTATTATTTCCAACTAGCAAGTGTTCTCCTCCATTAGGTGTAGCTAAGAGGTATCTGTAGATTTTTCTTTTTTTAAGCAATGATAATATTTAGGCCATGCCTCAGTCCTGTGTGGGCTTCCCGGGTGGCACTAATGGTAAAGAATCCGCCTGCCAATGAAGGAGATGCCCGGGAGGCGGCTTCCATCCCAGGGGAGGGAAGATCCCCTGGAGGGAGGGAATGGCAACCCCCTCCAGCATTCTTGCCTGGAGAATCCCGTGGACAGAGGAGCCTGGTGGGTAGTCCGTGGGGTTGCAGAGAGTCAGACACAACTGAGCACCTCCCACAGGATGTGGCAAAGCCCCAGGTGAGTCCGTGAACAGCGCGAGCGGACAGGGCGTACCAAGGGCACGAAGGCCCGGCCGAAGGGAAAGGAGCGCGCGCTGTGTGACCGGAGGTCTCAGTCCGGTCTCCTGCACTCCCGCCCTGGCGGGGACCTAAGGTGCCTGATTCCGGCCTGGGACTCCGAGGGTAGGGGAATGACCACAGCTCAGCTGCATCTCCTGGGTTAGCTCCGAATGCCAGGGCTGACCTCCCCGGCTGTGCAGAGAGTGCCCAGGCTCCTTCCAGCCTCCTCTGGGACGGGTCCTGTCATCCATGGGCTGTGATGACTGTGCTCTGGTGCCCCTTCCAACCCGCGTGTCATCGGGAAAGCAGCCGGCTGCTCGGCTCCTTGAGTGTGCTTCCATCCTGCTCCGTGCACACCCGAGTTTATGATGGGGACCTGGAAAACCTTTGCACGTTCTCTCCAATGGTCAGAAAGTCTCAGCATCTCCCAGAGAGTCATGTGAGGAGGGAGCCAAGCGGAGTCGTCGGCCTTTGGGGCAGAGGGTTTCTTTCTGAGTCTCCTGTGGCCCCATCAAAAGTAGAGACATTACTTTGCCAACAAAGGTCCATCTAGTCAAGGGTATTGCTTTTCCAGTGATCATGTATGGATGTGAGAGTTGGACTATAAAGAAAGCTGAGCGCCAAACACTTGATGCTTTTGAACTATGGTGTTGGAGAAGACTCTTGAGAGTCCCTTGGACTGCAAGGAGATCCAACCAGTCCATCCTAAAGGAGATCAGTTCTGAGTATTCATTGGAAGGACTGATGCTGAAGCTGAAACTCCAATACTTTGGCCACCTGATGCAAAGCGCTGATTCATTTGAAAAGACCCTGATGCTGGGAACAATTGAGGGCAGGAAGAGAAGGGGACCGCAGGGGATGAGATGGTTGGATGGCATCACTGACTCGATGGACATGGGTTTGGGTGGACTCCGGGAGTTGGTGATGGACAGGGAGGCCTGGTGTGATGTGGTTCATGGGGTCACAAGAGTCAGACATGACTGAGCAACTGAACTGAACTGTGGCCCCATCCACACAGTCACATCAGGACAGGCGGGTGGAGGCCCCCTCCTCATCACAGGGTTAGGCGGAGATGTTGCCAATGTAGCCAGTCCTTCCG
The DNA here is from genome assembly GCF_963930625.1 of Muntiacus reevesi. Classification (NCBI taxonomy): domain Eukaryota; kingdom Metazoa; phylum Chordata; class Mammalia; order Artiodactyla; family Cervidae; genus Muntiacus; species Muntiacus reevesi. The sequence goes on from NC_089250.1 coordinate 276,659,372, forward strand.
CCCTGGCCCTCTGAGCCCGGCCGCGTGGAGTTCTGAGCCTGAGTCACTACAGTATCCAAGCCCATCCTTTCCCGTGTCCACGGGAACCCCTTCCTCTGTCTTGACTTCCAGAGTTAACCCCCTCATCCAGAGACCTCTGAGACGTCTCCTTATATTTTCTACAACTCAGAGGATGGGAAGGACTGGAATGCAATTGTTTGTTGTTCATTTACAGAAAGAGAAGATGCAAAAAGAAGAAAAAGATACCTTGCTATTCCAAAATTATTCTGGGACACGTCAAACCACCACCATTCAGGTGTATATTCAGTGTCTGTATTTTGACAAAGTCTGTCTCAATTGGACAATTTTGAGGAAAATCAACACCCAAGGACAATTTTTTTTTTTTTTTTTTTTTGAGGCATACCATGTTCTAAACAGAAGGAAAGTCTTGAATCAAATAATCCAGTTAATGCAAAGAGAACATGGGCATGAATGAGAAAGACCGGTTCCATTTTAATCATTCAGTTTATACATGGAATTGCATCTCTTTAATCATTCAGTTTATACGTGGAACTATCTCATCGGGCCCAGGGGAGCGTCGGCAGGAGCCCTCTGCTTGGGTGAGAAGTGCCGAGTTATAGAAGTAAGCTGAGCGAGCCACGTGACCCCACCCCATCCCGAGGGCACGAAGTGTCGAGTCCCGTGTCCGCGCTTGCTGACCTTTCTCCCCGCCGTGGACGCGCCCTTGGACGCTGACACGGCCACTGAGTACCTCCTCATTCCTGAGGACCTGAGACCTGTCCGCTGCGGGTTTACAAGCAGCAGAAGGAGCCGAGACCTGAGAGGTTCAGCCGCACCACTTGCGTCCTGCGCTCCCCGCGGTTCTCCTCCGACGCCGCTCCTGGAGGTGGAGGCGGGGTCCGGCCGAGGGGACCTGGGCGTCTGCCGCGAGTCTGCGCGCCGGCGAGGGGAGACGCGGCCGACTTGGGGCGGGCTTCTGGGCCGCGAGTTTGAGAGACGGAGCCGTGTTCTCCGCCTGCACCGCGCCTTCCTGCGCCGCGCTCAGGGTGAGCCCCCGGCTGCACGGAGCGGGGGTCTTCCTGAATGTCGGGATCGTTTCCTCCTGCCGCGTTGGCGAGAGGTCCCGTGTCGTTACATTCACTCAAATTCCCGCTGCGTCCGTTTTGCTCTGCATCGCATCTGAGCCAGGACGACCAGAGCGTCCTGAGGATCTACCCTGTGAGTCTGGGCACTGGCGGTCCTCGCCGAATCTGGGGAAAGCGAGTGGCCCCGACCGCCGAGGCGCGGGGAGAGAACTGTCGTGTGCGCGGGGCTGTGGCCGGGGCGTCCCCGTTTGCTGCCCGCGTGGCGCAAAAGCTCAGCAGAGAATTACAGAACAGTTCATGAGTCACTAACACAAATGGTATAAGAGAAGCTTACATTTCCAGAAGTAGTGTTGTGGTTTCCGGACTTACTTCTATTTCAATTATTGTTTGTTTGTTTTTTCAGATCAGTTTCCAAATGTTTTCTCTTAATTTTCTGTAAGCGTAACCTAGTGTGTGATGGAGATTCTTTTGTGACTACCTATTCATTTTTCTATATATTATGGAAAGAAGACTTGTTTCAACAGTAAAAATGTGTGCATGCAATCAGTTTCATTCAAAGGCTGAAAACACACATTCATTTCAAGTGCACAGTTACTATGCCGTATTCCGTTTCTACTGCACGTTGCTGAGCCTTCTGACCCCAGCAGGACCCTCCTGGCCATGACAGGAGGCCTGGCACGACCTGAGAGGTTGATGAAGTCAATGGGGAGAAGTCACCATCTTGCATACAGTGTGAAGCTGTGATGATAAAGGAAATGAAGAAGACCCTGCCAGGGTCAGTTGACTTCTCTCAGGACAGAGTGCTGTGTCCAGTGCCCCTAAATGGACACACACTGCCCGGCACTGAGCTGACCTCAAGAATACCTGCTGAATTAACAAATGCCTCCATACTGCAGCCCATGTCTCTCAAATCTGTCTTTTGGAGAAATCGGAGAAGTGAAAAAGAAATTCCATGAGGTGGACCCACTTCAAGTCCACTAGGTTTGCCTGTGGCCTCCACGTGTCCCCACTGCCACTCAGCTCCCCTGCAAGGGGATTTTATGAATATGGTTCCAATTTCCTCCTTATTTACATTCCCACCTCCTTAATCCCATCAGATGTCGACTTATTTCTGGAATAAGTGAGATTTTATTAAGGATGGGGACTTCCCTGATAGCTCAGGTAGTAAAGAATCTGCCTGCAACACAGGAGACACAGGAGACGGAGGCTCGATCCCTGGATCAGGAAGATCCCCTGGAGGAGGGCATGGCAACCCACTCCAGTATTCTTGCCTGGAGAATCCCATGAACATAGGAGCCTGGCGGGCTACAGTCCATGGGGTCACAACAAGTCGGACACAAGTGATCGACTGAGCACAAGCTCTAATCAATTCTGAAAAGTTCTTGAAAAGGTAGCTTACTGTCTCTCTGTCTTAACAGACGCTTGACGTCCAGTGTGTGTTTACAATCAGAGCATCTCTCAGAGGAGCCTGTTTCAAGGGGCTCAGTAGCCGCGTGGGACTGGAGCTACCTTAATAGACAGCGAAATCAAGACCCTTTCATCAGTTCAAGGATGAGTCTGATGATGAACCATGGCCGGCATCTCATATCTCAGGACCAGGACCATGAGTGTTTCTGTTTGCACCTTCATTACCTAGTCCTAGGGACTGCACACAGTAGGTTGTGCGTGTTTAAGTATGTGGGGGCAGATTCTGAGGATCAGTAATCTGTCAATACTTTGCATCATTATCATGCATATTTTCTGCAGACAGGAGCCACAGTTGAACACTTTGAAGAGGCAGTGGCTGTCTTATCTGCCTGCCAAATCTTGTCAAACCCGTGTACTTGAAACGTGGACAAGTCCACTGGGCACAGTGCATCAACTCCCTGCAGAAGGAGCCCAATGGGGACGATTGATTGTACCCCTCTGCTCTCTGGGCTTCAGAAGGATGAACTCAGGGCTATTTCCCAGCTGAGGTAACTGGTACCCAAGATCCAACTATCAACTGATGATTGCAATGATCAATTTAAAGTTTTCTAATGCTATTGTTCAGCCACTAATTCAAGTTTGACTCTGTGACCCTATGGACTGCAGCATACAGTCTAATGTTACCTCTCTGTTTTTCCTCATCAGTGGTATTTCTTAGTCCCTATCTGTGAGTCCAGAAATCTTTCCAACAGAATGGCCCAGAACACAGGGACAGGCTGGAGGTCCACTGAGAGGCTCTGGGGGGGACTCTGTGGGTGGCTTAGACCAACCGACTAAGTCCTTGCAGAGTCATGTGGACACAAGGGAGACCTGAGGATTCTGAGGAGGGAAACTCTGGCTTCAAAGGGGGCGTTTTCCAGATTAAACAGACCTGAGGCCATACACAGAACGGGCTGTGGGCCTTAGGAGAAAGCCCAGCCTCCAGATCACATGCTGATGATCAGTGAGAACACACTTTGGAACAGTGGAAAGGTTAGACCATGAAGGAAAATGCCCAGCAGGAAACAGTGAAGGGAGCCCTGGTGCACTGTGAGTGTCCCTCCCCGTTATGACTTTCACTCTAAACTTAGATCTCCCACAGGGAACACAGAAAACTCTCCCTGCCCTCTGCTCAGCTGCTCATGTAGACCTTCTCAATAATTGCCAGGAGTCGTCACTAGTCCCCAGACGTGGGTGAGGGTGATGAGCACTGGGGGTAAGATCTGCTCCTCCCTGGAGACGCCCCAGACTCTCTATGCAGACAGAGTCACCTCCACTCCAGATGACATGATAATGGCCCCTCTGTGGGGAGATCGGGCCCAGGGACCCCGTCCCTATAACTGGGGCCCGTCCTGACTGACACTTCCCTGCACAGAGTGTGGAGCCAAGTGCAGGCAGGTGAGTGCGCCCTTGTGTTCAGTCTCAGGGCAGGATACGGGAGAGCAGGCTCTCCAGCAGGAGAGGCGCTCAGAGCTGTGCTGTCAGCACCTTGGACAGGACAGGTGCCCCTGGCCTCGTCCTGAGCTGCCCCGTCCGTGCCCTCGTCCTGAGCTGCACCGTCCGTGCCCTGGAAGGACGGGTGGAAGGTGGGAATGTGCTGGGGTGTGTATCTGAGTGGGACCAGAGCCGTGAGTTCACTGTAAATCTCCCTCTGAGATTACTTCCCCATCAGCGTCCTCCGATTTACTAAGAAACCGATCAAAGTCAGTCTTGAATTTCTGGGACAGTGTTTTGGTCTCTAGCATTTCTTCCTAGTTCTTCCTTAGAATTCCCCTCTCCTGCTCTCCTTGCCTAGCTGTTCCCGCATGTGTCTGCTTTATCCACTAGAGCCCTCAGCACAGTGATCATAGCTGATTCATGTTCCAGGTCTGGCCCTCCCAACATTCCTGCCGTGTTTGCATCTGATGCTCACTCTGTCTTCAAACTGTTTGGGTTTGGGGGTGCATCTTTTGTTTGGTTTTGCCTTTCAATGTGCCTAGGAGTTTTTTTCTTGATATCTAGACGCATTGTGGTGGGTAAAAAGAGCACCTGTTAATAAATCTTTAGTGATGTGAATTGAGTGGTTGCCATTTCCTTCTCCAAGGGATCTTCGAAACCTGGGAATCAAACCCAGGTCTTCTGCATTGCAGGCAGACCTTTTACCATCTGAGCCACCAGGAAGCCCGTGTATAACTCCTACCACCATCTATTCCCAAAACTTCATCCCAACAGACCCTTGCTACCATTAAACAGCAACCCCTCTTCCCCTCAATCAGTGGTAACCTCTACTTTCTGGTTCAATGAATTTGCCTACTCCAGTAACTTTGATAAGTGGAATCATATACTGTGTTTCCATCTGTGCCTGGCTTGCTTCATTCAGCATGTTTTCAGGGTCCATGTCTGTTGTAGCATATATCAGATATGCTGCATATTTCCTTTTCACAGATGAATGCTATTCCTGCCAATATAGGATGTCACTTTGCCTATCCACTCATCCACTGATGGACTTGTGGGCTGTTCCCACTTGCTGGTTACTGGGAACAATGCTGCTGTGAATGATGGTGTGCACATATGCCATCTGTGTTTAGAAATACTGTTTTATTGTGAACACAGTATGCTCACCTGTTAATATATTGTCCGTGGTTGCCTTCCCAGCTGCATAAACACATGGAGTTGCTCAGTTGCATCTGGACCTATAAAACCTAAAATACCACTATCTGTCCCTTCACAGAAAAAGTTTGCTGATCTTTGGTCTATATGATGGGATTTCACTCAAAGACAATGGGATTAAACTATAGTGGAATTTTTCTCTTTGAAACAAGGAATGATTTCTGAGATTATCGAATGATGGGATTTACTAGCAAAAAGGACATTTGTCAGTAGATCTTTAAAAACTCCACAAAAACAAACAAACCAAACTTCTGTTGGTCTAAATTCGAAATAATTGCTGTGGTTACCGTATGATTTCTTAATATATACTTAAAAGGTTGCCTTTGTTTACCTTTGGCCAATTCCCTTGTCTCTCTCTTGACACTTGACTGATCCCTGAACCCTCCCCAACATGCACGGGCAACGTTTTGCTAAGATGGATCGCACCGCAGAGGCCTGTGGGAGCATGTCCACCCTTATTATGGGGTGGGGCATCCCATCCTTTTTGACCCCTGGGAAGCCTTCCTGCTCTTGTACAGACAGGGAAGTCTTCCTTGACCTCAGGCGTGGGCACAGTATCTCTTTACCCCAGCAGGGCTCAGCTTCTGCCACTAGCTTTGTCCTTTGAGTGTGTACATGAGAATAAACCTTCAGTTTTACTCCGCTTGACGAACACCAGCTCTCCAGCCCGGGGGGCCCCTCTATCTCCTTCCTCGGGGAGAGGGGAGATTCCACCTCCTACAATGAGGTCTCAGTCGGTCCCTGAGCCTGTGCCTCTGGACTGTGAACCTCCTGTGTCTCCATGGTTTTCTCCCCCTTGAAGGGGACAGCACAGCGAGAGTGGGCTGGAGCTGGGGATTTCCCTTCCCAGGTGAGTCAGGCTCTGTGCGAACCCCAGCTGGTTAGGCTCCAGTTAACTGCCTTCCCAGGAGAGCAGATTCAGGTAAGAAGAACCCAGTGCTACTGTGTGTGGTAATTCTGATGAAATATGAGTTTCAAGTGTGAATAACTGACTCTTGCAACTGTTTTGTAACTAGTTGGGCAGTCTTAAAGCTCACCAGTATTGTGCATTTTCCATTTCTTCCTTAATACATGCTTACAAGACGCAGGAACGTCTCTAAGCGGGGAGTGTATCCGCTACTCTGTCTATGGTCACACTGCCATACACTTAGTACAGAGTTTGTAACATCTATTATGCATCACACCGTGTTACTGAACAAGTGATGTGGTTCTTTACTTCATGGACCTGACATGCTGGTGGAGAATAAGGAAGTGCCAAAATAATAGAAATAAATATAACCAGAGTGAAAAGTGTAACCGGTATCATGCATGTGTGCTCCAGGTTGAGCCCCTCCCGTGGAGCATGACCGTGTCTCCCTTCTCGGAAGAGCAGAAAGCAGGAATCCCTTCCAGTGTTGGTTCTGTGAGAAGACTGCATATGTCGATACCCACACAGCCCCCTTTCCGCTCCAGGCCACTCTGACGTCCTCTCCATGTTTTTTCACAAAGATGCCCTGAGAAACGCAGGGGAGGCGGCTGTGAAAGCCATCTTTCTGTTCCAGGCGGTGGCTGGGGCTCTGGGCAATGCCATCCTTTTTTCCCGCAGCATCTCTCCAGTCTTGCTTGGCCACAAGCAGAGACCTGCACAGATGGTTCTGCCACATTTGGCTGTGGCCAACCTCCTGGTTCTTCTCTCCCCTGGGGTTCCCCACACAATGGCTGCTTTTGTGTCAAGGAAGCCCTTGTCCAGTCTTGGGTGTAAGTTTGTATACTACATCCAGAGGGTGGCTCGCAGCACCACCCTGTGCTCCACCTGCGTCCTGAGCACCTATCAGGCCTTCACTCTCACCCCCAGGAGAGCGGAGTGGGTGATGCTCAGAGGAGGGGCCCCCAAGGTCATTGGTCCGTCCTGCTGCACCTGCTGGATGCTCAACCTCTTAATGTACATCCTTGTTCCTCTGAAAATCACTGGTCCTCAGGACACATACAACTATACTGATACTTGGGGCAAGTGGTTCTGTTCCCCCTCAGCTCGTAATGCAGGCTTTGTGTACCTGTGGCCCGTCTCTGACGCCGTGTTTCTTACCCTCATGGCCTGGTCCAGTGGCTCCATGGTGCTTCTCCTGCTCAGACACCACCAGAGGGTTCAGTATATTCACACCCGCACTGGAAACCACAGATGCCCCCCGGAGACCAGAGCCGCCTGCACCGTCCTGATGCTGGTGGTCACCTTCGTCATCATTTACATACTGAATTCCACTTTTTGTTTTTATATCACTGTTGCTTTAGAGTTTCGTCTGTGGTTGATACAGACTTCTGATGTCTTGACCTCATGTTTTCCCACTGTTTCCCCCTTTCTGCTGCTCCTGAGGGATCCTAGAACGCCTAGGATCTGCTCTCGAGTTGGTAGAAATAATGCTTAATGTGATAAATATCTAGATGCCTTCAATAATAACTAATTCTCTTCTTTAAGTATTGAGTGACTTTTTATTAAAGTATAATAAGTGTGACATTACATCACTTCAGTACTTACAACATTATGATTGAATATTTGTATACGTTACAGATGATGAGTTCAATAAGTGTAGTTAACATCTACCCACCTCCACACTGTACTGTACTGATGGAACTTTTTCATTGTGAAAACTTTGAAGATTGATTCTCTTACCACTTCTCGTCATGTGACACGGTATACGTAACTCTTGAACTACTTGTACATTATATGTCGGTGACTTGCTCATTTTAAAAGTAGAAGTTGCTGCTGCTGAAGTCAGCACTGTGCTGTGCTGAGTCGCTCAGTCGTGTCCACCTCTGCAACCTCATGGCTGCAGCTCGCCAGGCTTCTCTGTCCATCAGGATTCTCCAGGCAAGAATACTGGAGTGGGTTTCCATTTGCTCCTCCAGCGCTGGAGTATTACATAGCCATAAAAAGAGTGAAATAATGCCATTTGCAGCACAATGCTAATGCAGCACTCTGCTAATTGAGATAAACTGCACAGAGAAAGAAAAGTACTGTGTGACAGCTTCTGTCCGTGGAATCTGAAAAAGCAGAACTCATGGAACAGAGAGCCTATAGTGGTTTCCAGGGGCCGGGAGGTCAGGGCAGTGAGGAGTTGTTGGTCAAAGGGCCCTGAGCTACAGTTATAAAATGAATAAGTTCTGAGGGTCTGATGCACTGCTTGGGGCCGGGACCTAACAGTCCTGCACTATACACTCACTGACAGAAAGTCAGTGAGAGAGTACATCTTCCCTGTTATCACCACCAGCTGGGAGAAACCTTAATTCTGTGAGGGGATGGAGTTGTCAACCTTCCTGTGGTAATAACTTCACAGTATATTCCCGTATCCTAGTGCCATGCTGTACGCCTCACTCGCACATATTTTCCATGTCAGTGACATCTCAGTAAAGCTTCCTGAACCAGTCAAGTCGCTGGGCTTCCCCGGTTTCCCGGTGGTTGGTTAGGACTTCGCCTTCCATTGCAGGGGCCGAGGGTTCCAGCCCCAGTCGGGGAGCTAAGACCCCACAGGCCTCTCGGACAAAAGTGAAACACGTAAGACGGAAGCAATACTGTTAGAAATTCAGACAGGACTTAGAAATGGTCCACACGGGGCGGAGGGGGATCCCTTTAGAAAGAAAGAAAGGCTCTGAGGCGTTCTCAGGCTGCCTGCTGGGGGCGCACGCCGCGTCTGCCGGTCCCAGCCCCGGCACGGCGCCTGGCAGGCGTCTCCACGCTCCGCGGACCACGGGCCCTGCGATCGGTCAGCGAGTGCTCCGCGGGGAGACGTCCTGAGACCGGGCCCGCGTGCGGCCGCCGTCCCGGCGCGCCTCCTCCGCTCCCGCCCCAGCGCCCTCCCGAGTCAAAGCGTCCGCCTGGCCTCCTTTCCGCCTTCAGCGGCTACTGGCAGGCGTCTGTTGGAGCAAGAGATCTCCCTTCACCCATGCGTGCGAGCCGTCACTCGTTCTTTCCCTCGTTCATTTCCACTCACGCCAGATAGACTCCTAAAGCAGCGGGGCCCCAGCAGCCTCCGAAAGCCTGAGGAGAGACCGGACGCTGAAGGGCTCTTTGCTTGTTTTCATGTGGAGGATATCCGCTTTACAATATTGTGGCGGCTTCTGCCATCCATCGACGTGAAGGGCCACAGGCATACACGTGTCCCTCCCTCCCGCGTCCCACCCCTCAGGGAGCACTGGGCTGAGCTCCTCGCTTGTTACCTCAGACGCCCCCTGGCTCTCTGTGTGACATCCCTCAGTGTATATGTTTCAGTGCTACTCCCTCAAGCCATCCCACGCTCTCCTTGCCCCGCTGTGGCCACAAGTCTGTTCTCTGCATCTGCATCGCTATTCCTGCCCTCCAGGTAGGTTCATCAGTACCACCTTTGTAGGTTCCATATATACGCGAGAATATATGATCCTTGGCTCTTTCTGGCTCTCTTCACTCTGTGACAGGCTGTAGGTTCATTCACTTCAGTAGGAGTGACTCATGTCCTCCTTTCATCGCTGAGTAATATTCCATCACACACACACAGACACACACCCACACACACCACAACTTCTTTATCCATTCACCTCTCGATGGACACACAGGGCGCTTAAAGCTCCCTCTGAGTCCAGAGCAGGAGAGGAGACATGTGTTGAGTAGCGGCTGAAGTGTTCAGAATCCTGGTTGTCAATCAGTTTTCAGCCACGGCTTGTTCTGTGTCATCTGGGGTGGATAACCACAGCCCACACAGCCTCCTGGGGGCGTAGCCAGCACCCAAGAAACATCGGTAGGACTGGGTTGAATTAAACAAGCTGGCAGTGGGTTTCATCCCCAAGTCACGTAGCAGAGTCACCTTACTTGCTTAAAAAAGCCAGCACATTTCTAACTCAATCGACACAAACGTCATGATGATCAACAACTTGTTACTGGGCTTCCCTGGTGGCTCAGTGGTGAAGAACTGCCTACCAATGCAGGAGACTCAGGTTCAATCCCTGGGTCATAAGATCCCCTGGAGAAGGAAATGGCAACCCACTCCAGTGTTCTTGCCTGAGAAATTCCATGGACAGAGGATCTTGACGGGCTACAGTCCATGTGGTCGCAAAAGACTCAAATACAACTGACCAACTGAACAACAAAAAACACGAGTTAGTCATGATTCCTCCAGTTAAAAACCAAACTCTAGGGCTTATCCTACCCTTCCCCTCTTCTGTGCTTATAATAATTCCACCAACAGTGAGAAACCTGGACCATATCCACCTCAGTCTATGTATCATCTGTTCAAAGGTGGTTTAGATGCTTACTAACCCAATGCCTAACCACCCTGCCTATCTTTTGTCTATATTGTTGGATTAGCCAAAAAGTTCATTCGGGTTTTTCCATACATCTTCCAGAAAACCCAAATGGACTTTTTAGTCAACCCAAGACATAACTGAAGAGAAAAAACTAATACCTTCTTGTAAGGAGGATAGCTACTGTAAATAGGAATATTTTGTTCCGGTTATAGCCATTTGTGCTGTATATAAAAACATTCACCTACTCAGGGTCCAAGATTGCTGGGAGAAATATCAATAACCTCAGATATGCAGATGATACCACACTTATGACAGAAAGCAAGAAAAACTAAAGAGCCTCTTGATCAAAGTGAAAGAGGAGAGTGAAAAGGTGACTTAAAGCTCAACATTCAGAAAACTAAGATCATGGCATCCAGTCCCATCACTTCATGGCAAATAGATGGGGAAACAGTGGAAACAGTGGCAGACTGTATTTTGGGGGGGTCCAAAATCACTGCAAATGGTGACTTCTGCCATGAAATTTAAAGATGCTTACTCATTGGAAGGAAAGTTATGACCAACCTAGACAGCATATTAAAAAGCAGAGACATTACTTTGCCAACAAAGGTCCATCTAGTCAAGGCTATGGTTTTTTCAGTAGTCATGTATGGATGTGAGAGTTGAACTATAAAGAAAACTGAGTGCTGAAGAATTGATGCTTTTGAACTGTGGTGTTGGAGAAGACTCTTGAGAGTTCCTTGAACTTCAAGGAGATCCAAGCAGTTCATCCTAAAGGAAATAAGTCTGGAATATTCATTGGAGGGATTGATGTTGAAGCTGAAACTCCAATACTTTGGCCACCTGATGGGAAGAAGGAGAAGGGGACGACAAGAGGATGAGATGGTTGGATGGCATCACCGACTCAATGGACTCAATGGGTTTGGGTGAACTCCAGGAGTCGGTGGTAGACAGGGAGACCAGGCGTGCTGCGGTTCATGGGGTCACAAAGAGTCAGACACGACTGAGCGACTGAACTGAACTGTACTGAACAGTGTCCAAGTAAGTTTCCCCAAGAAAATTCTTGTTTGGGGAAGAAGTGGAATCACAGAAGTAAAGTGAACCAGCTATTTGTGCCTTTGCAGTAAAGGTGAAGAAGATGCTTATAGGGTGGGGTTTGGGGTCCTTGACCTGAAAGGTGACAGTAGACAGGACCTTCGGTGTTGACAATTCCTCATCCTAAATGGTGACTTGAGAAGACTCTGAATCAGTCCTAAAAGAAATGAAGACATGAACGCATACCCAGTAAGAAACAAAAGAGAGCAAAAAAGAACAGCTTCTCACTGGAAAGCCTGTTGGAATCCCATGGGGATGTGTGGTTGGCCCAGGGGCGGGGGCATTTCGGATCGTCACATGGGGCTGGTGTTGGGCAGTAGGAGCACTATGTACAAGGAGGTGCTTGAGGCAAATCTCTTCAATATACATCTATATTTTAAATGATGAGAGTAGGATAACACATTTACAGGAGACGTGGAAAATACAGAACAAGGTTACATATAGTTCCACTATATATTACAATTATTTTTAAGTGGATAAATTAAGATTTTTTATTTGGAGTTTCAATATCAAAAATTAATAGAATGAATATACAAACAAGTAGAAAGTTAAAGATCTGAAGAGCACTGTGAACCAATTCAACATAATTAAGATTTGCATAATTTTCACACAGCAATAGGGTACAAATTCAAGTTCCCATAGACTGTAAACCAGAAGACACTGGAATATATCCTGGCACATAAAACACCGAGCAAAAATGTCTTGGTCTAAAGGTTTTGACATCGTACAGAGTCTGTTCTCTTACCACTGTGGAATTATGTTAGAAATCAAGGTCAAAGGATATTTGAAAACAACCCACATATTTGCTGGGGGGAATTGAGGGCAGGAGGACAAGGGCGCGACAGAGCATGAGGTGGTTGGATGGCATCAGTGACTCAATGGACATGAGTCTGAGCAAACTCCAGGAGATGGTGAAGGACAGGGATGCCTGCTGTGCTGCAGTCCATGGGGTCGCAAAGAGTCAGAGATGACGGAGTGACAGAAGAGCAACACATATTTTCACGTGCAACATGGCATTTACCAAGAGAGATCTTCGACCTGGCCATCAAAAGCCACGTGAGGCAGATTTTTATAAAGCATCAGCGAGTAGATGTTTTAGAGTTACGGGCTGTGTGGTCTCTGCCACACCTATTAAGGCCACCTTTGCAGGTAGACACCGCCCATAGACAAAGTGAAAATAGATGTGACTGCGTCCCTACGAAGCGCTCGAATAACTGTCCCAATAAAAGGCATCATCCTCCCGTGGAGGCCTGGTGGGCCCAGGGATCCACAGCATTTTGAGGTGGGAATGATGGCTGCAAAATGGGCTGCTTTCAGATTAGAAAAAGAGCTCCCGCTGTACAGAGCAGGAACCAGGGAGCGTGAAATCACTGGAGCCAGACCCCTTCCCGGGATGGAGCTCAGGGCTGTGACAATGACGAGATGACGCCGCCCCGAGGAGCACGCCCAGGAGAAGGCGCAGGAAGGAAGTGACTGGTGCATCTTCACCTGCCCCTTTAATGCCCAGTTATGCTCTCAGCTCTGATTTTCCACAGAGGACACAGGAGTGTTTCCACCTGCGGTCTGGCTGTGCAGTGAGGATCTTTAATTGTTTAATCACCCGAGGGGGATGAACAGCACGAGGGATAAAACCGGCTCCTCCCGGGACACGCACCACGCTCGCTGTGCAGACAGCGTGGCCGACCCAGCCACTGCGGGCGTGGTGGCATCTGGGGGGACAGCAGGTCTGGGGACCCCGTCCCTGTAACCGCGGACTCACCAGCTCCTGGCCCACCCTGGTCGAAGTTCCCTGCACAGAACTCCGGAGCCAGGTCCAGGCAGTGTGCGCTTCCTCATGTTCAGTCTCAGGGCAGGAAACAGACAGGACAGAGGAAGTCTCAGAGAGGACCGTGGAGCTGGGTCTGGGCGCCGACCTTGGGCAGGACACGTGCTGACCCTGCCTCACTCTGCGTGTCCACACCCAGGCTCCGGTTGGACGACGAGGCGACTTAGGGAGCAGAGAGGGGGGTTTTCAGTGGGCTCCTAGGAGGATTTACTGTAAGCGAGCTTCCAGTCAGGACTTTTGCTGAGAAAGAAGGTTTTTAAAATGAGATTCGCTGCGGCTACAGTAAAACCTAGGACTCTGGAGTCCCAGGGAGTCTGCAGGGAATCATAATTCAGAGGACAGCTCAGACAGATGGATGTCTGCATTTCCTCCATCTGCTGTGGGAGATGTTGGGGAAGAGGCAGAGGGGAGGCCCCCCGAGTGCAGACGCTGAGGGCAGAGCATCTGTGAGCAGTGCCCGTCCTCACACGGCTCTCAGGGCACTGGGGACGGGACAGAGGAGGAAGAGAAACAAGAGTGTGAGTGTTGTCATGAGACTAAGAGCAAGGCTTGGTCATGGTGACAGGATGACCAGCAGGTGTGTATGATCAGGTGAAACCAACTGACTGGAGTCTGAGGAGCAGTGAGGCGAGTGAAGTGTGGGGAGAGGGGGTTCCAGGAGGAGGGGGAATAGGAGTTGCTGTGATGAAGCCAAAACGTATTTCTTGCTTTTTTTTAAGGAAAGTAAATTCAGCTGGACTTAGAAAAAGGATGCTAGGACAGCAGAGCTGCAAAGCAAAATGAGTTTCCTGAGCGAGACCATCCTCACGTTCCTGCCAGCAGTAAGTAACGAAATGAATGTGTTCTTTTCAGAAAACCGACTCTTGGTTTTGTTGACGTTTTCTGTTGTTCCTCTGCTTTCCATTGTGCTCACTTCTGCACTAGTCTTTGTTATTTCCTTCCTCCTGCTAACTTTGGGCTTAGTTTGTTCTCTTTAGTTTTGTGACATATGAAGTTTGAGATTTTTTTTTTCCTTTTTTCTTTTTTTTTGCTCTTATTACTTGTATTTTTAAATTTTAAGAAACAATCTTCTCTTTATCAGTAATTAGAAATTACTTATTTCAGTAACTGGAGACAATGCATGTAAGTTTATACTGATACCCACAGGACCTTAGTCTCCCTTAGGAAATTTAGCATTACTGTGGCTTCTTTCTTTCTAAAATGTTTTTCAGAAAATGAATCCCCTTGAAGAATGTTTTGCATTACACAGACTAGTTTATGTTATGTTGGAAAGTTACATTTCAAACAAAAATGTTTGTAGCTGAAAACAATCCCAGTGTTTGCTGTACTGGTCAGTAGTATTCAGAATATTCCTGTATATAGTTCCAATATCCCGTATATGTCATTCCAGTATCCCGTATATAGTTGTTATGCTAAAAATCTGCCTCTTAACTTTTCCACCTTACAAAACTGGTCCCTACAGAACTCACCTAAAAAAAATCAGGTCGTTATTTTCTCTCTCCCCAGCCACTAGTATCCACCATTTTACGTTAATGTTATATATATTTGGCGACTTATATACCACATGTGTGTGGAATTCTAAAGCACTTGTGTGTGTGTGGCATGTTTATTTCACTGGAATATTGTCTTCGAGTTTTATCCATGTTGTTCCTTCCTTTTAAAGGCTGAATAAAATTCCATTGAGCTTTTACACTGATTTTATTTATCCATTAGTCAGAAGGTCAACATTTGCATTGCTTTCATCGCTTCACTGTTGGAAAAGTGCCGCTATGAACATGAGTTTGCACATGTCTCTTCAAGCCTCTGCTTTCTGTTATTTTGGACGCGTCCCTAGTATTTGGATGGCTTGGTCCTGTGCTGTTTCTAGTTTCGGTTTTTTGAGGATCTGCTGTGTGTTTTCCATCGTGATTGCTGCATTTTATAAAGTTAACAACAGCGCACAAGTGTTTGAATGTCTCCTCCTCCTCCAAAACAGTTGTTATTTTCTGGTTTTTTTCCAAGTGTAACTATGCTAATTTGTGTAAGATAATGTCTTATTTTGATTTCGTTTTGCATTTAGCTAAAAATTAATCATCTTGAGCACCTTCTCATTTTCTGGTTGCCCTTTTGTGTATCCTTTTTAGTAAAATGTCTATTTAAGATCATTTGGGCATTTGTTAATCAGGTCGTTTGTCTTTAGTTAAGTTGCAGGAGTTCTTTATATATTTTAGATATATTTAATATATTTATTAACCCCGTATCAGATACGTGAATCGCAAGCATTTTATCCTGTTTTGTAAGTTTATTTCACTCTGTTGCCTGTGTCCTTTGACTCACAGCAGTTTTGAGGTTGATGGGGTCTCATTCGGGGTTTGTTTGTTTGTTTTTGGCTGTGCTGGCTCTTCGTTGCTGCAGGCAGGTACTTGAATATGCTGCCCACACCATTCTGATGCTGATGGTCGCTTCTGTCACCTGCTAATTACTGAATTCTGTTCTTGCTACTTGCATCATTGCTTTAGTGCGATGTCACATATGGTTGGTGCAGGCCTCTTACATTTTGGGCTTCATGTTTTCCTGACCTTTGCCCCTGGCTGCTGATTTCTAGACACCCTAGAGCTCCTTGTTTCTGCTCTTGAAATGATTTAAATGACTGTTGAGAATCTATTGATATAGTCAGTTTCAACAACAGCCATGTTTACATTGTTCAGTAATAATTCACTGAATAACAGTAGTTTACGTTAAAACCCACAGTGATCTTTTATTTTTTCATTTTCAGTTGAATTATAATTGTCATAAAACATTGTGTACATTGATGGTGTACAGTGTGTTGGTTTTATGTACTTATATATTGTAATGACTACCACCATAGGATTAGTTCAGGGCTTTAGCCCATCAAATAATTATCATTTCTTTTTTTATGGTGGTAACAGTTAAGACCTAGTCTCTTAGCAACTTTGAAACTTATAATACAGTATTGTTGACTATAATCACTACTCTGTGCAAAATCTCCTCAGGACTTATTTATCTACTCACTCCAGTTTATACCCTTAAATACACATCGCCAACTTCCCACCCCACCCCCCACCTCAGCCCCACCCCCCGCCTCTGGTAACTGCTGGGGTCCAGCCTCGGCAGGATCCAGGGGATACCCTCAGGATGAATGGCGTCGGGGGGAGAGAGAGAGAGAGAGAGAGACACGTGAGACCAGCCTTGATAGGGCCAAGTCTGTGTTTTACTTTTTGACAACCGGTTTTATACCCTTTCACAGAACGTTTTCAAGGTACAAGATGCTTACTCATGATTACACAGGATTAGTATTACATCATTTTGATTTTTAGGAAAAGCAGGATTTTTTTGCTTTCTAATTCTATAGTAATTTTTAGCACATGATCTTCTGGCCTTGAGGCTATTAACATTTTATGCAAGTCAGGTGAATGTAAACCTATTTTCCGTTTTTATGGTGACCTTAACTGAAAGTAGCAGTCTCATAGGGCAATAGTACAGAGTAGAATTGTATCTTTGTTAATACAAAAATTAATCTTTCTGCAAAAGTTGTTGGTTGCATTTATCTAAGAACTTTACCCCACACAGACTCTGCGGCTTCAGTGAGGCAGCTTCTGCCTAGCACTCCTGGCTGACAATTAACAACCATCTCATTGTTACCACACTAGGGCTAAGTCCTTATTTCTCTAGATCTTTAACTATATTAATTAACAATGGTTTCTATAACACAACCTTAGCACATTAAGAGCAAAAACACAGCAAGCAAAACATAGCAAGCAAATCTCAACCCAATAACCACCTATAGAATAATTTTTCTTATGTTTTCTAATAGGACTCCTTTACCCCTTAAAAGGGCTCTATGTCTATTAGGGTTTTTATGTAATCAGGTTCTTTATGCTATTTTATGATTAGGATATTATAAGCAATCATGCATATTAGTGCCAAGGGCATAAATGCATTTGGCTAACAAACTACCAGCAAAGGAGTTTAAATTAAAACACTCCTTTCACCCTGTATAATCTCATAAAATACCACCACCCGGGAAACTTATTGATTAAAGTTCTAAATTGATTCTTATTTGGAAAGAGATCGGGGAAGGCCTTCTGCCTGTGTTACAGAAATTAGGGAGTAGTCTATTGAGGCAGGCATCAGAAAGACAGATATCATCTTTAAGGTGAGCGCAGGGGGCAACTTTTTGAAATCCCTGAAAACCTGATCTGCCTTGCCTGTCAGGCTTTCTCCTCGTGACCTTGTCATGGGTGGGATCTCGTGAGCTGGCATTTTCGAAACCCCTGAAAACCTGATCCGCCTTGCCTGTCAGGTTTTCTCCCTCATGGCCTTTCATGGGTAGGGTCTCGTGTGTTGGCTCCCGGCAAGTAACCACTGTTCTACTCTCTGTTTTTATGAGTTTGGTTTTTTAAGATTTCACATATAAGTAATGACATACTGTACTTATCTCTCTTTGACTTACTTCACTTAGTTGAATGCTTTTCAGGTTCATCTATGTTGTCACAAATAGCATGATTTCCATCTTTCTAATGGCTGGATTACATATATATATGTAATTACATATATATATATAGAGAGAGAGAGAGAAGGGAACAGCAACCCACTCCAGTATTCCTGCTTGGAGAACTCCATGGACAGAGGAGCCCGGTGGGCTATAGTCCACGGGATCACAGAGTCGGACACTTTCACTGTCACACTTTCATATGCATGTATGTGGATCTCACAGCTTCATTCATCCGTTGATGGACACTGAGGTTGTCTCCATATCTTGGCTATTGTGGGTAGTGCCGCAATAAACTTATGGGTACAGATACCTCTTCAAGCTTTGGTTTCCAGTTCCTTTGGATATATATCCAGCCTGAAGTAGAATCAT
This sequence comes from Muntiacus reevesi, assembly GCF_963930625.1. Taxonomy (NCBI): domain Eukaryota; kingdom Metazoa; phylum Chordata; class Mammalia; order Artiodactyla; family Cervidae; genus Muntiacus; species Muntiacus reevesi. Next base: position 276,677,583 of record NC_089250.1, read on the forward strand.
ATGGTAATTTTATTTATGGAGGAACCACCATATTTCTCACTGTGGCTCTACCAATTTAAAGCCCCAATAATATACAAGGGTTTATACCAATAAACTAATAATATACATTGGTTTAAACCCGTAATGTACAAGGGTTTCATTTTTTCACATCCTCACCAGCACTTGTTTATGAGAGCCGTTCTAACAGGTGTGAAGTAATATCTCGTTGTGATTTTGTGCTTTTTCCTTATCAGTGATGCTGAGCATCTTTTCATGTGCCTGTTGTAGCCATGTAGACACATCTTTGGAAAAGTGTCTATCCATTTCCTTTGCCCATTTCTTTTATTGGGTTATATTCTCCCACTTCATATATTTTTTTCATTTTGCTGTTTCCCATGACGTGCGGAAGCTTTTAACACTCATGTAGTGCTGGCAGCCGGCACAGGAGATCCCACCCATGACAAGGTCATGAGGGAGAAAACCTGACAGGCAAGGCGGATCAGGTCTTCAGGGGTTTCGAAAATGCCAGCTCACGAGATCCCACCCATGACAAGGTCACGAGGAGAAAGCCTGACAGGCAAGGCGGATCAAGTTTTCAGGGATTCCAAAAAGCTGCCCCCAGCGCTCACCTTAAAGATGATATCTGTCTTTCTGATGTTTGCTTCAATAGACTACTCCCTAATTTCTGTAACACAGGCAGAAGGCCTTCCCCGATCTCTTTCCAAATAAGAATCAATTTAGAACTTTAATCAATAAGTTTCCCGGGTGGTGGTATCTTATGAGACTATCCAGGATGAAAGGAGTGTTTTAATTTAAATTCCTTTGCTGGTATTTTAGTTTTAGTTTGTCTGGCAAATGCATTTATGCCCTTGGTACTAATATGTATGATTGCTTATAATACCCTAATCATAAAATAACATAAAAAACCTGATCATATAAAGGCCCTAATGGACATAGAGCCCTTCGGGGAGGGAGGAAGCCCTATTAGGAAACATAAGAAAAATTATTCTATAGGTGGTTATTGGGTTGAGATTTGCTTGCTGTGTTTTGCTTGCTGTGTTTTCGCTCTTAATGTGCTAAGGTTGTGTTATAGAAACCATTGTTAATATAGTTATAGATCTAGAAAAATAAGAGCTTAGCCCTAGTGTGGTAACAATGAGATGGTTGTTAATTGTCAGCCAGGAGTGCTAGGCAGAAGCTGCCTCACTGAAGCCGCAGAGTCTGTGTGGGGTAAAGTTCTTAGATAAACGCAACTGACAACTTCTGCAGAAGGATTAATTTTTGTGTTAACAAGGTTATACTTCTACTCTGTACTGTTGCCCTATGAGACTGCTACCTTTCAGTTAAGGTCACCATAAAAACGGAAAATAGGTTTACATTCACCTGACCTGCATAAAATGTTAATAGGCCCCAAGGCCAGAAAATAATGTACAAGACCCTCATAAACAAAGAAGTATGCAGAAAACACCCTGGTTTCATGAAGGACAAGCTGACGTAATGTTAAACTATCTTCCCCTCAGAAATGTACTAACTTAGGATACAAAAGCCACGGTGAAAAATAAAGGATTGCCAGACTCTGCCAGACTCGGCTGCACCCCCCAATCTGGTCACTCTCTCCCTCCCCCTCCCTCCCCCTCCCTCCCTCCCCCTCCCTCTCCCTCCCTCCCTCTCCTCCCTCCCTCTCCCTCCCTCCCTCCCCCCCCTCCCTCCCTCTCCCTCCCTCCCTCCCTCTCCCTCCCTCTCCCTCTCCTCCCTCCCCCTCCCCCTCCCTCTCCTCCCTCTCCTCCCTCCCTCTCCTCCCTCCCTCTCCTCCCTCCCCCTCCCCTCTCCCTCCCTCTCCTCCCTCCCCCTCCCCCTCCCTCTCCTCCCTCTCCCTCCCTCCCTCTCCCTCCCTCTCCTCCCTCTCCCTCCCTCCCTCTCCCTCCCTCTCCCTCCCTCTCCCTCCCTCTCCCTCCCTCTCCCTCCCTCCCTCTCCTCCCTCCCTCTCCTGCCTCCCTCTCCTCCCTCCCTCTCCCCCCCTCTCCCTCTGTCCCTCCCTCCCTGCCTCTCCCTCTCCCTCCCTCCCTCTCCCTCCCTCCCTCTCTCTCCCTCTCTCTCCTTCTCCCTCCCTCCCTCCCTCTCTCTCCCTCTCTCTCCCTCTCCCCCCCTCTCCCTCCGTCCCTCCCTCTCCCTCCCTCCCTCTCCCTCCCTCCCCCTCCCTCTCCCTCCCTCCCTCCCTCCCTCTCCCTCTCTCTCCCTCTCCCTCCCTCCCTCTCCCTCCCTCCCTCTCTCTCCCTCTCTCTCCCTCTCCCTCCCTCCCTCCCTCCCTCTCCCTCCCTCTCTCCCTCCCTCTCTCTCCCTCTCTCTCCCTCTCTCTCCCTCCCTCCCTCCCTCCCTCTCCCTCCCTCCCTCTCTCTCCCTCTCTCTCCTTCTCCCTCCCTCCCTCCCTCTCCCTCTCCCTCCCTCCCCCTCCCTCCCCCTCCCTCCCTCTCCCTCTCTCCCCCTCTCTCCCCCTCTCTCCCTCGAAGACTTGGCCCTATCAAGACTGGTCTCACGTGTCTTCTCTCTCTCTTGCCGACGCCCTTCATCCTGAGGGTACCTCCTGGATCCTGCTGAGGCTAGACCCCGGCAATGTAGTCCCACCTGTTGTTTTTTTTTCTTTTTGCTTCTGGTGCTTTTGCTTTTGGTGTCATTATCTAAAAAATCATTGTCATGACCAATGTCAAAGGGACGTTCTTCCCTATGTTTTCTCTCAGGATTTTATAGCATCGGGTCGTACACTTACATCTTTAATTCATTTTGAGTTAATTTTTGTGAGCTGTGTACAATAGGGTTACAATTTCATTTTTCTCCATTTCTTTATTCAGTTTTCCAATACCAGTATGTGGAAGAGATTGCCCTTTCCTCAACAAGTGTCTGCCGCTCCCTTGTCAAATGTTACTTGACAGGAGATGTGTGAATTTACCTCTGGGGTCTCTGGTTTTACTTGGTCACGTGTCTATTTTTATGCCGGTATCACACCACACACAGTTAATAACTCTAGCTTTGTGGTAATTAACACAGTAAGTGTGATGCCTCCAGCTGTGTTCGTCTTTCTCATGATTGTCTGGGCTATTTGAGGTCTCTTGTGGTTCTATACAAAATTTGGGGGAAATTTTTTTTCTATTTCTGTAAGAGATGCCATTGAAATTTTGTTAAGGATTGCATTGAATCAATAGCTGACTTGTGTAGTATGGACACTTTAATAATGTCAGTTTTCCAATCCATGCTATGGATCCTAAGATGCTATATCTTCTTCAAGTTCCTTCATCAAGGAAGTTTAGTTTTCATCAAGACTTTATCAAATCTCATAGTTTTCATTTGTACAGAGCCTTCACTCCTTAGTTTAACATATCCCTAAGTATTTTTTTTCAATCAAGGAGGTGGTCTCAGCTGAAGCCTGATCCCATAGGGGCTGTGAAGTGTGGATGGAAACACAGTTAAAAGCAAGGGTGTGTGGACTCCCATTCAGTGGGACGCTGGCTGGGGGCCTTGCGGGTGGATCGGAGGGCTCGCCCAGCGTGTCCAGGTGCGAGAGCTGCAGTCCGCCTGGGCAGGTCTCCAAGCTCGCCCTGCAGGTGGGGCTCCGTGGGCCGCCCAGGGAGAGGGAATCCGTGTGTAGATCCAACCACGGCACAATCTGTAACAGTTATGTTTGGTTGCTCATTGTTTCCTTTGATATGCTCGGAGTCAGTGATGCCTGGCTAGGTTTAGGTGTGCATTGGGGAAGGGAGCTGTGAGGCGGTCAACTGGAACATTCCTCAAGACAGCACAGAGGAGATCCTGCCACACTTGTATCATGTTGTTGTTTCGTCGCTCAGTCATGTCCAGCTCTCTGCCACCCCATGGTCTGTAGCCCACCGGGCTCCTCTGTCCCTGGGATTTCCCAGGCAAGAACACTGGAGTGGGTTGCCATTTCTTCCTCCAGGGGACCTTCCCAGCCCAGAGATCAAATGCACACCTCCTGCACTGGCGGGCGAGTTCTTTACCCCCGAGCCACCACGGAGACCCATCATGAGTCTCCCCCTACGTTCATTCCCCTCTGAACATACTGACTGCATGCCGCGCAGTTTCCCCCATAAATGTCACAGTGTATTTCTCAACAGCAGCATCAAAGTTCCAGCTTAGAGGACAAGTATCATTTTAAATTCTCCAGGGAAAGGACATGTGAGGGAGATATCGGCAGAACTAGGTCCAGCTCAGTGTAAATGACAGTTGAAATCAGACAAGGTGTTCCCGACGTGTATGTGAGTGGGGTTTTGTTACTATTGGCTGTAGTTTTGTGTGCTCAAAAATGTGGGTTCCAATTGTATTTTTAGGGATCAAGTACTGTCTTTGAAATTTACATATTCAGAATAAAATAAAACAAGTTATCTGGTGAAGTACAGTGTGAAAGAATTAACCCTAAGATTAGATTTTAAATCCTGACACCCACTCAGCAGGAAACCAAAGGCAGCAGGAGCATTTGGAATCCATTGGGCAGTGTGTGGTTTCCCAGGGCTCGCTGCACAAGGGGCTTTGAGGCAGAGCGGGAGGTGGAGCTGGAAGCCCCACCGCCTTCACCAAGTTGCGGTAGCAGAGTCAGAATGTAACTATTTTAGGCTGTTGAGTCCCACATTCTGTATCACACATACTTTCTGTTGTCATTGTAGTGTGGGATCATTGTAAGGCATCCCTGAATTCCAGTAAATTTTTCTTTAACAATCAACCAGCATTAATGTACACTATTTGTTTTTCTCTTTGTGACTCACTTCACTCTATATGACAGACTCTAGGTCCATCCACTTGTCTACAAATGACCCAATTTTTTTCTTTTTTATGGCTGAGTAATATTCCATTGTATATGCACCACGTCTTTATCATCCATTCATCTGTCAATCAACATTTAGGTTGCTTCGTTATTACAAATGGTACTGCTATGAACACTGGAGTGCATGTATTAAAATAATACTTTATGTTGTTTAAAGTGATAAAGGCATTTTAGGTGATAAACTTTAACATATCATGAAATAGCCCCTATTCAAAACACTGCAAAATACAGCTGAAGGGAAAGGAGACTGTTATAGGATAAAGAATAAAGAACCAGCCTGTGGAAGATGAAAAACATCTGATGGTCTGGGACCACTTGGTGAAACTTGTTTGGTGTGAGGAGAAACCAGGAAATGCATACAGTGCCCAGGGGTTGGCTGACCGGACACACTGCATCTCTGGTCCAGGGAAACATTTACAGGGATGAGACTTATCTAAGTTCTGCTTTGCTGACACGTCACCCTGGGTAGGAGAAGCACCATCTTAGACCTGGACAATTATTTCAACATTAACAAAAATAAAACTACTTCCAGGATAAATTGTTCACCTTTCTTGGTGGTAAACTCCCTATGTCCTCAATACCGTCTCACTTATTCCAGAAATAAATTCTGATGGGATTAAGGAGGAGAGGTGGGATATGAGTAAGGAGGGAGGAGGGGCCGTCTCCCATTAAAGCCTCCACAGGGAAGTCTCACTCCACAGCTGAGCGGTCAGTGGAGGCCACAGGAGAACCTAGTGGCCTGGAGCTGGGTCCGGCTTATGGAATTTCTGCTTCACATCTCAGATTTCTCCAGAAGGCAGACTTGAGAGAGCAGGGTCCACAGCACGGAGGCATTTGTTAACTCAGCAAGTGTCGTGCGAGGTCAGCCTGGTGGCCAGCAGTAAGTGTGCACTTCGGGACATGTGTGCCCCAGAGCAGAGGGATGAGTCTGGGTCTCTGCACAGGCAGGAAGCAGTCAGCGCCTTCACCGTCGTCAGTCACCAGAGCTTGACGGGCTGCCCCGCTGTTCGGGCACTTAGTCGTGTCTGACTCTTCGTGACCCACTCTTTGTGCCTGTGAGTCCACCAGCCTCCTCTGTCCATGGGATTCTCCAGGCAAGAATACTGGATATTTGAACATATATTATTTTGAATGTGACATGCCTGCATATATGGTTTGAGGAGAAGACATTTATCCTCTTTGGGGTTCTCTGGGCTTCTTGGATTGGTGATTTGGTGTTGACATTGTTTTGGGGGGAAATTCTCAGTCATTGTTGCTTCAAATATTTCTTTTCTTTTTCTCTATTTTGCCTTCTGATAATCCCGTTGTGCATACGTTCCACCCTTAGTACTTCTCCCACAGCCCTTGGATACTCCATTTTGTGTTAAGTCTCTGTTCTGGCCTTGCAGTTTGCAGATTTCTATTAATAGATCCTCAAGCTCAGACACTCTTTCCACATCTACTAACATTTCCTCCAACCTACTAACAAGCCCATCAAAGGCATCCTTCATTTCTGAGCAGTGTTTTGGTCTCTGGTATTTCTTCCTAGTTCTTCCTTAGAATGCCCCTCTCCTGCTCTCCTTGCCCAGCTGTTCCTGCAGTGTCTGCTTTATCCACTAGAGCCCTCAGCACAGTGATCGTAGCTGATTCACCTTCCAGGTCTGACCATCCCAACATTCCTGCCGTGTCTGCATCTGATGCTCGCTCTGTGTCTTCACACTGTCCTTTGCCTTGCAGTATGCCTACGAATGTTTTCTTGATATCTGGACATGGTGTACTGGGTAAAAGGAACCGTTAATAAACCTTTAGAATGTGGTGGTGAGGTGGGGAAGAGGGGAGCATCCACCGCCTATGATGAGGTCTCAGTCTGCCTGTGAGCCTGTGCCTCTGGACTGTGAACCTCCTGTTTCTCCAGGTTTTTCTCCCCCTTGGATGGGACAGCATGGCTAGATTGGGCTGAGTGCTGGGTATTTCCCTTCCCAGGTGAGTCAGGCTCTGAGAAGACCCCAGCAGTTCAGGCTCCAGTTAGTCTCTGCTGAAGGCAGACCTCGGTAAGAACCCCACACTCTGGTGTATTTGAAAATGGTTTCTTCCTCCATTCCCCACTGAAAGCACAAAGGGACTTTCCCCCCATCAGTTACGCTGCAGCATTTCCCCCCCAGCGGGCCTGGTTCCCAAGGTGTCTCCATCACGAGTCTCTGTTCCAGAACCTCGAGCCCCACTAGTCACTGTCTGTCTCTCCTGTCCTGGAGGCAGTGGTGCCCCTGCTTTCTCTCCTCTCTTCATGATGCAAGAATTTTCATCCTATTCAGTCTTGTTAGCATGCAGTGAAGACTTGAATGAGCTCCTTGAGTGAGGACCTGGAAACCTGAAGACTCATTTTTTTAAGTTATTTAGTGTCCAGTAAGTCTGACGAAATGGGAACTTGCTATAACTCACTTGCACACTCTGTTAAAATTAGACCATCTTATTAGCTCAATGAAATTTTTCCATTTTTTCTTTCATTGTCCTAAGTTCATAAATCCTTATCATAGGTAGAAAGACCATGAATTCTAAGGGATGTGGAGTACATCCTTGTGTCTGTGTCCTGTAACATATTCATATGCTCAGTACATGTTATTTAACACCTGTTATTGGTCAACCATGTTACTGAACAGGACAGACCTGGTTCCTAAGTGCATGGATCTTACCTGCAGGTGGAGGATCAGGACATACAGGTAAACAGAAACAGACACAAAATAATAATAGTGAAAAATGTAAGTGGTGTCATGTGTGTATTCTCCAGGTTGAGCTCCTCCTGTGGAGCATGACAGTGTCTCCCTTCTCAGGAGAGGAAAACTTCTCCAGTATTGGTTCTGTGAGAAGACTGCTGATGTCACCAGCTCAGCCCCACTCCCGGCCACTCTGAAGTGCTCTCCATGTCTTTTCACAGAGATGTCCTGAGAAGCCCAGGGGAGGCGGCTGTGAAAGCCATCTTTCTGTTACAGGTGGTGGTTCTGGGTAATGCCATCCTTTCCTTCCACAGCATCTCTCCAGTCTTGCTTGACCAGAAAAGGAGACACAGATGCAATTCTCATACACTTGGCCCTGGCAAACCTCCTGGTTCTTCTCTCCCCTGGCATTCCCCACACAATGGCTGCTTTTGTTTTCAGGAAGCCCCTGTCCGGCCTTGGGTGTAAGTTTGTGTATTACATCCAGAGGGTGGCTCGCGGCACCACCCTGTGCTCCACCTGCGTCCTGAGCACCTATCAGGCCTTCACTCTCACCCCCAGGAGAGCAGAGGGGGTGATGATCAGAGGAGGGGCCCCCAGGGTCACTGGTCCTTCCTGCTGCACCTGCTGGATGCTCAGCCTCTTAAAGAATATCTTTGTTCCTGTGACAGTCACTGGGCCACAGGACACAGGAAATGATACTGACAATCAAGGGAAGTGGTTCTGTTCATCAAGTCCCAGTGCAGCCACTGTCCTCCTGCGGTCCGTCTCTGATGCCGTTTCTTACCCTCATGGTCTGGTCCAGTGGCTCCATGGTGCTTCTCCTGCTGAGACACCACCAGAGGGTGCAGTATATTCACACCCCACTGGGCACCACAGATGCCCCCCCGGAGACCAGAGCCGCCCGCACCGTCCTGATGCTGGTGGTCACCCTTGTCAACTTTTACATACTGAATTCAATTTTCAATTTTTACACCACTGTTCTTCTGGAGTCTTTGTGGTTGGTGCAGGCCACTCTTATTCTGGCTTTGTTTCCCCACTTTTAGCCCCTTCCTCTTGATCCTTAGGGACTCTGGATCTCCTCAGTTCTGCTCATGAGTTGTTGAAATCACTGTTGAAACGTTTGCTGCTGTTGTTGTCGCTAAGTGTTAACTCTGTCTCTTTAAGACCCGATGGACTGCAGCATGCCAGCCTTCCTTGCCTTTCACTATCTCCTGGAGTTTGCTCAAACTCGTGTCCATTGAGTTGGTGATGCCATCCAACCATCTCATCCTCTGTCGTCCCCTTCTCCTGCCTTCAATCTTTCCCCGCATCAGGGTCTTTTCTAATGAGTCAGGTCTTAGCATCAGGTGGCCAAAGTATTGGAGCTTCAGCTTCAGTCCTTCCAGTAAATATTCAGGACTGATCTCCTTAGGACTAACTGGTTTGATCTCCTTGCTGTCCAAGGTTAAATGTATGAGTCAGTTTCTGTACCATCCATGATTGCTGTATTTAGTTATCATCTACCACTTACCCATTTTTATACTTGTTATTAAACATGCCTAACATCATACTTACAACTTTAACCATCCTCAAGTGTATAATGCAGTGGCAATCAACACAATGCGGGCAGCCATCACCACTACCTAGACACTTGGTATCATTAAAACAATCACTGGCCCTTCTCTCTACTCAGCCCAGACTCTCTGTTCTGCTCTGTCTCTAGGGATCTGCCTGTTCTGGGCACTTCATATATGCAGAGTCAGAATGCTGTTTGTCCTTCTGTGTACGCCTTGTCTCCCTAAGCATAATGTCCTCAAGGTCGTTCTACCTTGTGGCAGATACCAAAGTTCCACACTTTATGGCTGAAATCCAGGCCATTCTACATACACACGTTTCATCAACCTGCTCAGTCACTGATGGACACTTGTGCTGTCTACTCTGCTGGCTGTTGTGAACAGTGTCCATGTGAACATGGGTGAGTGAGCTTAGTGTCATGTACACCTGGGAGACATGGCTGTGTCCTGGGCATGTGTGTGTGTGACCTTTAGAGAAATCACCAAATGTTTCCACAGCTATTGCTCCATTTCCTATTCCTACCAGCAATGCACAAGCCTTCCAGTTTCTCCATATTTTCTCCAGTATTTGCCATTTCCCATTTCTTGAATGTACCCACCCTAGCAGGTGTGAGGTGGTATCTGTGGTTTTCATCAGCTCTTCCCCAATGGCTAATGATGCCGAGCACCTTTTCAGATATTTGCTGGCTGTTTGTATGTCTTTGGAGAAATGTCCTTTTTCAAGTCCTTGCACATTTTTGTATGGGGTTGGTTTTGTTGTTTGGGAGTTTTATTTTATACATTCTGAATACTGAATCCTTTTCAGTGTCAGACTGGCAAGTATTTTCCACTGGTCTACAGTTTGTCAGGTTGCTGCTGTCCGTGGGGGGCAGTTCTTTAGAGTTGGTCTGTGGTTACAGGCGGGGCTGTGTGGCACGCTACAGGTAAAGGGGGTCTGACTGGAGCTCTAATCACATCCATCTTTAGCACCTAGCTTGATTCACATTTTTAAACAATCGTTTTTTGTCTCTATAATGATTTAAGTTGTATGTTGTGTGTGCTCAGACGCTCAGTTGTGTCCAACTCTTTGCAACCCCATGGACTGTAGCCCACCAGGCTCCTCTGTCCATGGGATTCTCCAGGCAAGAGTACTGGAGGGGGTTGCCATTTCCTTCTCCAGGGGACCTTCCCGACCCACGGAGTTCATCTCTGGTGTCTACTGCACTGGCAGGTGGATTCTTTACAACTTGTACCACCTGGTAAGTCTTAAGTTTGCCTGTGCAATTGAAGGCGGGGGGGGGGGGGGGGGAGTGCAGGGGGGGGCGCTGAGATTTGAGGTGGTCGGTGGGAACATTCCAGGAGGCAACACAGAAGTGATTCTGGCTGTGGTGTCATGAAGCTCTTCCCCTTCGGTTCGTCCCCTTTGACAATGTGGGGTTAACTGCTGTAGAGTGTCTGTTGTGTGTGAGTCACTCAGTTGTGTCCAACTCTGCAACCGCCTGGACTGTATGTAGCCTGCCAGGCTGCTCTGTCCATGGGACTCTCCAGGCAAGAATACTGGAGTGGGTTGCTATTCCCTTCTCCAGAGGATCTTCCCCACCCAGGGATCAAACCCTGGCTTCGTGCATCGGAGGCAGATTTTTACCTGAGCTACAAGGAAGTCTGTAGGTACCCCCCACCACATACAAACCAACACCAAACCGTTCCTAGCCAGTGCAATCTCCAAAATTCTCTAGGGGAGGCACTGCGAGGGGGGGCTTAGAAGAAACTAGATCTGGGGGACGTTGGACAACGGTTGAGCATAGACAGGAGTCGGGGGCAGGTGATCCTCTCTAGAGTTTCCTGCGCTGGAAAGCATCAGTTAAAACTGTATTTTAAGGAACACATGTTAAATACTACTCGTGGAAACTCTTAAGTGTCCAAACAAAAGTAAAATAAAGTGGAAGAAATAAAAGAATTACCCCAGGGGGCCTCCCTGGTGGCTCAGCAGTCAAGAATCCGTCTGCAAATGCAGGCGACGCAAGAGATGCAGGTTCGATCCCTGGGTCAGGAAGATAGCCTGGAGAAAGGCATGGCAACCCACACCAGGATCCTTGCCTGGATGAGAATCCCATGGACAGAGAGCCTGCTGGCTACAGCCTGTGGGGTCACAAAGGGTCAGACACGACTAGACAACTGAGCAGAGGAGAACAAGCAAGAAGACACGCTCACAGGGAACAAGACGGCAAAAGGAACGCGGCTTTGGTGAAAAGCGTCTGGGACGCCTACCTTCGTCCTACCATCAGGGTTTGAGGGGGCCAAGGGGCTCCGTGGGGGGGGTTGAGGGCATGTGGGGGGGGGGTGCAGGGTAGGGCAGGTGAGTGTGGGCCGTGCTGAGGATGTGGGTGCCCTGGGACAGGAAGCATGTCCCGCCAGACTATACTCACCAGAACCCCGCCCCGCTCCCCGCAGAACACGTCCGGCCAACCTCAACCGGTCGGAGCAAGTTCCCTGGGTCTCCACCCTCCCTGGGGCAGCGGGGTGGCCCCTCTTCCGTCCGTCCTGGCACCGGGGCGTGCAGAGATAGCTCCAGGGTCGAGGACCTGCCAGGCTCCCATGCCAGTCCCCCAGACCTTGGAGGGGGCAGTCGGCAGCCCGGGCGTCTGTGCAGGCCACCCTGCACCCTGGAGGTGTGCCCTGACCTCACCCGAAGTGGGGGCACTTCCTGGGAAAGGACGCGGGCCAGCTGATCTCGGGGCACCCGGCCCATGGGTCCCCCAAGGCCCCCAAGCCAGAGCCAGTTGAGAGAACGGCTGCAGGTGCACCCGACAATGGGACCTCGTCCCTCGAGTGTGGCGGGATCCCCGTGAAGCCCGGTCACCCAGGTGTTTTCTGGGGACCCCAGAGGCCTGCAGATCCCCTGACCCAGGGCCCCGAGCCCCAGGCGGCGGGTGTGTGTGCGTACATCGAGTCCTCACCAACAACCCACGAGCCCAGCCCCATTCTCAACACCGTCCATGCCCCACCTCCGGCCTGGTCAGCTTTCCAGGGGGCCGCAGCCCCACCACCCACGGAACCCCCTCCAACCCCTGACACAGAACCCCCAAGGCACCCGGAGTCAGGGAAATCGAGGCTCCCCCTACCCTCCAAGAGGCAGACGGACTGCGAGCCCCGGGCCCCTGGGGGAAGGGGCCGGACCCATGAGTGGAACGGGGGTCTCCGTGCCCGTAAGAATTGCCATTTATTCCCGAAGTTGCCAAAATCATCACCGAGGATTCACCGAGGGGTGCGTGAGGGGAGGAGGAGGCTCAAACACTGATTGAGGGCCAGTCAGGAGCTGGGGGAGAGGAACGGGCGGGGCCCCCCGCTGCCCCTCCCCCTTCTAATGCCGTGGGAAGGGTCCTCCTCCGGCCAGCACCCTCCCCAGCCGCGTCCAGTTTCTCTCAGGGAGGCGGGCGGGGGACACAGGAAGAGGCTGTAGTGTGAGTGGGCCCCAGGAAGGGAAGGGTGCTGGGGGGGGGGCAGGGTCCCCCGATTCACATGCACTCACAACACTGGTCTCCCAGGGAGCAGAATGGGGGAGGCCCCTCCCGCCCTAAATTATAGGAGGAAGGGGTTAGTGTTGGGGGCCGGGGGTCCCGGGGGCATCATGGGGGGCAGGCCAGGGCCCCCGCCGAGGGGAGAGATGTACGTGGGCGGCGCTCCCGCAACCGGGGGCACAGGGCTGATCCGGAGCTGGTTCAGGGTGAGCGTCGCGGGGGGCGCAGGCTGGAAGGGGTTGGTGACGGAGGGGCCGGTGGCCGGGGCTCCTGCGGGGGGGAGGGCGCGGCAGTCAGGGGTCTGCCCGCCATCCCCGCGCCCTCCGCCCCGGCAGCGACACTCACCGCTAGGCAGGAAAGGGTTGGAGGCCTTGGCCCCGGGCGCTGCGGGGCCCGGCCGGCTCACCAACGAGTCCAGGTCCACCAGCGCGGCGTTGGGGCCCAGGAAAGACTCGGGCGTCTTGCGCGTGGGTGGCGTGGGCGTCGGGGCGGCCGCGGGTGGGGGGCTCCCCACAGCCTCAGCCAGAGAGCCCCCGACCCCGCTCATGTCGAAGGCGCCGGGGCTGCGGGCAGGCACCTCTCCTGCGAGCAGCTCCAGCTCCCCTGAAGGGACCGCAGAGGGGCTCAGGGGGAGACCCCGAGATGCAGGGCCTGGGAGAGGGGCCCCAAGTCACCCGCAGCAGGCCGTGGTCCAGGGGCCAGGCCTCCACCTCAGGGGCACAGAGGGGGCAGGCCCAGCGGCGGGGACAGCTCCTCGGAGGCTGACACATGTGGGGAACGCCAGGGCGGGGGCAGGTGGACCGAGTACCCTTCGCGGGGCCTTTTGTTTTTTTAACGATACCAGAACCCCAGTTTTGTTGGGAAAAAGGCACAAAAGCAGCTGCAGAGAGGCTGGAGGAGACCCCGGCCTGCTGCCTCCACGAAAAGAGCATCGCTAGGATGTGGAAAGAGCACAGAGGTCTCCCAGGAGCGGGGCACGCAGGCCAGGCCGGCGGGCACCACGCCCATCCTGAGCCGAAACCCCAGCAGGCAGGTGAGGAGGGGTACGTGGCCTGCGGCGGGGCCCTGGGGACACAGGGCGCCCTGCCAGGGTCACAGGCCCAGCAGCACCTGGGGAGCTAAAGAGGGGACGCCCCGCACCACCTTTGCAGCTTTTCCCTCAAAACCTGCCATCACATCAAAAGACACGTGCTCATCTCTGAACACAGACGGGTGAGAGCGCACGGGCCGCCCAGCGCGGGCGGGGTGGGGGCTCACCTGTGCTGCTCCCAGAAGCCGGCAGGGCCGTGCGCAGGCGGTCAAAGTCAGAGAACTCGTCGGCCTCCGTGTCAAAGCCCCCGACCACTGTGCGGGGGTCAAGATGACACTCAGCTTCCCCGGGACCCAGGAGACCAGACCCCTCACACACCCAGGGGTCTGCCCCCCCCCGCCCAGTCCCCCTCCAGTACCTGCAGTGCCATTGGTGCTGGGCTTGGCAGGGGACCCCCCCCAGGGGTCTGAGAAGGCCGGGGCCGGGGCCCAGGGATCAGAGGCCGGGGTTCCGCTAACTGGGGCCCCACCTGAGGCAGGAAGGAGGCGTGTGAGGCACTGGCACTCCCCTCTGCCCCCTAAGTCAGGCGACCCGCGGGCCCAGCCCCTCCCACCTGGCCCCCATTCCCCGATCCCTGAGGCCACCTCCAGCCCCACAGCCACCAGTCCCCTACCCCCAGGGCTGCACACCGCGGGCAGGGCATCTCACCATCAGAGCCCCCCCAAGGGTCGGGTGCTGGTCCTTCTCCAGCCGCAGGGGCCTGGGTCCCCCCCCAAGGGTCAGCGGGGGGCCCTGCAGGGGCAGCAGGCCTCCAGGGGTCCCCAGAGGCCGCTGTAGGGGCTGGACCGCCCCAAGGATCAGCAGCCTGAGGGACAGGAGGTCCCCCCCAAGGGTCCGAGGCGGGGGCAGCCGTGGGGAGGGCGGCAGCCATGGACACAGGGGCCCCCCAGGGATCAGTGGCAGGAGGAGCAGCTGGGGCCGTGAAGACATCAGCAAGATCCATGAGGGACGACTGCAGGAGAAGAGAGAACAGGGGGTGAGGGGATCCTGGGGGAAGAGGGTAGAAAAGTACCCAGGAGGAGGAGGGGACCCCGGGGGATAGAGAGGTGATCTGGGGGGTGCAGAGAACTGCCCAGAACAGGAAGAGGAGTGGAGATGACCCCAGACCAGGCCTAAAAAGAAAGACACTCCTAGAGTAGGAAGGGAAGGGGTAGGGAGGCGGCCCACCAGGAGGCTGAGCTTCCACGCCAACCAGCCCTGAAGGACTGGGGACCAATGCCAAAGCCGCCCCACCCCAGTTCACGGGCTCGAGGCAGCACAGCAACGCACACACCGACCCCAGGCTGTCCCCGAGGCGAGCCAGGTCCCCCTGGATACAGAGGGACCTCCGAGGAGCAGGGAGCCGTGTGCACGCTGAGGTCACCTCTGGCCCGGGGCCACACTCACCTCCTCCTGGCCCGCGGTCTCTCTCTTGCTCTCCTCTATGGCCATCTGCAGCCGCAGGTCATCCCCACGGCGGATCCGCTCCTCCTGATCCACCCGGAGTGGCAGGCGGGAAGGGGTCAGACTCTGGGTGACTGGACTCTCCCTGCGCCCCCACCCACCCCCAAATGCATGGCCCCAGAACCCCCACACCCAAACAAGGCGACTGAAAATTAAAATGGGATGTGGACAAAGGTGCGATGTGAAGGGACACGGGGGCGGGGCGGGGGTGGAGTGAGGGTGCTGTGCGGCGACAGCCGGGGGCAACGGCGCCTGACGCAGGGGTCTCCTCCAGTGGGGTGGGGGTGCTGGAGGCAGCGAGCAGGGCGCCCTCAGCCCGGAGCAGATACACACGTGGGGGGGGCGGGGGGGGGCACAGTCTGACACTGGGTCCCACAGAAGCTGCAGCAGGAGTGTGCGGGAGTGGGAACCTAGGGAGGGTCTTAGGGGAGCCTGGAGGTCGGGGAAGCTGCTCTGACCTTATCGTGCTCCTCGCGGCTCAAACTAAGGGCCAGCTGGAGCTGGGCGTCATCCTCGGGGCCGCAGGACGGGGGCTGGGGGAGAGAGAGCGTGAGGGGTCGGGGCCAGAGAGAGGGGGCGGGGCCGGAGTGTGAAGGGCGGGGACTGAGGAAGGAGAGCGTGAGGGGGCGGGGCTGGGGAGGGAGAGAGTGAAGGGGCGGGGCCCCGTGAGGCCGGGAGAGCGAGCGAACAAGAAAACACAAACACTCGAGGGAGACAGAGCCGGAGCCAGACGGACCTGGTGAAGAACAGCAGAGACAAGCTGGGGTGGGGCCAGTCCTCCAGAGAGGAGGGGGGCGCAGAGAGAGAGCTGGAGGGGCGGAGGTGAGGCATGGAGATGGAAACAGAACGGACTCGGACCCGCGGCCCGCGATCCCACGGCGCTGCACCGGTACCTGGTCGGCCTCCTCCTTGCTCATGGCCAGCGCCAGCTGCAGCTGCAGCTCCTCCTCCCCGCTGCTCTGCGGCCAGGCCTGCTCTGCCTCGGGCGGGGGCCCGGAGCCCACGGCTGCGGAGGAAGCTGAGGGAACACAGCCACTGAGACCCCAAGAAGATGGGACCCCACAGAGGACAGAGTCTGAGACGCCCCGTGCCCCCAGTGGGATGCAGGCTCCGAGGCTGAGGAGCGATGAGGCGACCCCACCTGGAAGAAGGACTGGAGCAAGGAGGGCCTGGGCAGAAGTCAGCTGCTGCAGGGCAGGGCCCTGCGGACCTCCGAGCCAGCGGCCTAAGGTCCCGCTCTCGGTTGGGGGATAAATGGCCTCCGTCCCCCACTCCAGGGTTGGAGAGCTCCCGACTGCTCCCACTAGGGAACCTGGCATCTCGGTCTCCAGGGCTGGGCCCGGGGCTGGATGCTGGGAGGGGACAGCCTGCACGGCTGACCCCCACCCTGCTCTAGGCACCAGGGGTGAGTGAACAAAGGCTGAAGAGAAAACGGAGGCAAAGACCAGAGGGAGCACCAGCCTTGCCCTGCAGCCCCAGCCCTCAGCATCGCACCGCTCCCCCTTACCACGGTCAGCAGAGAAGCCCCCACCCATCCGCTGGTGTCTCGCCGCGATGCCAGCCTGGGGTGACCCCTGCTCACCCGTGGCGGTCTGTGCCAGCTTCTCCTTGGTCTTGAGCGCATGGGCGCGCTCCTCCCGCAGCCGGTCCTCGTCGCGCAGCAGGGCCACCAGCTGCCTGGCCTTCTCACGCACGTTCACGCCCTGGTCCTTGCCATCGCGGTCCACATACTGGAAGTCCTTCAGTGTCTGCACGGCATACATGTTCTCCTTGCACTGCTGTGACACACGCTCCGATCCCGTCTTGATGAGGTACTCCATCAGCGTCATGGCCTGCAGGGGCATCGCCTCATCACCCAGGGCCCAGCAGCACAGTGTGCCCGGCTGGACCTGGAGAACAGCCCCCCGGCAGCAGGAACCGAGCCCCAAGAACAGAGTGTGCCAGCTCGCTCACAGGAGCATCCAAGGGGGCAAACCCAGAGCCGAGACTTGGGGAACGAAGATGCTCTGAACGAGGTGGGTGATGACAGCATGACGCCGAGCCCCTGGATGACAAGGACAAACTGTGGAGCTCAACCTCCATGTGTCTCAAGGCACGGGGCGGTAGGGGGAGCCTGGCCCACAGCCCACACAGGTGTTCCTGAGCAGCACAGACCTGCCGTTTCAAAAAAACGAAGACAAAAGGCCATGCGGCTGGACCTGGAAGGTCACACTCGGGTGCCCAGTGCACACCCAGAGCCTAGCAAGTGCCATCTGAGGCAGGGACTCCACCCCTGCCTGGCACGACTGGAGGACCACAGCCTCAGAAGGGAGAAGAAACAGCCTTTGGGATCTTCTCATTTTACGACATGGGGACAAACCTCCTTCCCAACAAGTTAGATGGGAATAGCCCACAGTCCACACCTCGGGCAAGGCCTCTAGGAGCGAGGGAGGCCCCAGCCGCGGTCCTCGGGCAGAGGGCACATGCGGTCTGCAGGTGACACCTGAGCCTCCCAGACCCACTGCGCCACCCTGGGCTGCCACGTCAGCAGGGGGGCCACCCTGGGGCCATGCTGCGAGCCACACTGGAGTTCACCCGGGTCACGTCTCCACTGCCTTCCCGGGAGCGCAGCCGAGGTCTGGCACGGCTCCCGGAGGTGTGTCGATACGATTACCAGATTGCTGGAGATTAGCCTTTAACCCACCCAGAGGTGTTTACACCTCACCCCGCATGGGGACCACAGGCTCCTGACCCCTGGGCCAGCCGTGCCCTGGGGTTCAGCGGCTTCCCGGGGTCACAGCCACACATGATAGCAGTCCCTGAGGGAAGGGGGACGCCAACAGTACGCTCCGGGCGGCCCGCACGCCGGACCGACCACCACAGCCCAGTCCAGAAGCAGCCCTGGCGCCAGCCTCAGAACTCTCATCTCAGGGCTCTGAGCACTTTGGAACTGCAGTCTGCAGTCTGTGAACACGGGGATGACCTAACCCCCAGGGGAACGACACATGTGAGCGCCGTGCAGCCGCCACCCCTCGCCCTCCGCACAGGAAGCAGGCACCAGTGACCGTGGCCCGGGAGTCGCCGTCACCACCTCAGGCGCCGTGTCCCCGGGAGACGAGCTACCCATCCCCGCTCCAGGCACACCCGGCGGGCTGCCCCACGGGTCCCGGCCATCAGCGCGCGCCAGCAGGACTCAGGAGCTCACCCGGCGGGAGCCAGGGTACCCATCCTGAGCGCAGCCCCACCCAGGCCCCACGCCAATAGCACTTTCCTCACAGCAGGCGCGGCCGGAGCTCCAGCTAGCGGGCACTGCTGCAAACCTGCATGCCAACGCCGGGCAGGGGGTGGGGGGCAGCTTTGGAGAAAGTGCCTCCACCGCCCTCACCCACAGCCAGGTCACCAGGCCCCGTCCCTCCCCAAGAAGTGACTCAGGCGATCAGTGACCCGAGCAGGGCGTGGCAAGGAGCCAGCGCTGTGGGGCTCTGCAGCCTCCCTGGGCCAGGCGGCTGGGCCAGCATGGACTCCAGGCCACGAGACCAGTGCCTCCCTGTTCTGCCCACCCCACACAGAGCAGACCCTCAACCGCCAAAGTTCACGGACAGGACTCCTCTGCGCTCCTGGGCCCAGGAACCCACTCTCCAGAGGCAGGCCCCAGCCCGGCCACTCCTGGACCCGCCTTGGGATGCCAGGCCTAAGGCCCCCAGAGCAGCAGTGAAACGGGAGAGGGCCATGTGCAGCCGAGTTCCCTTCCCCCAAAGCCTGGGGTCTGTCTGTCTGTCTGTGCACTGGATAGGGGCGTGTGTGCACAGCACCAGGCTGGGGCACGAACACGGGCCCAGAAATCCCAGTTCTGGAAAATGGCAAGCGTACCCAGACAGCCATCCCCGCCGTGTATGTAAGAGCAGACGGTGCAAGCCACTCAAAATTCCACCGTCAGCAAGCCGGTCATGTCCACTGTTATCAGCCCAAACTTAAACACTTGGGAAGGTGGCTTTTTTTTTTTAAGGAACAAACCTCAGTTCTCCTACTAGGGAATGATCCCTAAGACCAAGACTTGTTTTCCTTTTTAAAAGCAAGGAACGATTTACAGTAAAACTTCTTCTTTCTCACACAGCTCTGAGTTCTGACAATCAGACATGGCAGTGTGAGCACCACCGCAGCAAAGATGGAGCCGTCCCGAGCCACCACTCTCCCGGGGCTACCACCCCGCCTAGAGCCCCACTCAGAGGACCCCAGGGCCGACAGGAGCTGCAGAAGGGGCTGGACTTGGGGCACACGGACGTGGACACGGAGCACCCACGTAGGCCTTCACAGCGGACCAGCCTAGAACCTGCTGCTTCTTCAAAGTTCCCAAGGCTTGGGGCTCCCCTGATGGTACAGGGGATAAGAATCCAGCTGCCAACTCAGGAGACATGGTTCCGTCCCTGGTCCACGAAGATCCCACATGCCGCCGAGCAACTAAGCCCGAGCGCCACAAGCATGAGCCTAAATGTCCTCGAGCCTGTGCTCCGCGACAAAAGCAGCCACTTCAGCGAGAAGCCCGCCACGGCAACCGCAGCCCAGCACAGCCTTAAACAATGGTCTTACTTCTACAAGGAGGAAAAAAAAATCACAAAGCTAAAAATTTTTTAAATCGCTACGTTTGTTTCCTTCACTGAGAAGACACAGAATTCTAGCTCCTCCGGGAAACGTGGGCCCGCCTCCGGGTGCCCCCCAGTCAGCTGCCCCCCTTGCCCGGCGGGCCCCCCCAACACTGACCTTGTAGACGTGCCGCCAGTTCTTGCCGTGGTCGTTGAGCCGCTTCCAGATCATGCTCATGATCTCGGAGAAGGCGACCACATTGTAGGTGAGGTCGGCGATCTCGGACATGAGTGAGCTGGACGGGCCCCAGGGGTCGTTGCTCGTGGCCTCCCGCACCTTGATCTCGGCCTCCGAGTAGTTGTGGACGATGTTCTTCACCTGGCGCCGCAGCGAGGAGGTCGACATGGCGGCAGGGGGCGGGGGCGGGCCCCGGGGTGAACAGAGCCAGGCAACTGGAGGGGGGAGGCGGCGCGGCAGCGACGGGCGGGTCACCGCATCTGCGGGTGGAGAGGACCTTCAAGACAGGGCGTGGGGCCTGCGGCCGCCTGGCCCTCAGAGCACAGGACGGGGGTCCCGCCGCAGCCAGCGAGGCTCCGCCTGAGTCACCCCGCCGGCTCTCAGTTCCTCAATTGTGCCCAGCACCTTCCTGCCCGGGTGGCAGAGCGTGCAGGGGGCCAAGGGCCCTTGGGGCACACCCCAGCCACCGCTTCCTAGCCTGCACCTCCAGGGCCTCAGTTTTCTCCTCTGTAAGATGGGGCTTCGATCCAGAGTCTAGACACCCAAAGGGAAGCCGGGGGTCAGGACGCGCGCTGTCACCGTGGGTGGGTCCCGAGACAGCCACCCCGCTCTTCCTCCTGTCCTCCGCTGGGCTCCGCAGGACTCTCCAGCCTGACCCACCCCCACACCAGGGTTTGTCCTCGTGATTTCCTAAGCGTGTCTGACTTGGGCTGAGGCCACCCCCGGAGCCCATGGGGGCAGCAACCACGTAGCAGACAGACGAGGCTTTTCCCAGCAGAAGAGCTGGCCCGGAAGAGCCACTCAGTAAACGGAGCAGGAAGGAAGGGGGGGGGGGGGGCGGGCAGAAGAGACCTCCAGAGCAGGTGGGGGCAGAAATGAGGGCACACAGGGAGGAGGCCGAGGAAGGGAGATGGCCAGGAGGGGGTCCGCCGGGGAGGGGGACGTGGCGTCCCGAGGTGGGGGGGGGAATAAAGAAGAGTGCAGCCCCCTGGCTGGGCCCCTGCGGTGTGCCAGGCACTCGGGGAGCACGGGACACGTGTGATCTCATTTAACACAGACGCCAGGTTCTAACAGGAGAAGATGGGTCACAGAGCTAAAGCGCCCAGCCAAGGTCACGCACTAGGCAGGCGGCGCAGACTCCGTCCCAGGCCACCGCAGGCTCCAAAACAGGTCCTTTTAACTTAACCTGTGCTGAGGGGAAGGCGACGAAGAAGAAACAAAAGGGGGATGGAGATCCTCGAAGCCCTCTGCAGCCCGCGCCCAGGGCCACGCCTGTGCCTCTGCTCCGCTGCACAGGCCGTGCGGGACTCGCCAACGCCACAGGGAGGAAGCCAGGCCCAGGCCCCCCCGGGGCAGCCGGGTCCCAGAGCAGGCTCTGACCATCGCCCACAACCTCTCCTGTGGAGACCTCCTATCACCTGAGTCCCTGCCCAGAGCGCAGGGGAGCCAGGCACTCGGAGACGGCTGTGAATGGTTGAAGAGAGAAGGCCAGGGATAGAGACAGGCCCAGCCGGACACACAGAGCAGGAGCCCCTGAGAGGAGGGAAGAAGAGAGAAGAGAAGGAGGCACAGAGAAACCTGGGCAGAGACAGGGACAGATAAAGAAGCGAGACAAGAGTGAGGCAGGGAGGCAAGGAGAGAAGGCAGAGGCCCAGAAACGAACAGAGGCTCAGCTGGGACTGAGAAATCAGACAAGGAAAAGGGGAAAGAACAACGAAACCTGGGTCCAAATTCTCGCCTCCCTGGGATTCAGTTTGCTCAACTCTGAAATAAAGAAAAGGATTTCCAACTGCCGAGTTTGTTGATTAAATACAATGGGAACATAAAGTACTCGACTCCGCGACCCACAGATAGTAGGAGCTCAATAACACTGGCTGATTTTCATTATCAGAAAAAAAACATTTTCGAAAGACGACATGCTATCTTAACACAGTGTGTTTATACTAAAGGGCGTTAGAAGAAATACTCAACACAGCAAAACTAAGACTTCATGGGTACTGCTAAGAAGGAGACTAGGTTTTTCACAATTGGCTGACCCAAACAAAATTGCTAAATCAAATAAAAGACAAATGATACGGCAAAATTCTCCAAGAGTTACTCAGATATCAAACGATATCAAACCTTAACCGTGTGGAACAGAAAATGTACAAGTAATAATGGGAACCAGAGCTCCCAGCAGCTAAGGACAAGCTAGTGACAAGGGGCAGCATCACCTCCGTTATTAGGCACGGCTGCCCTACTATTTTAAAGACTAGGGAACTGTCTGGTCAGCTTATAAATACTACAGGCTGCACAAAGTGGGCCTCTGACTGCAGAGTCGGGCTCTTCACGCCTCACTCATGAACCTGGGAGGAAGGCCAGATCCCAGACCAAGCGACAGACCCGCCGAGAGGGACTCGGGGCCGGAGGAGACGAGCACCGCGACAAACATGACGGGAGGACGGCGGCGAGAGAGGCACAGACCGGAGACACCGGCATTAGTCCTGACCCTCCGACGCCGAGACGTGACAGAAAAACACAAGACCGGGACAGACACACGGGGACGAGCGCTCTGTGGAAACGCCGAGACACACACGGACACAAGCACCGGCGAGGCCCAGGCGGGGCCCGCGGGAGGCAGACGCGGAGAGACGGAGAGCCGCGGGCGGTCCAGGCCGGGCGGGCGCAGACACGCGAAGGCCGCCGAGCTGCCTGAGCGCGCCCGCCCCCCGCGCCCCCCGCGCGCTCACCTCGGTCCGCTCACGCCGCGCTCCGGGGGCTCATGGCGGGCAGCCCCCTGCCCCCGCTCGGCCTCGGTGTCACGGGGCGCGCTCCGGGCCTCGGGCGGCGGACGCGGAGCCGCGCTCGGACGCACGCGCGGACGCACGGAGGGCCGCACGTCGACGGCCCCGCCGCCCCGCCGCCCGGGAGGGGCGCGGAGAGCCGGGCGGGGGAGGGGAGCCGCCGAGCGGACGGGAAGCAACCGAAGAAGGCGACGGACCGGAAGCGGAAGTGACCCCGCGACCCACCCGGCCGTCCTGCCTGTGGCGAGTCTGCGCAATCTCCACTTCCTAGCCCCCGCCCTCCCACCTCTCGTCATTTCCGGCGCGCGGGCGCCGTAGCCGGGAACCTTTTGCCTCATTTCCGCCGCCGCCGGCAGCCAACACAGGGGCGGGGCGCAGGGAGAGTCTGGTCGGGAACGCGTCAACGTCTCCAGACCACCCCCGCGCGCAAGCTCCGGGCCCTCGGGCCACGCGCCACCGCCGGCGGTGCCTTGGGCGACCTGAGTTCTTGAGCCCACCAAGCCAGCCGGCTGCCCGCCCACCGTCCTCCCCGCTGTCTGCTGGGCCCGTTCACTGCCCCCTGCTCCCTTGGGCCACGCCCCGGCCCGTCCCAGCGCGGCCGGCCACGCAGGCGTGTCACTTCGCCAAGGGCAGGGGCACCCACGTCGGGACGACAGCTGGGCCTCCCAGAGCCAGGCCTCAGCCTGGGGCCTAGGGAACCCCAGAGACCTGGAGAGCGGAGGGTTCACACACACGGGACACGGAGCAGCTCCATAAAGTAAAATACAACAAAATGTTTAATGAGCAAATTCGTCTTAGCAAATATGAAACTGCCACAGAGAAGAGGAGAGGGACAGGGGCCATGGGGTGGGGGCAGGTCCAGGAGACTAGAGAGAATCAACTACGTAAGAAACCGGGACACCGGGGTGAGGACCAGAGGCCAGGAGGACGGGAGCTGTGGTCCTGAGAGGGAAGGGGCAAGGTACCGGACCGGACAACAAAATTGAAAAGAGTTTGGCCATAAAATATAAACACGCTATGTTTCTACGGTGGGGAAGGGTTAAGAGAAAGGGGGTATCCGGGAGAAGACTGCTTCAGGGAGGGGCTGTGGGGGTCCGACCCCGCCCTGCTGTCGCCCGCTCCCCGCCCTTCCCTCTGTGTCTGTGGGTGCGTGTGTCTGTGTGGGTCTGTGTGCGCACTTCCCCAGTCCCCGCCCCGCCCCAACCCCAGCCCGCCCCCACCCTTAATTGCTGCCATTCCAGTTGCTGCCGGCTGTCATTCCTCTGCCCATCGTCTTCAGAGGGGGAAAATGGGGGGAGCAGGAGGGGGAGAAGCCCCCAGCCAGCTCCGCCCCTGCCCTCCCCCGCCGCCTCTACCAGAAGTCCCGGCGGTGGTAAGAGTCGGGGTCACAGTATTTAGTGACGACCACTCTGTTGGCGAACTTGCGACCCGTCAGGCCCTGCATGGCTTTCTGGCAGTCAAACACAGAGGTGAACTCCACGAAGATCTGTAGGAACAAGAGGAAGCTTGTGAAGACCCAGGCCTCTTAGCTCCCTCTCAGCAACCAGCAGCACCTACCCAAACCCAGAACTTCGCGGGAGGAAGAGGACTGGAAAGCAGCCTCACCGCAGGTGTAGGGACATTCACCCAACACCCTCCAGCGCCCCAGGATCAAAGACAGACAAAACACAGGGGCGTGGAGAGCAGAGGCAGGCTCGAGCCAAGAGTCCAAAGGGCAGGGCACGGGGCAGGCTCAAGGAGAGCAGTCTATCTGCACTGGGCACCCGTGGGTGCTCCCCAGTCCCCAGGGGCCATGGTGTCTCCCCAGACAAGGGATGAAATAAGGAAGGCTCAGCAATTGGCATTCACACCCAGGCTGATTCCAAAGAAAAAACCTGAACTTGATCTAGTCAAGATTGTCATCTTGCTTCAATCAGCAGCTGACAGAAGTGGAGGGAAGGGTGGACACAACCAGTCTAATTCGAAACAAGGGGGAAAGGAGAATTCTAGAAAAGAAGCCATGCTTCGACAAGCAAAAATGGCTTGCCGAAAAAAAAGTCTGGATCCAACCTGCAGGGTTCTTACTTTGATCAAAACAACTGTAAAAAGACATCTTTGAGACAATAAGGGAACTCAAATATGCCTTTGTAGAGAAATACGAACGGTTATCACATGGGTTTTTTAAAATAAAAATGTTTTAATCCTGTTTATAGCAGTTCTCAGCCAAGGTGGATGTGTCCCCAGGGTGCACAGTCAGGCCGGGTGCGGGACACGACCGTCTCCTAGCATGTGGAGCGGGATGGGCCCAGGTGGCAGCACAGACCCCAGACCTGAGACAGCAGCGGCTCAGGCAGAGAGCAAGTGCTCAAGTGACACGAGACATGCTTTGTTTCAGCAAAGACACAGAGGAGCTGGGAAGCTGAAGGTGGAAATTAAGACTGTCAGGACCCTGGCATCCTGACGCTGGCCGATGGGGCGCTCTGACTCGACTTAAGTAGTATTCCGTACATTCACTATCACCCTGACCATTTCTCTACTCCTACGTATGTTTGAAAAGAATGACAATAAAGTTTAGACACAAATCTGACAGGCGGATCCCAGAGACCCAGTAAGGTCTTCCCATCCATTTCCCCACCACCACCTCATGGAGGCACCTCCTGGGCAAGCCGCTCCTTTGCCCCAGGGCCAGTCCATCCAGCAGGCCCCACACTCAGAAAGCAAGTCCATCCAGGCCTCTGAGCCCACAGCACCTCGCTGGGACCCCAGCCCCCAGCATCACCCCTTCTCCTCTGACCTGCTCATCTCCCTGCTTCTCAGCTTCCGTTCTGCCCCATCACCCCAAGTCTGAGCATGTGACAACCCCCGCCCCCAACACACACGGAGCAGACACAGGGTCCAGGCACTGACACGCCTTCTCCCCGTCCTCCTGCCAGACAATGGCAGACTGTTTGTCTGCAGAGCCCTGAAGACCACCCTGCCGTCACCCTGACCCGGGAAGTTCCAGCTCCGCAGGGCTGCACGCCCACCCCCGCCTCCACTTGAAGACCTCGCTGAGACCTGCACCAGCCCCAGCTAACCCCATGCCCTCAGTGCTGCCCGCTCAGGACCTCCTGTGGGCCTCACCACTGCCACCCTTCCTGCTAAACCGGGGGCCCCACCCCGCCCCCAGGCCCCCGAAGACGCAGGAGACAGCAGCCGGGGGTCACAAGGCACACACGCTGCCCAGGGTATGGCAAGATGCTGACACCCGAACAGTGGCAGGGCCAGCGTGCCTCGGCGGGCCGAGAATCAGAGTCTGGAAACCAGGAAGCGAACCGGGAGGAAGAGCTGGGGGCCCCCAAGCAAGCGTAGCAGCGGAGCCGGCCCGAGGACGGGGGCTGCAGCTGGGGCAGCTTTTCGCACTGTGCCCGAGGAGAGCTGACCACGTGCACAGGGGCACGCAGAAGCAGGTCTTGCGGCACAGTTGCTTCACTGCAGAGACGAGAGCTCGGCCACAGCATTGCACTGCTGCCTCACACACTGCCAGGGTCAGAGCAGCGCACACCTGTGTTGGGGGTGTGTGCATGTGTGAGCACGCACCTTCCCGCAGCCGGGCACCTCCACGCCGTCCACGGGCCGCGGGATCTCGATGGACTTGACAAGCCCGTACTTTCCGCACTCGTCGCGCACGTCCTCCACGATCTCCTCGTACTCCTCGTCATCCAGCAGCTCCTCGGGCAGCACCATGTTCATCAGGCACAGCACCTCCGTCGGGTGCCCGCCCATCTGCACCTGCGAGCTCATCAGGCCGGGCACTTGCAAGGTCACGGGGGTCTGGTTGATGGTGCTCTGTGGGGAAGCGGAGGCGGGGGTCAGGGGTGCCTGCCCCCAGGGTGGGGGGGCCCGCCAGCACCCCAGCCCCTCCCCGCCCCCAGTGCCCCGAGCCAATGGAAGATGACGTGCCAGGGGGCTCACCAGCGTGGCATTCTTGGCGCCCACACTCGCCCTCTGGACAAGCAGCTTCTTATCTCCCAGCTGCATCCCATTCAGCCCCGCGATGGCCTGTGGTGGGGCGGAGGGCCAGGGCAGGGAGAGGTGGTCGGGGTCAGAGTCGGGCTACAGGACGGGCAGGGCACGGCGAAGGGGGAGAGCTGCGAGCCCCGTGCC
Organism: Muntiacus reevesi; assembly: GCF_963930625.1. Classification (NCBI taxonomy): domain Eukaryota; kingdom Metazoa; phylum Chordata; class Mammalia; order Artiodactyla; family Cervidae; genus Muntiacus; species Muntiacus reevesi. The sequence goes on from NC_089250.1 coordinate 276,704,371, forward strand.
TCGCCCTGAGGGGAGACTGCAGCGGGGTCGGGCGTGCTGGGGCCGGGCTCACCTGGTCCGTGACGTTGATGTCCACGTACTCACAGAAGGCGTAGCCCTTGGAGAGCCCGGTGGCGCTGTCCTTGACCAGGTTGAAGGCCTTGAGCGGCCCGAACGACGTCAGCAGCTCTTTCACCTGCGCAGGCCGAGGTGCCGTCAGCTTTCGGGGTGGGGGAACTGGGGCGCCATCAGCTTTCGGGGCAGGGGGAAAAGGGCCAGGGCCTACCTGGTCGTCATTCAGGTAGTTGGGTAAGCCCCCAATGAACAGCTTGTGTGCAGAGTCCGGGACCACGGTGGACACGACTCCTGGGCAGGGGGTGGGGGGGACAGGACAGGTTGCAATTCCCGGCACGGTCATCATGGGGACCTGGGGGACATCTCCGGGGGGACCCCCGCCTGGCCACCAGCCCCCTCCTCAGGGCACTCAACACCAGCGGGCACAGCAGCGCACTGAGCCAGGTCAGCGACCACGCTCGCCCCAAGCTGTGGGAAATCTCAGCCCCCAGGGAGGGTTGCAGGCCACGGCCTCGCCTCCCCTCCCGCTCTGGCCCCAGCTCAGAGCTCCGCCCCCCCCCCCCCCCCCCGCAGGCCTGCCGCCCTTGCTCCTGGTCCTGGCCCGGTGGGACCTTGGGTCCAGCATTCCGCGTCCGTGAGGCTGGGCTGTGCCTACCCCCTCAGCACCCTGAGCTGAGCTGTCAGGTGGGGGCCCCTCAGCGGAGCAGGCCTCAGAACCGCCAGGCACCCATTAGCTACGCCTCCTGCTGAGCCGCCCCGCCCCGAGTCCCCCAAGGTCCTCCACCTCCCAGGGCCTGCACCCTGGCCGGCCAGCTCCTGACTGTCTTCAGGGCCCACTGCAGCCGGCCACCCGGCCGGGAGGGCCACAGAGAAGCAGCATTCCACCCGGAGCAAGGCTCCTCCTGGGGGGGTGGGGGGGGGCGGATGAGAACAACAGGCTGGACTCCGGGCAGCCTAGCTCAGGGGAGCACGGGCCGCATCCCGGCCACCACCGCCCCGCCATGGTCACATGGTCCCGAGGTCGTGCGATGCAGACTGAGGCCCCGGGCCATGCGGGTGCCCAGAGCCCACCCCCTGCCCGGTTCTCCCGCACAGGCACCAGGTCTGGCCTCACACGCCTGTCATTGCCCCTCGGCTCTTAAGCCTCCCCAGGTGTCGCCGCGTCCTCGGCAGGAGCCCTTGCTGCCCCAGCACCAGCAGGACGGACGGAGCCCAGGGCGGGAGCCTCCCAACGCAGTCAGCTTCGCCCAGAGCCAAGGGCTGAGTCTCGTCCCAACCACTGCAGACGCCTCCGGACAACACAGGTGCACAGCCTCAGGCCGCACCCCTTCCATCCAGCGTCCTGAACTGTTTCTTCTCCAACCAACAACGTCTGTTGAATTTTATCAAATGCGTCTCCCTGGGGCTTCCCAGGTGGCTCAGTGGTCAAGAATCTGCTTGCAATGTGGGAGACCCGGGTTCGATCCCTGGGTCACGAAAATCCTCCGCAAAAGCGAATGACAACCCACTCCAGTATCCATGCCGAGAGAATCCCACGGACAGAGGAGCCTGGCGGGCTACAGTCCACGGGACCACAAAGAGTCAGACAGGACTGAGGGACTATCACTTTCACTTTCTCCCCTTCAATCATACAGTCAGATTTTTCGTTGGAGTAGAAAAGAAAATCAAAATACTGTGTTTAAGATTTGCCTGGTGGTCCAGTAGTTAAGAATCCATCCACCAACTCAGGACACAAGGGTTCAATCCCTGGCCCGGGAAGATCCCACTTGCTTCGGGGCAACAAAGCCCACACAACACTACTGATGCCTGAGCGCCCTCGAGCCCCACAACAAGAGAAGCCACTGCAACAAGCATCGCAGCTAGAGAGAGTCCTCAAGCAGCAACAAAGACTTGCAGAGCAAAAAATAAAGTTTAAAAAAAACCCTCAAAATTACAGAGAAACTTCTCTAGTTTGAGAATGCTTCACCACAGGCAGAACCTGGCTTCCTGCCCCCTCCACGGCCCAGGAAGCATGCTCCCCGGTCACTGTGGTCGAACCCCCAGCCCCTCCATGGAGGCAAATCCCAGGAGAAGAGACCGGCCGCAGTGCCAGAGCCAGGCTCCCACAGGAGAAAGGTGACAAGCAGGCCTGCGCGCCATGCTGAGGCACTCTGCAGGTGGAGAGCAGCTCTGCAGCACAGAGGCAGCTCTAACCCTGCACTATAGGACGGTCACGCCGCCGCCACACCCACAGGGCACCCCCGGACGGCGCCTGGCATGGCGGGCTTGGGCCAGCCTCCATCAGCAGGACACTTAGGATGCATGCGGGTCACCAGGAGGCACGGAAGCACGTCCTGTGGCCTGATCCCCCCAGACACACATGCACAGGAAACATGGCAAGTCAGCAGCAGGCCAAGGCCTCCCACAAGCTCCCAAGAGAGCTGGCCTCCCCACACTCTCAGTGGGGACCAGAGGAGCCAGGTAGTCCCCAAGGGCCGCCCTCATTGTGCCTCACGCCTCCTGGCTTCACAAGGGGAGGAACGGACTGCTTCCATAAGGCACCCTTGGGTGTGAACCTCAGCCAGCACAGACTGTTCTCCATCCAGGGCCTTCCTCCAGAAGGGCCTTTTACACTGTGGGTGTGACACGGCCCCCAAGGCCAGCATCTGTGGACACTCAGGCCCGAGTGACAGAGAAGCTTCATCAGAGATAACGCAGCTGCAAAGCACAGCGACTCTCCGGCCCAACAGAGAGCATGCTCTGGCCACCCAGGCCTGCTTTGCTGCCCACCTACCCAGATGGCACTCACCACGGCGGGGAGTCCGGCTCCAAGCAAGGGGTGAGCGGAAGCCCCGCAACAGGAAAGGAGGGGACAGCCACCCATCAGGCCCGAGGAGGAGCTCAGCGGACACACGGGCATCCACGTGGGCTCCAGCACGCTTGCACTGACCTGAGAGCCCAGAGCATCCCGCTTCTCCCAAGACCCTCAGGCTGCCCCAGCCCCTGACAGGCTGAAAGTCCCCGGGCTGGCCCTGCACACCCTTCAGGCCCCCCCAAGCCCACTCACCAGGCACGTAGACAGAGGGGTTCTCCGACATGCCCGGCAGGGGCTGGTAGTCATGAGGCCTGCGGATCTTCAGCGACTGGCCCTGGAAGATGATGCCGTCGAAGGCCATGGCCTGGGTGGTCTCGTCCACTGAGCGGAACTGAAGGAAAAGACAGGAAAGGAGGTGGTGAGGGGCCCGTCAGAGCCCACCCGAGGGTGCCAAGACCGCAGCCGGGTGGCAAGCAGACTGCAGAAGGGCCCGGTGGGAACAAGGCCTGCTCACCTCTAAGAAGGCAAAGTTCTTGTCCTGGTTAATCTGCACAGCCAAGACGGGGTTGCCAGGGGCCTGCGTCAGCCCCCCCAGCCGCATCTGAGCGTTGAAGAAATCCATCATGGCCTCCTGCAGAGGAGAGAGGAGACAGGGGGGGGCGGGGAGGGGAGGTGGAGAGAGGAGGGGAAGGGTGAGAGAGGGAGACACAGAGGGGTGTGGGGGGGGGGGACAGTGGAGTCCGGGTGGGGGCAGAGATCAGTAGTGGGGACAAACGCAGGAGAAAGATGAAAGAAACGGGCGGCGGGGAGGGGGGAGGGAGGGCAGCACAGGAGACAGCCAGGGGCCAGAGGTGTGGGGACAGCCACAGGACCCCAACCGGGGAAGAAGGGAGGTCGTCAAAAAGAAGCAGGAAACAAGAGGGAGGGGCGAGAAAACAGAGATGGAAAATGTAGAAGAAACATCCAGTGGCAACAGCAGGAGAGAAATGGCATGAAGTGGAGCACCAGCAGGCAGAACACACGGAGGGTCAGAGAGAGGGGCAGGGGGCAGGGCGCAGGGTGGGGCGGGGAGGGGGGAGAGAAGAGTGATGTGGAGGGATCTGGTCCTGGAGTCGGGGGCTGGTTTATCAAATGCAGCAAAGTGCAGGTTGAGAAAGTCAGAATGGACCTTACTTGCCTTCGCCGATGGTAGCAAACTTTTTGTTGCTACGAGGGATCTCAGCCCCACAATATTTCACTTTAAAGAGAAATGGAAACAACTCTTTGATCTCGGGATTCTCGGGGCGCCACGGGAAGGGGTAGGGAGAGGGGAGGGGACAGGAGCGGTGGGGAAGGGGGGGAGGTCAGGGCGATCAAAATCAGAGCAGCGACCATGGAGGGGTGGGGGAGAGGACGGGGAGGCGGCAGAGAACAAGAGGCGTGTCAGAGAGGCTGGGGCGTGCGTCTGCGTGTGTGTGCGTGCGTGTCTCCCTCTCTGTCTCTCTCCACACGGACTCGGACCACGGACTCGTGGGTACCTTATGTGTGTGCTTGATCCCTGGGCAGCTGGAGGAGGCTGGGGAGGGGAGACGGGAGAGGGAAGAGGAGGGAGGAGAGGGCCACCCAGCCCGGCCCCTGGCTGGCTCAACTCCATCGTCCGTCAGGGAGGGGGCCGGTGGGCCTTGCAGGCGCAGAGTCTGACCCGTGCAGGCTGGGGGAGGGAACGGAGGGAGGGAGGAACAGCGGGCACAGGAAGGGGGGGCAGGGGGGCAGCAGGGGCAGGGGAGGGCAGTACCTCAGTGATGCCGAAGGGGATGTTGCCCACGTAGAGGCGCCGGGCCTGTCTGGTCATCTGGCTCCCAACCACGGGCACCGGCGTCGGCGTCACAGCCAGACCGTCAGGGGTCATGGTGGGGAGGAGAGCGGTGGCTGGAATCTGACCAGCAGCTTCAAGAGGGACAGAAAGGGTCAGAGGACATGGGAGCACCACCACCCCGGAGCCGGGTCGGCTGAAGGCCTCGCCCCTCCCCCCCCACCCCCCCAATCCAGGCGCGGAGCCCACCTTGCATGGCCTTGTACTGCATGGGGGTGATGTGTTCGAAGCCTGGTGGCGGCACGTCCCAGTATTTGCGGACCTTCTTCTTCTTCTCGTGGCGGGGGGAGCGACTGGGGGAGGCGGGAGGGGAGAGTGGGGCGGGGCGACCTCAGTCTGACCAAAGGTGGGCCTGCAGGCCCCCCAGGCTCCCCTCGGCCCCCAGCTCGGCTCTCCAGGAGAGAGAGGACGCGGTCAGGGCCAGCCCGTTCTGGGCAGGGGACTCTTCCCGATGCTCGGGCGGGCGGGGGAGGACAGGGTGGGGTGCGCGGGGGAGGCAGGGGAGGGCGTGGGGGGAAGGGGCAGAAGAGAAGCTCACATCAATCCACCGTGCTCCTCTTTAGCGCCTCTGGTCAAAGGTTTGCTGGGGGTGGGAGGGAAAGGTGTGGGGAGGGATGACTGGGGACCCTCATCTCCCCCGGACGCCGCACCCCCCCGAGGGCACTGAGCCCCAGGGCTGGGGCAGGGCATCGCCCCCAAGTCCCCCAGCTACGAGGAAGGAAGGAGGGCTGGACAGACCACCTTCCAGCTGGAGAGGCTGAGGTGGGAGGAGGCGGGGCACCCCCCCTCCCCCGCCCGTCCACTCGTGATAGAGAGAACGGGGGGCAGCCTGGGAAAGGAAGAGGCGTCAGAGCAGAGAGCTGTCCCGAGAGACGCCTCCCTGCCCTGGGAAAGCAGAGTGCAGCCCGGGAAGCCGACGGAGAACCCAGACCAGACAGGGGAAAGGGGGGCATGACCCCAGACTCGCCCCCGAAGCCCCGCAGAGAGAAGAAAGCGGCCAGACACGACAGCAGAGCCCCTAGCCCCGCGCGGATAAGGGCCTGTGGCCCGGACGCAGCCCTGCCGCCCTGGTACCTGCGGCGCCGCCTGTCCCGGGAGGCGCTGCGCTGGTCCCGGTTGCGGCGGTCACGGCTCCGGCTGCGACGCTTGCGGTCCCGGCTCCGGGAGCGGCTGTGGCTGCGCTTGCGGTGCCGGTTCTCCTTGTCGCGCTCTGCGGGAAAAGGGCCGTGAGCTGGGCGGGGGCAGCCCGACCCGCCCGCCCCCGAGGCCGCGCCCCAGCCCGGGAGGCCACCCCCACGGGGAAGGGCTCGCGGAGGGCGGGGCGGCAGGCTTCCTGTCCACGAGGGAGCCCGAGGGCCCTGGGGGCCAGGCGGGAGCAGTTACCTGAGGGAACAGGGCCTAGCAGGGCCCCGGGGCGTAAGGTACCTGAGTCTGCTCAGGAGGAGCTGGGGGGCCAGAGAAGACAGAGGAGGCTGGCTCCTGGTCCCCCTCCAAGGCTGAGGGGCCTGACCCAGGGTCGTCCCTGAGAGGGGCAGGGCTAGACGCTGGGGAATCAAGAGACCCAGTGATGTTTTCCTGAAGGGACCCGGCGACCCCTCAGGAGAGTCCTCCGCAACCAGCCGGCCCACGCCCCACCTCAGGGCCCGCGAAAGGCCGGGCGGGGCCGGGCAGCCCCAGGGGGCGGGGCACCCACCCATCCCCACCCACCAAGCGAACGCCCTCCTGGGAGGCCCCGCCCACCAACCGAGGGCCTAAGTCCTGGAGGCCCCGCCCACCGCCCCGGCGTCAGACACCCGGAGCTGGGTGGGCTGGGCGCTTGATCCACAGCGCCCCACGGCCGCTACAGCCGGGCCTTCAACCTCCCCTCCTTCCCCCAGCAGCCCGCCACCCTGTGAGGCACGCGGCTCCTGCCCCAGGCGGTCTGTAGCCCAGTCCCTCGGTTCAAAGACGACACTGGTTCCTCCGCTATGCTCAGACTCCAGTTCATTTTACCAGGAGACGGGGGCAATAAGGAGAGGCTGTCAAAAGCCTCACGCGTACTGCTTCAACTCTCATGCTCTTCCGGTGCAACTACCGCAAGCTTTTATGAATGAGTTTTATAACACTAAAACAAGCTACATACGCAGCCGGGAACGGAAAAAACCTCGTTGCAAACATTCAGATGCTGTCTAAAACCAGACTCTGCTGGTTTTACTCCCCAGGTTACTGTGGGGAAACACTTGGGGAGGGGGGGGGGATCTCGCTCACAAGAGAAAACTGAGGCTCAGGGAGGTCACGTGACTTTCCCTGGCCAAAAAGCCTGGATACAGGTGAAGCCTGAATGTGAACCCTCAAAGTTCAAGGGCAGCTAGACAGGGACAATACCTCTAAACACGAAACAGGCAGACCCATTAGGGCCTGGCTAGAACTACGAGGGATGGTGGAATTGCCTCCTCAAAAATGAAAAAACGAAACATGAAAAATACATCCAAGACTGGCACCAGGAGGGCCGGGCAAGCAGTGTGAGGGGCGTCCTGGCCTGGGAGGGGGTGGATGGCAACGGTTCTGGGCCTCTGGCTCCCCACTACTAAGTCAGGCAGAGGCCCTTCCCTGCAGCTGAGGCACAGACACAGACAGGCAGAGAGAGGTGGTCCCACAGGAAACAGCGGCGCCCGTAGACACAGACACGGAACCCAGGTCTCAGGGGCTGAGGCCTGGAGGACGCAGGACCGCCAAGAGAGACTCGGGCAGAGCAGCACGTGGGCAAAGCTGCCCCATAAAGCAAGGGCAACCACCGCCCCCACCCCCAGGGGAAAACACACACACACACACACACACACACACACACACACACACACACACAATGATCCAGCACAGATCAGAACAATAAAGGAGTTTGGCTGCTCTAAATGCCACGGCCACCTCGTTGTGTGAACAACTCGCCAACCCCAGGGACGTGCCCAGGATGAGGGGACACCCCGTCAGAGACCAGACCGCGAGTGTCAGTGCCCCAGAGCAGCTCCATCAGCTCTGGCTGTCCAGCCTGGCAGGACGCGTCTCTGCAGCCTCGCAGGCTCAGGGGCCGTTTCAGCTACCCTGCACAAAACCGTGCAACAGCAACCAAACTCTAAACCCGTTTTCTCCTCTTATTTAAATGAGGCTTGCGGGTACCCCTAGGTGTATGGCTTGGGGACATCTGGAAATGCGCCTCCACACTTCCTCCCTGAGTGAGCCCTTACACTAGGAACGATTTCACCGTTGAAAAGGTATCACTTACTGGGCACTTAAAGGAGGCCAAGCCACATGCCACACACTGTCGGCATGTTGCCCCGCTGAATTTCAGCTCTGCCTCTGATCAGCTGAAATCTGGGAAAGCTTCTATTCTTGAGCCTGTTTCCTCCTCTGCGAAGGGCAGGAAATCACTTCAGCCTCACAGAGGTGTTACAAGAATCCACTTAGGAAAACTGCAGAAGAGCTGAGCAATGTGCGTAACACGTGGTGGGTGCTGTAAACTTAACTATTATTACTATCATCTGTTAATTCCAACATTCTAGAGACAAAAAAAAAAAAACCAAAAAACAAAAAGTCGTCCACTACACGAAAGAAAAACAGGCCCACAAATACTCGGTAACTAATTAGGTGCTAGAACCCGCGTCTGCGCCCCTCCACAGTCCGTGCTGTTAAGCAGTGCATCACGTACGTGACCGACACCCTGTGGGTGCGCTTCCCCAGGCACAGCCTACTGATCCAGTCACCCCCTCCCCAACTTCGGGCTGGGCCAAAAGGGGAATCCCAGCGCCCCTCACTCAGCGCTCCAGACACAAGCAGAGTAAGCCTCAAGCCCGCCACCTTCCCTCGACCTAAGTTTAAGTTTCTTCACTCTCAAACCGGATTAAGAAGGCAAGGAAACCTGCTAACTGTCCTACACCTCTCCCAGCACTAACGTTCTTGGGGTCCCCAAACTAATCACGGCCCCGTGCTTGGACTCGGCGTCTCCCGAGGGGGACGCGCCTCCCGCCCTCCAAAGTGAAGCGAGCCCCCTCCTCGCTCAGTGCCCAAGTGTCCGCTCCACGCTGAGATTTAAGAGGCTGGTGCGATAGTGCAGGCCGTGGGGAGAGATGACAGGCAAACAGTCCGCACTGCGACCGCCGGGGGAGCCAGGGCCCCGAGAAGGGGTGCAGGAGTGCGGGAGGGTCACGGAGCTCGGACAATGCGGCCTCTTCCACCGGCGCCGACGCTGGTGCCCGACCCCAGCGGCCCGCGGGGACCAGGCGGCCAGTGAGCAGGACGAGGGGCAAAGGCACCGGGGCGAGAGGTGCTCCCCACGCGGCACTGCCAGCGCCCACGTGAAGGGGTACCCACGACCGCCATTTTGGAACAAAGGGGGCGTGGAGAACCAAGCCGAGGACCCAGCCGGAAGCGGAAGTGCCAGGGCGTCGGGCAAAAAGGAGAAGTTGCGGGACTGATCTATACAATCTCCTTTCCAGATTAAAAAACGCATAAGTCCATAAGGTGACACCAGGCGAGCCTGCCGCGCCGGCGCCGCCTCCAACGCGGACCGCTCTGGGCGCGGAACGGAGCGCGGTGCGCATGCGTCCAGGTCCGCGCCCGCCGCCCCCGCTCCGCCGCGCGCGGCACGCCGGGCGGTCACGTGAGCGAGGCGCGCGCTGCGGGACGGGAGGGGGGGGTGCGCCGCGCGGCCCTGAGAAGAGGGGAAAACGACGAGGAAAATGGCGGGGGACACGGAGGGAAGCCAAGAGCCGCCCCGCCCGCTGCCCCTATCCTCCGGCGCTCTCACCTTGCTTATTCTCGTTGAGCTGCCGCTCGAACTCGTCGAAGTCCGACATGCTGAGGCGGCCGCGTAGGGCGCTGTGCAGCTTTCGCTTCGCCTTGCCGCGCGCCCGCTCCGGCCGCTTCGGCTACTTCCGCCGCTAGCTTCGGCTACTTCCGGCCGCCGCCGGCGTTCCACCGCCTCCTACCTAATCAAGGCCTGGCTGCCCGCCCCGCCCCACCCCGGCTCCGCCCCTCCCCGCCTGCGCGCCCGCGAGGTGCCCCTCCCCCCAGGGTCTGGCTCCGAAACGCGTCGGCTATTTCCGGACCGTAGAGGAAAGCGTCCGGAGCGGTGACTACGGCTGCTTCCGAAAACACCCGAAGTGAGGGCTTCACGGACTCTCCCAAGTTTTCGTAACTTTTCGGATATTAGTTCTTCCACGTTCGGATGTTTTCGGAGGTCCTCGCGTTCCTCTGCACCCAGCCCCCTCTAAGAATCCGGCTTCTTCGGAAAATTCAAACCGGCCCTTTCACTGCTTGCGCTGATTCTCCCCACTCTTCTCCACCGGTCAGTTCGAGCGAATCGGCTACTTCTGACAGTCCTAACCGTCCCGGATTCGGCACTTTCCGAAGGTTTCCGGCGCTCGCCTTCGGACCCAGCCAGAGATCAAGCTATTTCCAAACTTCGGCTCCTTCCGGAGATTCCAGTGGCACCCTCCTCCCCTGCCGAAGAACTTCGGCTCCTTCCGCCACCACTTCGGGAAGACCCCCCCACCCCCACTCACGGGTGACAGCTTCGGCTTTTTCCGTCAGGGCTTCGGCTCCTTCCGGCTCCGGGAACCGAAAAGGGAGGGAGGACGGAGGCGAGGTGGGTCAGAGGAGAGGAAACGGAGAAGGGAAGCGTCCCAGCTCTCGGCACCTGACTCTCCGGGTGGGGAAAGGAGAGGAAAAGAAGGGCCGGCCCTGCGAAGGGCCTAAGAAGGCTGCGCGAGACAAAAGCAGCCAGCGGGGTAAAGGGTGCGCGCGGCCGCTGCGGAGGTTGCCAGCGAGGCTTCGTGCGCCTGCGCAAGGTGAAGGGTGGGGGGGGCGAGATGGGCTTCTGCGCCTGCGTAGACGTCGGTCTGAGCCGAGGTTTCTCAGCTGCTCCAGAAGGGCCCCCCACCCCTGCTTCCAGAGCCGTCAGCGCGCGTGCGCGAGTCTTCCCCTTTTCCCCCGGGGAGGGCACCGCATTCCCGACCGTTAGGCTAGGCCGCCCCTCTACTAGTTGCCGTGGCAACCGCACAAGCGCGCTCGCCCCTCCCGCCGCGCAGGCTCCTCGAGCGACGCAGCGTATACTTCCGGGAGACGGATAATCTCGCGATACCGCCTCCTGGCGGAGTCCTCCGCTCGGAGGTTCCCGGCTGCTGCGGCCGGCCGCCTTCGCCGGAGGTCGTGGAGTCCCTCCTCAAGCCGTGGCGCCTCTGGTCCCAGTAGCCCAGCGGGTGGTGCTCTTGCACTTTCCGCGGAGCGCTGCCCCGCCCCCGAGTTCCCCAGGGCAGCGCTGCCACGCCTCCCACCCCTGCCTCTCCGGAGGCTAATTACACCCTGTCTCTCTGAGTTACTCGGCTCCCGCCTGACGGTCCGCGCTCCCGAATCCTCCAGAGCCCTCGTCACCGTCCCCGCGGCACCGGCCACCCCCTGCCCAGAAAAAGGCCGGGGCCTGGTTTATTCCAAATTTTATCCTCTTTTTAATTTAAATTCTCTTAATAGCTCTGTCTCACGTGGACTCGGGCGGGGCTGGGGTGCGGGCGGGGTGTGTACAGTGGCCTCGCCCCGCAGGGTCCCGCAGTCTTCCCAGGAGGGAGGGCCCAGCGAGGGCAGGACGGTGCCGCTTAGGTGCGGGGGTGCCAGTGGTCAGGGATGGTGGTCCTCTTGGAAGCGTGACTAAGCGAGGACCGCTCCCAACCCAGGGAAGGCGGAGGGCAGGGTGGACGCTAGGGCTCTGAGAGGCCCAGGGGACAGGCCTATATACAGGGGGCCTTGGGAGGGGGTGGCGGTCCGCACGGAAACGAGCCGCCCTCGTGGGGGCCCACCACCCGTGCACACACCAGCCCCGCACGCCGGGCAAGGGAAGCAGGGGCCGGAGGGCGGGCGCCGGGCCGGGTGGGGTAGGATCACCGCTTGAAGCGGTATGTGATAGGAAGCAGCAGCTTGCTCTTCTTGAGGGCCTGCACCTTCTTGAGGGTCTCCTCGTCCAGGGCCAGGAAGCAGCGGCGCGAGTACTCAAGCAGGCGCTCCTTGGAGGGGTCAAACTCGCCCACCTCGGCCAGCTTCTCCGGAGCCACGATGAGCAGCTCCGCGATGGGCGTGGTCAGTGCCACCGTGTTTCGGTCCACTCGGTGGTGTTCGAAAGCCCGCGACATGCTCTTCAGCTTCTGGAAGGTGCCCAGGATCTTCTTGTAGCGGCAGAGCACCCCGTCTGCGTCCTTCACTGCAAGCCGAGGACAGGGGAGAGTGTTGGGGGTACAGAGACGGCGGCGGGGGGGGGGGGGGGTGTTGAGGGAGAAAGGGGAAGCAGGAAGACCAGGAGGCTAGCTGTGAGTTACAGAAGGTGGGAGAAGGGGAGACAGGCAGGTCTGGGGAGGGCCCGAGTGCGGGGAAGGGCTGCAGTCCTCCTGGGCCATCGCTGCCTACCCCGGAACCCTAGGCTCTGGAAAGCAGCTGCGAGGGTGGCCTGTAAACCAGGACCACCCACGGAGGCCCGGACAGTCAGTCAGGTCTGATCGCAGATGGGGGGGGCAGGGAGAGGGGAGCTCACACAGGCCCCCAGCCCCGCGCTTCCCCAACTCACCCCGTTGCCTCTCCCGGGCCTTGGGCTTGCCGAAGCGCCGCCGGCCTGGGCCTCCTTTCTGCCGCTGCCTCTTCCTCTCCACGGTGCTGCCTTCTTCAGATGCCCCGCTGAGCGAGGAGGCGGCCGACTCGGGGTCTGAGGCCTCGCCCCCAGTCCCCCCTCGGCTGTCCCCCTCGGCCCGCCGAGGCCCGGGCTTCCCCCGGCAGTGGTCGTCTGGAGAGAGGCGGGAAGACACGCACACGCATGAACTGTGGGAACAGGACAGCGAGGTGGCGGGCGGCAGGTCACAGAGCCCTGGGAAAGGGGGTCCCCCAGGAGGAAGTGCAGCACAGACGCCCAGCTGAACACAGTAAACTAGGCCGGGATTTGGGGGTCCTGGGTGGAGCGTGGCCTGAGGCTGCTCAGACTTGGTGCAAGAGGTCTGGGGGAGGGGCCCAGTGGACCAGGCCAGTACCGCGGGGACCTCAAGAGAGTGTGATTTTGCGGGGTTCTCACAGTGGAGTTTTCTGGGGACCCAGTGAGGCCTCCAGAAGAGTGGAGGCAGGCAAGGCCTCGGTGGGGGTGTGGGGTTCAAACACCAAATAGCCTCTGGGTCTAGTCCCTTGGGAAGGGCAGGCCCTCGCCCTCACCCAGATTGGCAAGCTGCCCAGCTTCTGATGCAGGCCCTCCCTCCAACAGCAGGTTCAGAGCCCGCTGCTGGTTTTCCCACGAAGAAAGTCCAGGGGCCCCTGCCCCTGACCATCCTGTGTGGGTTTCCCCATGCAACCCAGGCTAGAGGTGGCGCCAAAGCACAGGGGTCCCCAGTGAGGTAGGTGTTGAGAAAAACCGCAGGGCACTCGCCCTGACTCAGATGACTTCCCAGAGAGGGAAGTGGAAGCTTTCAAGGGAGCCAGCCAGGGGTTGACCACCAGAGGGGGAAAGAAGAGGCTGGATCCTCCAGGCCACTGCTAAAGATGCGGGCCAGGAAAGCCCCCGTGGGGAGGGGTCGGGGCAGTGCTCAGGACCCAGACAAGCAGGCCACAGTCCTGCCCATCAGCAGAGGACTCAGGCAGGAAGCAGGCTGGGCTTGGAGCCCACGGAGAGCCACCAAAGAAGGAGCGTGAATGTGAAGGCACGGTGTCCCTGAAGAGGGTGGAGCTGGGTGCCCTGGTTAGGGGCGGGGGACACCCTCACCTGTGTCCAGTCGTGCAGAGGAAATGAACTTGTCCAGCTGGCACCGCAGGAAGTCCCGCTCCTCCTCCAGGTCCTCAATGCGCTTCTGCAGCCAGGAGTTCCTCTCCAGGGCCAGGTGCAGCTGGGCCCGTACGCCATTCATCAGGGCCACTGTCGGGGAAGCAGCCTCCGCCGGTTCTAGGGGCGGTCGGCCCTGGTCACACCCCAGGCCTCAAGGACCCCGGCTGGTCCCCCACGGGACTCAGTCCCCCGCCAGTCCACTCACCCTCGAAGTTCCCCCGAGAGGGGCTCAGGCTGTAAAAGATCTGCGGGTCCAGGTGGGGTGTCTCATCGAACGGGATGGAAATCTCCAAGGCCTCGCTGTCCTTTTTCACTGGAGGAGAGAGGCTAGGCTCACCCAAAGGAGGTCCCGGGGCCTTGGACCAGCCCCCGGCCAGGGAGGAAAGTGCAGGGGCCGGTTCCTCACCTGGCCTCCTCCGGCTGTTCATGGTGCGGCCTTCTGCAGACCCCGGCAGCTGAGCGCCTCAGGGCCACTGGACAAAAGGGGCAGCCACAGATGGAGGAACACAGATGGGCTTCTGAGGGGCATTCCGGGGGACCTGGGGCACTCGACGTGGGGAGGGCTGCTTGAGGGCCGGGACTCGTGGGTCTGACGGAGGCGGGGCTGACTTAGGACACCTGGGGTTGCAAACTCCTAGGGTCTAGGGAGTTGGGGGCTGGAAGAAGGAGGACCCGTGGGGTCGACGGAGCACGGTTCTCCTGGCCTAAGTAGGCCGACGGGGTCTCGACGCAGGTCACCGGCCTGGGAGAGAGTGCCCCAACTTCCAGGCGCAGGGTGGGGATCCCAGCCACGGTTGGACTTCCCCGCCCACGGGTAACCCCCGGGCGAGCATCGACCTGTAGCCCGCTGGGGGCGCGGGGGAAGGTCATGCGTGGGGATGCGCCGCCCCCACCCTTTGTCCCGCGGGCGGGAGGGCCGGCGGCGGCGAGTGGTCCCCGCGGGGGATGCGCCTGGCCGCAGGGGCGGACGCAGCCACCACCCCTCCCAGTGCCCGGGGCTGGGCTGGCCAGGGCCCTCCGCTCACCCACCCGCGCGCGGAATCCGGCCCGGGGACCGACGGCGGCGGCGCACATGCCCGGCGCCGGGGAGCGTCTGCAAAGAGTGACGGGGAGCGAAAGGAAGCGACCACCCACCCGCGGGCGGGGCGGAGGCGGTGGTGAGTCTCGGAGCCGGGCGATGGGGAGGGTAGGCAGCCGGGGCCGCCTGGTGCGCAGGTGGCGTGCCTCCTCCCGAAGTCCCGGGTCCCCGGTAAGCTGGCCGTTTGCGGCGGAGACCCGGGTCGCACTTGCGCGATGGCCCCTTGCAGCACTCCCCCCGCCCTTGGCGAAGCGTAGTCAGGGAACGTCACGAAATTCCCAATTCCTAGAGAGCTGGCGGCGCCCGGTGTCATTCGGGTGGGTGAGGGTCGGGTTTGGGAGACGTAGAGAACAGCGGGGAAAGTTGAGGAATCCCTTAAGAGAGGTGCTGGGAACTGGCCGGGGTGGACCCCCGCGACCCGCTCCTCCATCTCCCATGGGCTGAGCAACCCGGGTCGCAGAGTAGTGAGTTACCCCTCCCCTAAAATAAAGGCCTAAAAACCAGTCCCCGTTCTGGTGTTATTAATAGCTGGCTTTGCAACTTTCGGACCTGGATCCCAGTCCTGGCCGCTCCTTCGCAGCCTCGGTTTTCTCACCTGTAAAGTGGGGCGATTATAATCCCTTCTAGGTCTGTTGTGGGGATAAAATGATACGACACAGACAGAATGCTCAGCCTAGCCCCCAGCCGGAGCCAGAGCTGAAGCTCAGGGCCCTGTGAGTGTTATCTGGAGTCAGATTATGGAACGCTCCCTCTCTGGGGAGTAGAGACAGCTGGTTTGCTCCTCCACCCAACAAGAGGTCGGAAGACGAGATGAGGCCCCGCACAGTGCCTGACACAGCTCTGACACGCAAAGAAAATTCAGTGAGAGGGCAGGTGTTTATTCGACTTCTGCCCCAGCACCACCTGCCTCTCCTCCCTCTCTCCGTTAGCTTCTGTGCTCCGAAACTCCTACCGGCCCTTAAGAGAGCAGTGCTTTTTAACCCTGCAGCTGGAGAGTCAACAGTCTTGGCCACACGCCCCTCCTATTCACTTCACGACGGGGGTCAAAACGTGCAGGGGGAGGCATCTACCCTAGTTCGGTGTCTTTCAAACTACATATTCATGCACAGAAAATTTAATATGGTAGAATGAA
This sequence comes from Muntiacus reevesi, assembly GCF_963930625.1. Taxonomy (NCBI): domain Eukaryota; kingdom Metazoa; phylum Chordata; class Mammalia; order Artiodactyla; family Cervidae; genus Muntiacus; species Muntiacus reevesi. Next base: position 276,720,093 of record NC_089250.1, read on the forward strand.
ATCAGTAATCAGTCTAAAAAATGAAGTAGATGGAAAAAAACATGAGGCCTGCACACAGCAGAAGTAACTATTGTTAAACCTTTGTTTTGCATGTATTTTGTGTATCTGTATACCGGGTTGCCATATAAAATGTGTTTCTTACAATGGGTCGTGGTTTTCAGAGAGTGAAGATTAAAAACACTGCCTCAATGACACAGGTGGTCAGGAGCCAAGCTCGGATGAACCCCAGGGCAGGCCAACCTTCCCATTCCCCAGCCAGGTGGGCCAGGCACTTGCAAAGTCTCCCTGCCAGGCAGTGGGCAGAGACAGTCTCCCAGAACCGACCTCACGTGCTCAAAGTGGGAACACGTGTTTATTGAGTGAGTGTCCAGTCTCCACCTCTGGTTGGAGAGTGGGAGGTAAGTGTGGGGCCCTCTCCCCCAGCACCGCACATTGTGGGGGCGGGAGGAGGCGGGTCTCAGGAAGGCAGTGCAGATTCCTGGTGGCCCCCAGGCACAGTTTTCAGGCCCGAGAACGGTAACACACGGCACTCTTGCCCCCACCCGGCCCAACCCCAGCAGTCAGCGCTCAGTCGTGGAATTGCTGGTGTCTCTGAGGTTAGAGGGTTCCATTCAGGAAACGTGCGGGTCTTGTTCCCATCTTATCTCCCAAACACCCGGAGATGACTGCAGGGCTTCTCCTTAAGGCCGAGGTCGGCCTCCCCGCGGAGGTGGGTCTGTGTTTGTGTCCAGGGCTCCCTGGAGCTCGCCGGCTGTCTGGGGACGACAGGCGTCCATGTGCACACAGCCTCCCCCCACCCGAATCCCGCGGTACCTGGGGGGCCCGCAGCCTGGCTCAGGGGTGCTTCCACCGCGTGTGCTTCTGCAGTGTGCTCTGCTCCATGAACCGGCGCGGGCACTGCGGGCACTGGTAGGGGCGCTCCCCGGAGTGGACACGGCTGTGCTGGGCCAACTCGCCCGCCTCTCGGAAGCGGCGAGGGCACAGCGGGCAGCCGTGGGGCCGCCCGCCGCCTGCCCGGTGAATGGAGTGGTGGCGCGCCAGATGGCTGGCCCGCTTGAATGCCTTCCCGCAGGTGTCGCACTCAAAGGGCTTCACCTCCGAGTGGGTGATGCTGTGTCGCTGCAGGTAGGACATGTACTCGAAGACCCGGGAGCACACGGGGCAGCTGTAGCATTTTTTCTGAGCCGACGCCCCATCGGGCCCGGTCTCCCTCTGCGACTCCTCGTCCACCAGTACGGTGTACGGGACGCCCTGGGTGTCTATGAGCAGGTAGTGGTTGGGCCTGGAAGAAGAGGGCGAGGTCTGGGGACATCCCGTGGAGCAGGAAGGTCCGGGCTCTGGGGACCCGCCTGTCCGAGGGGGAGGGGCCTGCATGGCCTCAGCGGAGGGAAACGCCAGGGGCCGGGGGTCGGGGGCCGGCAGCACCAGCATCCGGATGGGTGGCTGAGGCCTGGGGGGTGGGAGACAGGACGAGGAGGTCACGCGGAGGCGGGAAGCTCGGCCCCACGGGCTCCGTCCTTCCCGCACTGCGTGCCCTGCTCCGGACCGCTGCATCTTCTGCAGCGCTACCCTGACTCCGTGACCCTCTGAGGCTCCCAGGCGCCCCCTCCTCGAGCCACCTCTCCCTTCGTTCCCACCGCCGACCGCAGGCGCGGGGTCTCTTTGTAGCTGTCTGCCTTCCTCAGCTCACAAGTCGCCCGCAGGCCCCACCCATCAGGCCGCTGACCCGGCCGTGGGGGTCAGTGCCCGCTCCGGGCGCCCCCTCGGCCTGCGCCCGGGCCCTCTCGGGTGGGCGGCCGCGTCGGGAGCCCTGTGCGCCCGGCCCCCTGCGCGTTCCGTGCGGGGCACGCCCATCCGCCCCCACTCCCGGCGGCGTGCCCCTGCTCCGCAGGCCCCGGCCCCGGCCCCGGCTCCTGCCTCTCTGCCCCGCCCCGCGCTCGGGGCCTCGCACGCCCGGCCCCGCCCCGCGCCGCGGCCCTCTCCGGCTCCCGCCCGCCTCCCGGCCCCCGTACCCGGTGCAGCAGCCTCTCGGGTCCGGGCGGCTCCTGATCGGCCCCGGCTCCTGATCCCCGCGAGGGTGCAGACGGCGGCGGGCCGGGGGCGTTCGGGGCGTCCCTCGGGAGCTGCGGCGCAGAGGAGGGGCGGAGAGGACCGGGGGACGGAGGAGAGGGTCCAGGGCAGGGCGGTGGGGGCGGGGCGCCCGGGCCGCCGGGAAACGGCTCCGGCCGGAAACGCGCGCCGGGACGGCGGTTCCCACGTGCTCACGGTCCGGCGTCACCACCCGCGCCCGCCCCAGCCCCGCAAATAAGAGCCCTGAAGTGAAGTGCGGAATGTTTATTGAGAGAGGGTGAGGGTGGCGGGTGCGAGGGAAGACACGGGAGCGAACCGGGCCGCTACCGCGGTCTGTCGTCGACCCTCCCGCGCAGACGGCAGGCGCTCACCACCCGGGAGCTGCTCGCAGGGCGCCGGGCCGGGGCCGCCCGCCGGCTCAGTGCAGCCGCACGTGCTGCGCCAGCTCCGCGGCGTCCTGGAAGCGACGCGGGCAGAGCGGGCAGGCGTGCGGCGGGCCAGCGCGGGCGCGGTGCGTGGCACGGTGCCTCGACAGGTGGCTGGAGCGCTTGAAGGCCTTGCCGCAGGCGCCGCACGTGAAGGGCTTGAGGTCCGAGTGCGACACGCGGTGGCTCTGTAGCCGCAGGGGGCTGGCGAAGACGCGGGCGCACTCGGGGCAGCTGTAGCCCTTGCGCGGCCCGGGCTCTCCGGGAGGCGCCTCGCGCGGGGCCGGGCCGCGCGGCTCCTCCTCCAGCGGCGCCGTGTACGTGTAGGGGACCCCGTTGGCGTCGATGAGCAGGTGGCGGCCCAGCCGCGGGGGCCGGGGCCCCGCCGCCGAGGACGCATTGGACGCAGGGCCCTCCGCCGGGGGGAAAGGGGGCGCCTTGGGGGGCGGCGGGTCCATGGCCTCGGGAGAGGAGGCCCGAGGGTGGGGGGGCCGCGGCGGCAGCAGCAGCATCCGGAGCGGCAGCTGGGAGCGGCGGAGGGGAGACAGGTCAACACGGCCGCTGCCTGGGGACAGTGTCCCCGTCGTCTCAGCGCTCGCGGCCCTCTGTCCCACTGACCTCCTCCCTGACGGGAAAGAAGGCTCCCTCCAGGCCGGGTCGCTCGACCCGCACCAGGCAGCCTCAACGGCTTCTCTGGCTAAGTTCAGCAGCTCAGAGACCCCACCTGCCTTTCCTCGCGAGTCGTCCTCTCTTCCCCCAGGGGGGCCTGAGGACATCACCCGGCTTCTTCCATCCTCCTCCTCTTCTTCCTCCTGCTTCCCTCCTCCCTCACTCCTCGACAGCCAATCAAACCCCAAGCGTATTTCGTCCTTTACATCTTCATGGTTTCTTCCAAGTCTAGCCAGGATTCTTGCCCCCAGAATTTCCCTAACGGGTCGCTTCCTCGGCCGCAACTTAGCTTGCATCCTCTCCCCACCCCCCACCCCCGACCCAGGACCACCGCAGCGGCCTCTCCTTGGCCTCCAGACTCTCCTAGACCTCCATGCCCACTAGTTCCCTGGAAGGCCTCCCAAACCGGGATACGTCTGTGGCTGCTCTTAATTTCCTCCCGAGGTACGTCCCCAGAGCCCCACTAATTCAGTTCCCCGCTTTTCCACCCGGGGCTCCTCTAACCTGTTCCTACACTTGGCACCTTAAGGATTCAACATACTCTTCCATTACCTAGGGGCTTCCCTGGTGGCTCAGTCTGTAAAGAATCCGCCTGCTACGTGGGGGGCCTGGGTTCGATCCGTGGGGTGGGAAGATCCCCTGGAGGAGAAAACGGCTACCCACTTCGGTATTCTGGCCTGCAGAATCCTATGGACAGCGGAGCCTGGCGGGCTACAGTGCCTGAGGTCGCATAGAGTCGGAGACGACTCAGCGACTTTCACTCCATCACCTAACCTCCGAATTTAAGGTACGCATCGCTAGGATGCCACCCTTCTATGCAGGCGTCGGCTTGTGAACTTTCACACCTGCTACATCCCCACCTCCCCCGGTCCAGGGGTCCTTCTCTGGCCCGGCCCCTACGCATAGGCCGCTGACATCGTTCCGACCCTCTCCATAGCTGCCGGGGCCCGGAGCCCCCCTCTCAAGCACCCCCCCTTCCGCGGGATGCACCTTTATTCCCCCACCCCTCTCCGCGCTGTGCCCTGCTCAGCGCCGCCGCCCCGCTCAGCTTCCCGCGCTGCCCCTGCCCCTCGGTCCCCGCTGTGGCCGGCCCCACCCCCACCCCGGTTACCACCGGCCCGGCCCGGCTCCTCCCTCCATCCCGGCCCCTGTACCCGGTGCAGCGGCCTCTCGGGTCCGGAGGAGCGGGCCGAGGTCCCGTGCGGCCCGGGCTTCCCCTCGCGAGGGCCGGCGGCGGCGGGGCCGAGGCTTCGGGGAGCTCCGGGCCGGCGGCGCCGGGGACGCGGGCGCGGGGGGCGCGGGCGCGGGGCGCGAGGGGCGGCGGCGTCCCTGGGAAACGGCGCCGGCCGGAAGCGCGCGCCGCAGCGAAGGTTCCGCTGCTCTTGAGCCTCTGGGGGTCGGGAGCGGCGAAGGGGCCAGGGCACGGGAACCGCAGCGACTGCCCGCTCCCCTCCCGCCCGCGCCGGGAGCTGCTCGGGGCCTGGGGCCGAGGTCGGAGGGTAGACGAGGGTGGCCGGGGCTGCGTCCGCCGAAGCCCCGCCCGAGCGGGGGCGCCCAGGCCATCCCCTCGCCCCGGCCATCCCGCCTGCGTCCGCTGCCCCGCGAGGCCGAGGGCGGGAGGACCGACGTTTCTGCCTGCGGGGCTGGTGCAGGTCCCAGGTCCAGAGGCCAGGCTGGGCGCCGACGTGTCCCCGCCGGGATCCGCCCGCCCGCAAAACGGGGAAACCGAGGCCCAGAGAGGCCCAAAGCCTGCCAGATGGGGAGGGGTGGGCTTCTCATGGGGGGCGGGGGGCGAGGACCAGGGAGGACCAGAGTCCCCAGATGGGGAGATGGGGGGATGGGCTTCTCATGGGGAGGGGGGCGAGGACCAGGGAGGACCAGAGTCCCCAGATTGGGAGGGATGGGGCATCTCATGGGGGGCGGCGGGGTGGACCGAGGACCGGAGGGTGGCAGGGCAGCCAGGCCAACCGGGAACCTAGAGCGGGGGTCGGCGCCGGGCCGCCAGGTGGCCGCAGCAATGCTAGGCGGGCGCAGGCGGAGCACCTAAGGAGTTGGAACCCGGAGGGCAGCGCCGGGAGCCGCTCGCAAGGCCGCACTCCGCGCGTCCGCAGCTCGACCTTTGGCTGCGCGGTGATCCGGGAGCGAACGCCGGGCGCAGCCGGGGGTACATAGCGGAGAGAACCGGCGTTAAGTTCGCGCCCCGACCAAAGACCCGGGTTGGGCCAGAGCTGCCTCTGAGAGAACTGCGAACAAGAACTTTCTGCAATGATGGAAAAATCCTCCGACCTGCGCTCTGTGCAGGGGAACTGCCGCTAGCCACCGGGAACTGCTGCATATCTGAAAGGTGGCTCGTGGTTAAGGACCTGACTTTTAAACGTTTCTCTTTCTCTTCTTTAAATAGACAGGTGGCTAGTGGCTTGCCCACCTTGCGGTACAGCTCCTGAACCACACTCAGCCAGCTGCAAACTGGAGACCCGCGAGCCACAGAGGGTTCAGTTATATTTGGTTTGGATCGCAAGATATGTTTTACTGGGCAATAATCTAAATGCCAGAAAATGCACACACAAATCCCCAGGAATAGAAAAAAATCTCTAGGTGGGTTAACAGTAAGCTGGAACTGAGAAAACATTCTTCAGAAAACTTTCAAGAAACCTGCAAGTGCCCAAACAATTGTGGTATCAGGCTAAGTTGAAGATCTTCCCCTGCATCCGTGTTTAAAATAGAGGAGACATGGAAGCAGCCTAAACATGCATCAACAAATGAATGGATAAAGATGTCATGCATAGATACAACGAACGATTACTCCACCATCAAAAAGAACAAAATAATGTCTTTTGCAGCAATATGGATGGCTTTAGAGATTGTCATAGATGTCATTGTCTGACCATTCTCTGAGTGGTCAGAGAAGCAGAAACATTGTATGACATCCCTTATATGCAGAATCTTAAAAGATATGATACAGATGAACTTTCATACAAGACAGAGGCAGACTCACAGGGACTTTCCTGGTGGTCCAGTGACTAAGACTCCCAATGCAGAGGGCCAGGGTTCAATCCCTGGTCAGGGAACTAGATCCTACATGCCACAATTAAAACTCGATGCAACTCCCCAAAAAAGAAAATAAACAAACTCACCAACTTAAGAGAAGGCACTTATGGTTCTAGAGGTGGAAGAGGATGGGGAGGGAAGGACAGAGTTTAGGATGGACATGTTCACACTGCTGTATTTCAAATGGATAACCAACAAGGACCTACTGTATAGCATCACTATATCTTAAGTGATTTGGAGAATAACTTTGGTGTTTGTCTTAATTTTTTCAATAAAAGTTTTATTAGAAAAACAAAGATCCTCCAGAATTTTACAGTCCTGAAGGGCAGTCACTGGACACACGTGGCTCTCGAGCACTTGGCACGTGTCCAGGCTGACCTGAGATGGGCTGTGATGCAGACGCCCCTCAGATTCTGAAGACTGAGTATGAAGAGTGTAAAGCACGTCGTGAATGATGTCTGTGTGGATTCCACTGAGAAAGGGTATTCTGGGTAAACTGACTGGGTTAAGTATTAAATGAGTCCTTAAAATTAACCTCAGCTGTCCCTTTTCAGTTTTTATAGAGTGTGGCTCCCTACTGCACATCATTGGTCCTGCAGGCTTTTCCTCCTCTGGTTTCCTGGCAGGCGGTGGGGAAACAGGTGGAAGCTGGTGGACCGAGACCCTGTGTCTGCCTTAAAGGGGCCAACACCCCCCTGTCTACACCAGGCCTCTCAGTTTCAGTCCTGCTGACCTCTGGAGGCTGGGCCAGTCTTTGCTGTGGGGTCATCCTGCGCACTGTGGGATGCTGACCAGCATCCCTGGCCTCCACCCCTTCAGATGCCAGAAGCACCACCCCACCCAAACCTCCCACCCAGCTATGACAACAGGTTTGGCCAAACAACACAGATCCTGGGCTACAGAGACACCCCCATGAATCTCTCCCCCAGATCCCTTAAGTTTCAGATTCAGAAAACTAGCTTCGTCCTTGAGAACCACACCCATCTCCGGAAACAGTAACAATGACCAACATTTATTGGGCCTTTCCTATGGTGAGAGTCCCTTGGGCTGCAAGGAGATCCAACCAGTCCATCCTAAAGGAAATCAGTCCTGAATATTCATTGGAAAGACTGATGCTGAAGCTGAAGCTCCAATCCTTTGGCCACCTGACGTGAAGAACTGACTCACTAGAAAACACACTGATGCTGGGAAAGACTGAGGGCAGGAGAAGGGGACGACAGAGGAAGAGATGGTTGAATGGCATCACTGACTCAATGGACATGACTTTGCGCAAACTCCGGGAGTCGGTGAAGGACAGGGAGGCCTGGCGTGCTGCAGCCCATAGGGTTACAGAGTCAGACACGACTGAGCGACTGAACAACATGGTGCCAGCGGTCGTGGTCGTTAGATGCACCGAGTCCTCAGAGCCCAGACGGGAAGTGTCTTGAGGATCCCAACCTTACAGACGAGGAAACCGAAGCTCAGGGAGGTCACGTGATCGGCTGAAGGCCATGCATCCTCAGCTGGGGAGCCGGAACGGCACTGTCTCTACCTGACCCCTGAGGCAGAAGTCATGGCCACTTTCCTAGGGCACCTCGGGCTTGTCCCCAGCCCACTGCTGCCATGGTAACATCCTCCCCTCCCACCCCTCTGCCTCCTCTGGCCCCTTTTCCCTATGGCAACACGGCAGCAATTTTGTAAACCCGCCGAAACATGTCACTCCCTGACCCTAAACCCTCCTTGCTGCACTTTAGACTAAACCCCAGAAGCATGCCGGCCCTGTGTGGACTGGCCCCCAGTACCACGGTGCCCCCTTGCCAACCTCTCCCACCTCCTGGGCCTTGTGTGTGCTGTTCCTCTCTCTGGAATTTTCCTCCCAACCCCTCACAAGGATGCATCCTTTCTAGCCAGGTGGGAACTCAAGTAACCCTTCACCACTGTAGCGCTGCAGGTGATATCAGAGGTCAGGGAGGGGAGGGGAGGCCCCCCTCTGCCCCTCGGGCCATCTCCTCCGCATCTCTAGTTACGCTCTGTCAGGGTCTTGCTCCTTAACAGATTTGCTATTTTCCTGCCTGCCTTTCCTGTTCTGTTCTGGGCAAGTCTATCCTTAGACTCTAGCAAAGGTCTGGGGAGCAGAGAGCGGCTGGATTCAATACTGGTTAAATGATCGAATGAATGGAATTCAGTCACCCCGACGAAAGGTAAAGCTCATCTCCCCGACCCAAACAAAATGCCCTCCTTCTCTCCTGGGACAGGGTCACGGTGAGGCCCTACATCCACCCAAAGTTCCCCATCCCTCCCCCACCTCACTTCCCAAAGCCGGGCAGGCACCGAGTGCTCCCTCCACCCCCGAGCCCCAGCTCTGGCTCCCTGCTCCCACCTGGGCCCTTGCACCAGCCTTCTCCCTGGTAGGCTGGCCCCCGGAACTCCTTCCACCCTGGCCTGATACTCTTCTCAGAGCTGCTCCCACCTGGGCCCTTGCACCAGCCTTCTCCCTGGTAGGCTGGCCCCCGAACTCCTTCCACCCTGGCCTGATACTCTTCTCAGAGCTAGGTCATATGCATGAAACCTTCTCTCAGCCCCCGAGACACTCAGGACCAAGTCCCCAGGTTCCTCTGCCTGGGATTCCAGGCCCTTCTTGAGGTGGCCCAGCCTACACGTGGCATCGCCCAGCCCCTATTCGACCAAGGGACGTACTCCTAGGAAAGCACTCCAGCCTACAACCCCCACCCACAAAAGAAAGGTTCCCACCTCGGTTGGGTTCCAGCCCTACCACTGCAATTTAAAAAGGACTCTAACGAACACTTATTTTCACCTGCCTCAGCAGGCACCATGAGTTACTAAAAAGAAGTGATGAGGGTAACTCTCTGGCGGTCCAGTGCTTAGGACTCCTGGCTTTCAATTCACTGCCGAGGGCACAGTTTCCATCCCTGGCTAGAGAACTAAGATCCTGCTAGCTGCTCCGCTTGGTCGAAGGGAAAAAAAAAAAGTGATGGAACAGTGTGTGCTACCGTCATATTAGGTGAGTTTGCAGCTCACCTGATCAGGCTGCTTTATTCTGTACCCTCTCACAGATCCAGAAACTGAGTCCAGGATGGATGGTGATCGATCCCAGGCTATGAAGAGAGGCTGTGGGAGAGTAAGGGGTCCAACAAGAGACTCCTGCTTCTCCCCGCTGGGCAGGTTGGCTGGAGATCACAAGTAATTTCAGGAGGAGGAAACAGGCCCAGCGAGGCAGCCTCAGGTCACAGGTCAAGTAAGGAGGCGGCCCAGACCCCGCGCTCTGCCTTCTGCACCAGAAACAGGAGCCTCTACGGAGCCCCTGCGGCCTCTCCACCGTCCAGGAAATCCCTTCCAGCCGAGCGGTCCTGGATGTGCTGGGCCAGCCGCCTGGCCTCCTGAGGCCACCGGGACACAGCGGGCCGGTGCGTGAAGCGACGCCTCCGAATCCTCGCTGGGGTGCTTGAAGACCTCTGAGCGGGAGGTGCTGTGGCTCCAGCAGTGCGGGGAGCTCTCGGGGAGGGACGGGAACAAGAGGGGCGCCTGGGCTCCGGCCACGCAGGGCCAACACCATCCACGACGGTGAGCGGGTGACGGACCTTCCGAGGTGGGCAGAGGCCCCGGGGCGGGGGGCCACCCTAGGGAAGGAGGGCCCAGGGCCCACGGAGAGGCTTGGGGTCGAGGAGCCCTCTGGGAACCTGAGGGGCGGACATGAGCGGGATCCTCGAAATTAGTTCTTTCCGCGGAACCCACCAGCTCCGAGCCGCTCCGCCCCGCGCATCTGCGCCCGAGAGGGCGCCCCAGCGGACGCACCGCGCTGCTCGGACCTCTCCGGCGCGCGGAGCTCGGGCCCAGCCTCCCGGCGCCGGCGGGCGGTGCGGGAGCTTCTCGGGTCCGGGCGCGGCGGGAAGCGGCCCGAGGGGCGGCCCCAGGACGTCTGTCTGCGGCGCGGCAGAGATGGACTCAGAGTCCGGAGCCCTCTTCCGGCTCCCGCCGCCATCGCGACCAGGCGGGGCCTGAGGCATCCGCCCCGGCGGGAAACAAAACACCCGCGAACCACGGTTCCGGGTGCCTGCGCGCCTCACCTCTGCCATCGGAGGGTTAAAAGAAAATACCCAGCCAGTATAAAGTCACTATTTGGAGACGCGGTAGATGCGGAGGGAGAGAAGACAAAAGAGATAGCTTTTGTCCGAAAAGTTGTGACTTTCCTTAAAAGTCACTTTATCCTTCTAGGCCGGAGAAGGAACCAGTCATTCTACAATAGGAAAAAGTTTTGTGTTAGTTGCTCAGTCGTGTCCAACTCTTTATGATCCCATGGACTGTAGCCCCCCAGGCTCCTCTGTCCATGCGCATTCTCCAGGCAAGAAAACTGGAGCGGGTTGCCATTCCCTAATCCTGGGGATCTTCCTGACCCAGGGATCTCCTGCACTGCAGGCAGATTCTTTACCATCTGAGCCAAGACCAGAAATCGCCCTGGGAGGTGAATGCATCTTTCATGATACTGTCTCCTGCTTCCCCTGCCACCCACGGACTCGTAGCACACCCGAAGGCTGAAGATCATTCAGTGTTAGAAAGAGCCAGCACAGAAAAGGGTACTGCCTTGTCCTTCAGAGAGGGCAGGGCCTAGCTCTGCAACTGACAGCCCTCGAGCTGGACGCTGGCGGCCTGCGGCAGGATTCCCAGGACTTGGCCCCCTAACGGCATGCGTGCTGTGCCCTTCCCTCCCTCTGCATCTACCACGGGCTTCCCTGGTGGCTCAGCTGGTAAAGAATCCGTCTGCAATGCAGGAGACCTGTGTTCAGTCCCTGGGTTGGGGAAGATCCCTTGGCGAAGGGAACAGCTACCCACTCTAGTACTTCGGCCCGGAGAATCCCATGAACTACAGTCCATGGGGTCGCAAAGAGTCAAACATGCCTGAGCGACTCTCACTGTCTTTCCCTTTTTGTGCCCACATTAGCAGGAGACCCAGTCTGCTGTGAGGCACCAGGACGTGCTGAGCCGGCTCCCTGGTAAGGCTGACCTGCCGGGAGCAGCAGGAGCAGCAGCAGGAAGCCCGGTGGGAGAGACGCGGTGGGCAGAGACAGCGGGGTCCTTTTAAGGCCTTGCCACAAGCTTCACAAATGAAGCACCGGATGTCCGGATGGGCGAGGGCGTGGGCCTTGAGACTGGCCGCGTTCCTGGAAGCCCGCGGGCATTCAGGACGGCCGCGTGCTGGGTGGGCCTGTCACTGGGCTTCCCCACTCACGGTGTCTGTGTGGGTGGGTGTACTCTGCCCTTCCAGTCAGCCAGCAGGTATCGATGGGACAGAGCGACGGGGCAAAGCAGACGGTTTAATATCCTTGGAGTATCTTTCTCTCCAGCTCCAAGGTCTCCTCCTTTCACACAGCTCCTGCGACACCAATTACGTGTTTCCATTGCCCCCCACGCCCGCCATCCCCACCGCGGCCGCCAATGAAGTCTCTCACCTCCAGAGCCTGTATTCGATCGACCTTCCCACCATCTCTTTGCAAAGCCCCCCCCCCCCCCCAAGACCTGCCTGGTGTGTTCCCAAGAGGCTCGGCCCAATCGTCCCCTCAGTGGGTCAGCAGGTCCGGTCTTGGTGACCTGGCCTCGTGCTCCAGGGCCCTTACTCCGGGCGTGACCCTTTCTGCCCTTCCGTTATGAGGAACGGCCTCCCGAAAGCCCGATGCCGGAGTGCAGGAGGCGGAAGCATTAACTCCCACCCCAGGAGCCCTAAATGGGGACACACGGGCTCCGACCACAGAGGAGAGGGGTGGGGTTTACATGAACGCCTTCCGCCCGGAAACACACCCCCTCAAAGGAAAGGTTCCAAGCACCTTTTGTTCCGCTGGCTTGAAGCTGAGTCATTTCGTTCAACACTAATCTGCTGTGTGTTGTTCAACACACAAATGGCTCCTAGATACCAGCTTGTGGGGGTAAAAGCACGAGCCAACCGGACCTAGGTAGTCCCTGCCTTCCTCTACCTAAGAGGACACCCATGTTACCTGCATTGGACACCTCTGCAACAAGGAGCTCTCCCCAGCCTCCTGGGGGCGACAGAGACCAAAATATTGACATCTTCCCAGGCACCCCTGCCCCAGCACCTAGGAGAAGCAAGTAGGGATGACAATCAAGAGACAAATTGAAGGACGAGTCAGCGTCACTAAGGAATCAGATATATGCGGAAAAGAGAACTTGAACAAGAAGGTGTCAGATTCAGCCCTAGCATTTTACAGATGAGGGAACTGACCCGCAATGAGTTTAACTGAGAAGCTGTCCCACAGCAAGCAGGTGCTGGAGCCAGGGTTACATCCTAAATCTGGGAGGTCTTTACAGTTTCTCATCCCCAGACCTTCAATTTCGGGAACGTGTCCTGTGGTCCCAGAGAGTTAGAGGGGTGCAGTTGAAAGACAGTTAGGGAAAAAGCTGCCCGAATGTGACACAGCCCTCAAGGCTAGCTGGGTGCTGGCCGGGAAAAACCCGAAGGTTGGGCTTTCAAGCTCTGCCCCCACCCCCCCATCCCCACGGAGAGTGCTGGAAATTCACGCAGGGCCGCCTTCTTGCCACTGTCTTGAAGGATTGGGCGTTCCATGTTTCCTGGCAAAGATCAGATTGTAATGAGGAGGTTAGAAACAACTGGATTCCAATTCTAGTCTGAAATCAATCAGACCTCAAGTTTCTCCAGGCAAATCTCCCCGCCCCTCCACTCTCCAGGCTGCTTGGCCTGTGGGATCTTAGTGGTCCAACACCAGGGATTAAACCCAGGTCCACGGCAGTGAAAGCACAAAGTCCTAACCACTGAACGGCCAGAGAATTCCCTTCTCTAGGCAAATCTGAAAAGCATGTGGTGACTCAGTTTCCTCATCTGTCATGCACTGTTTGACATTCTTTGTTTTTCCTTTTAATCTTACTTTTCTATATTGAGATGTAGATCATGATAGAAGAAATTTTCAGATGTTGATGTATGGGGAAGTCTTTCGGGCTGATACATGACCTGTCTTGAACTTTATGCTGACCAGAACAGCCTGTCTTATGGCCTGTCAAACATACACTGTATTCATACATCTTCTATAACCAGTAAAGAAAAGAATATTTAAAATAAAAATGAAGTCACCGTGGCTCAGGCATCAACAATGGAGCTGGAGGAGTCCCCTGGTGGCACAGTTGATAGGAACCTAGCTGCCAATGCAGGAGACACAGTTTCGATCCCTGGTCCAGAAAGATCCTAAATGCCACGGAGCAGTTAAGCCCATGCACCGAAACTAACTCTTGAAGCCCGTGTTCCACAACCAGAGAAGCCGCCACAACGAGGAGCCCCCGCTTGCTGCAACTAGAGAAAGCCCGTGCAGCAAGAAAAATACATATTTTTGTTTAATGGGGCTGGGTAGTCATTGTAGACGTGGTTTCAGAAACACTCTTCCATCACTGAGAACTTGAATTTTCTGAACTGTATCAGACTTAAGGCCACCACCTGCCATTCTCAAAACAGATCTGCTAGCAGCTGCCACCTTACATCTTAATCTGGACTGATCCCATTTCAAAAGCTCAATACTGATGCATGGCTGGTGGCCACCATATTGGAGAGACAAATCTACGGGAGGTCAACTAACAAATAGGCAGCTACAAAGTAGGGTCACAAGTGCAATGAGGAGGCACTCCAAGGGGTCAGAAGGGGCACATGACCCAACTGGGGTGGGGGGAGGGGTGCAGAATTGGAAAGTTTGCCTGGAGGAAACATCTGAGGTCAGTCGTGGAAAAAAGAGTTAGCCCGCCTTTGGGAAGCATGAATGCAGTTCCAGGCGCAGTGAAGTGGGGGCAAAGGCCAAGACTGCAAACAGCCTAAAGAACCATTCTTCCTTCAAGGTGAAGAAACACCACTGGTGGCTCAGTTGTAAAGAACCTGCCTGTCAATGCAAGAGATGCCAGTTTGATCCCTGGATTGGCAAGGGAATGACTACCCACTCCAGAATTCTTGCCTGGAGAATCCCATGCACAGAGGAGCCCGGTGGGCTACAGTCCCTGGGATCACAAAGAGTTGGACACGACTAAGTGCCACAGCTACCCACATCAGAATTCTTGAGCTTTCTTGGTGGTTCAGACAGTAAAGAATATGCCCATGGACAGAGGTTTCTGGTGGGCTACAGTCCACGGGGTCACAAAGAGTCAGACAGGACTAAGCGACTAAGCACAGCATATCACAAGCGCAGCAGCAGCTGCAAGCATCATGTGCACAGCCAGGGACGATGCTGGCTGAAACCTCACAGGTACTGGACTGAAGAACTTGGAGTTTGTGTTGCAGGCATCAAGGGCGAGTGGGGAGCTAGAGAGGGAACTGTCATATAAGGGCTTTACAAGCATTCCTGTAAAACCAGTAGCCTGAAGGAGTGGCTCAGTCAGCCTGGGAGCTGGAGCGATGCAGGGGTCAGAGGTTGCTTTCTGGAGGAATTAAGCCCTGATGAAACAGCTAGGAACCATCAGGAAAGGTTATTCTGGGTAGTGAGAAGAGTCCAAGACCTGGCACCTGGAGAAATGAAAGCATGAGGGTTTCACTGGGGGTTATGATATGTTGTGTTTGGCAGATGCACAATCCAAGTGGTGACAGGAGGTCAGTGAGCTTGGCAGGAACTTCATCATGAAGGCCTTCCAACGCAGGGCATTTCAGTTCAGTCACTCAGTCGTGTCCGACTCTGCAACCTCATGGACTGCAGCACACCAGGCCTCCCTGTTCATCACCAACTCCAGGAGTTTACTCAAACTCATGTCCATTGAGTCGGTGATGCCATCCAACCATCTCATCCTCTGTCATCCCCTTTTCCTCCTGCCTTCAATCTTTCCCAGCATCAGAGTCTTTTCCAATGAATCAGTTCTTCACATCAGGTGGCCAAAGTATTTATTGGAGTTTCAGCTTCAGTATCAGTCCGTCCAATGAATATTCAGGACTGATTTCCTTTAGGATGGACTGGTTGGATCTCCTTGCAGTCCAAGGGACTCTCAAGAGTCTTCTCCAACACCACAGTTCAGAAGCATCGATTCTTCAGCGCTCAGCTTTCTTTATAATCCAACTCTGACGTCCATACGTGACGAACACAGGGCCAAGGAGTTGAGATTTCTGTCGAGTCAAAAGGGAGTGTGGAAGGATTTTGAGCTGGGAAAGGACAAAAATTTTAGAAAGGTCTCTCTGCCTATGTTGTCGGGTCAGAGAGTGAAAGTTCAGAGAGTAGGGAGGAGGCTGGGACCGAAATCTAGCTGAGAAAGAACGAGATTTGAGCTACAGAAGTTGTGGGGCTTGAGACAGCTCTAGAGCGATAATGTGTGTGTGTGTGTTTAGTCACTCAGTCATGTCGACTCTTTGTGACCCACGGACTGTAGCCCGCCAGGCTCCTCTATTTTCCCAGGCAGGAGCACTGGAGGTGGTTGCCATTCCCTTCTCCAGGGGATCTTCCCCGCCTAGAAATGGAACCCGCGTCTCCTGGATTGGCAGGTCGGTTCTTTACCACTGAGCCACCAGGCAAGCCCCACCCCCCGACCCCCCTCGCCGGCCTAAAACCCTGAAGGAAATGATCCTTTCGGCTGTGTCTTTACTCCTTGCATTGGAAGCCAATTGCCCTCAGACCCACCTCCCCGCCCACCATGGCCCTTCTAGTCCTCCCTCTAGCCTCCTCTCTATGATTTCCTCCCTCCCACCGCTCTAGCCAGACGCTTTCTCTCGTTTCCCTCCCACCCTGGACCCCTCTATCAGCCGCCAACCTCTCTATGGTCCTCCTTCTTCCTCCTTCATTTATCCGCTCCTCTTCTAAAGTTTAGATTCTAAACTCCTCAGTATTGGCCACCAGCCTCCCGCACCTATGAGGTCCGTCCTCTGAGCTGCCTTTCGGCTCAAGTCGAGCGGACAGTGGGAAGTGCTTTTACGGGAGGCCCGGCAAGGAGGGACCCCGGACTTCTAAGCCGGCTAGAAGCTGCGCGATTCAGGCCTTTTGCAAAAATGCTCGGGGTGCAAACACGAAGCCCAGACAGGAAGATTCCGCTTTGCGCTTAGGCTCTTATAAGATGGATCCCAAAAGGATCACTCTAGGGGAGTTCCCGGCCCCTCGTTTCATTTTTTTTTTTCTTTTTTTTTTTTAAGTTTGCAAACTTGATTTTTCTTTCTTTATAATTTCCCCCCTTTATCTGCACCTGACGGCGTGCGGAGGTTCCATGACCAGGAACCAAATCCTACCTCCCCTGCAGTGGAAACTCATAGAGTTTTAACCACCAGGGAAGCCCCTCTTTTTGTTCTGATGCTATCACAAACAGCCGAGGAAATCGGGGAATGCTCTCCTCCTACACAGACTGGGGGAAATGAGGACAAGGACGGGAAGGAACTTGCTTAAAACTAGTCAATCAAGAACCAGATGGAACTCAAGTCAGGGTCTCCTGGTCTCCGGTTCCCAGAACCTCAGGGGCTTTTCTGCTTAAAAATAGGTGAGATTAGCAAATGAAACAACTGACAAAGGATTAATTTCCAAAATATACAAGCAGCTCATACAACTCAATACCAGAAAAACAAACAATCCAATCAAAAAGTGGGGAAGAGACCTAAACAGACATTTCTTCAACGACATACAGGTGGTTAACAAACACATGAAAAGATGCTCAACATAGTTCATTATTAGAGAAATGCAAATCAAAACTACAAGAGGTATGATATCACCTCACACAGATCAGAATAGCCATCATCAAATAGTCTACAAACAATAAATGCTGGAAAGGGTGTGGAGAAAAGAGAAGACTCTTGGATTGTTGGTGGGAATGTAAATTGATACAGTCACCATGGAAGACTGTATGGAGATTCCTTTAAAAACTCGGAATAAAACCACCATATGACCCAGCAAACCCACTCCTGGGCATATACCCTGAGAAAACCAAAATTTAAGAAGACACATGTACCTCAGTGTTCATTGCAGCACTATTTGCAATAGCTAGAACATGGAAGCAACCTATATGTCCATCAACAGATGAATGGATAAAAAGGTCTGGTACATATATACAATGGAGTATTACTCAACCATAAAAAGGAATGCATTTAAATCCGTTCTAATGAGGTGGATGAACCTAGAGCCTATTATACCAAGTGAAGTAAGTCAGAAAAGGAAAGATAAATATCATATCCTACTGCTTATATACGGAATCTAAAAATATGGTACCAAAGGATTTATTTGCAGGGCAGCAGTGGAGAAACAGACATAGAGAATAGACATATGGACTTGGGGAGAGGGTGAGATGTATGGAGAGAGTAACATGGAAACTCACATTACCATATGTGAAATAGATAGCCAGTGGGTATTTGCTGTAGGTCTCAGGGAACTCATACAGGGGCTCTGTACCAGCCTAGAGGGGTGGGGTGGGGAGGGAGATGGGAGGGAGGTTCAGGAAGGAGGGGACATATGTATACCTATGGCTGATTCAGGCTGAAGTTGACAGAAAACAGCAAAATTCTGTAAAGCAATTATCCTTCAACTTAAAAATAAATTTTTAGAAAATAGGTGAAGTAAATAGTAACAGCATTGCTCCTAAAGGAGGAATGCAGGGCCTTCACAGTCAAGTTCCATCTGATATTCTGCCCCATCTACAAGGATTCTTCTTCACACATAGCAAAGCACATAGAATTCTTTGCTATAAAATTAGTAATGCATAACTGCAGAGGTGGATTTACCATGAATCTAATGAACCTTAAGCTTCAAGGGTTCCTTACTTGCACAAGATATTTCCTGAGTAGTAGGTATTGACAATTCAAAGAGTGGTTAGATTAGTCACTGCTCAAAAGAAAGCAAAACAAAAAATACCAACAAAAAACTTGCACCAGGATGTCCAGTGACAGATGAATGGATAAAAAGTGGCATATATCTATATATGCAATGGAGAATTGCATGTGTGCTAAGTCGTTTCAGTGGTGTCTGACTGTTTGTGGGCCCATGGACTGTAACCCACCAGGCTCCTCTGTCCATGGGGATTACAAGCAAAAATACAGAAGTGGGTTGCCATTTCTTCCTCCAGCAATGGAGTATTACACAGCCATTAAATAGAATGAAATAATGCCGTTTGTAGCAACATGAACGGATAAGAGATTATTGTGCTAAATGAAGGAAGTCAGAAAAATAGAAATTATAAGATATCACTCCTATGTGGAATCTAAAATATGATACATATGAACTTTTTATCAGTTCAGTTCAGTCGCTCAGTCATGTCCGACTCTTTGTGACCCCATTAATTGCAGCACGCCAGGCCTCCCTGTCCATCACAAACTCCCGGGGTTTACTCAAACTCATGCCCATCGAGTCAGTGATGCCATCCATCCATCTCATCCTCTGTCATCCCCTTCTCCTGCTGCCCCCAATCCCTCCCAGCATCAGGGTCTTTTCCAACGAGTCAACTCTTCGCGTGAGGTGGCCAAAGTATTGGAGTTTCAGTTTCAGCATCAGTCTTTCCAATGAACACTGAGGACTTAACTCCTTCAGGATGGACTGGCTGGGTCTCCTTGCAGTCCAAGGGACTCTCAAGAGACTTCTCCAACACCATAGTTCAAAAGCATCATGTATGAACTTTTTATACATACATATGAAAAACAGAAATAGACCCACAGAAGTAGAAAACAAACTTATGGATACCAAAGGCAAATGATAGAGGAGGGGACAAATTGGGAGGATATGACTAACAGAATCATTGTGCTGCTTACAGATAACCGCAGTGAGCTGGGCAGCACTGCGAACGTGTCTCTCCTTCCAGGGTGCTCAGCCAGAACAGGCTCAGGGACGCCCCTTCCTCCAGCCTCCACCCACCCTCCAACCATTTTTCCAGTGGCAACCTTGGAACCAACCACTCCTGTCCTCGGCCCCCGGGACCAGCCAACGTCATTTGCAGAGCTCGGCTCCTTGTCGCCGACCACCCGTGAGCTCCCAGATTCCTGAGACTTATCCCGCAGGCGGAGGCGCCCCGGCCTCCCGGTCCACGTGCCGTCTCCGGCCTGTCGCCCCGACCTCTCTCTGGGCTTCTCCGACCACTAGGACCAGGCGGCTCTGGAGGGTGGGCCATCTCCCCGCGGATCGGGGGAGAAACGGGGGGGCGGGAGGGGCGCCGAGCTCCACGGGACCTGCAGAGCCAGCGCTGCGGCCGCGCGCTCTTCCAGGACGTCCGTCCAGGACAGGACGAGGGAGTCAGATCCCGGACGCCGTGGGGCCGCCCTGCTCCCGGAGAAGAACCCGAGCCAGGCCTTCATGGACCCACAGGCCCCGGTCCTCTCCACCCGACTCCGGCTCCACGACTTCCTGCCCTCACGTCCTGGGCAAGCAGGTGAAACTCATCACAACGATGGGCGCCCACCTGACCAGCCTCTGCAGGCCGGCTGGTCCTGGGCGGGGACGGACGGGTTTTTCCTGCAAAGGTTCAGCCTCCAAAGCCCCACTAGGAGCCTCTGGAGCCCAGCGGCCTTTGAGGAGCCCCTCTGGTAGTAGGGCTTCTGCCTGAAACCTCTCTCTGCCACTAGGCAGTTTATATTTTTTGTTTGTTTTGTTTATTTTTGGCTGTGCTGGGTCTTCGATGCTGCTCAAGGGCTTTCTCTAGTTGCCAAGTCCGGGGCTACTCTGTGGCAAGCACAGGATCTAGAGCTCAGGCTCAGAAACTGTGGTGCAGGGGCTTAGTTGCGCTAGGGCATGTGAAATCTTCCCAGACCAGGGATCAAACCTGTGTCCCTTGTGGTGGCAGACAGACTCTGAACCACTGAACCACCAGGGAAGTCCCACTAGGCAACTTGTTAACCACTTTGGAACCCTCTCTGGAGCCTTCACTCAAAGGGAAATAATACACGTTTTTGCAACAACAAAATTAAAAAACAGAGAGATAACCAAAAAGAACCTACTGTATATGATAGGAAACTATATTCAATATCTTGTAATAAATTATAACAGAAAAGAAGCCAAAAATATATACATCCAAAAGAGAATATATATATATATGAACCACTTTGCTGTAATGAGACTATCACAATATTGTAAATCAACTATACTTTCAGTAAAAAGGAAGAAAATTGGAACCAACACAATGTCCACCACCAGGAGAATGAATAAAGGTAATCTGGCATCATCAGTCGGCTATCAAAACAGCATTGACAATGGATGACCAGACTACACTAGCTATGGATGTTTACAAATATAAAAAAGCAATATTGAGAGGAGGAAAGGTTACACTGAATGACACCATTTATCCTAAAGGTGTTAAATGTGCAGAACAGTATCACATTGTATCATGTATGTAGCAAAATAGAAAGACATACATGCATCAGTCAGCCAGTAGGAATGGGAAACAGAAGATGCAGAATCTAGTAACCTCTCTCAGGGAAGGAAAGGAGGAAAATCGGTGGGGAGGGGTACACAGAGGGCTTAGACTGCTTCTGTAAAGTTGTACAGTCTTTGTTTATTAGTGAGAACAGGGAGCTATTTATGATTCTGGATATTTTTTGTATAGAGAAATGGTTCAAGATAAAATTAATATTAATAAAGGCTCCCTATATTCATCTGTCAATAGACTCTGCTGCAGTAACAAACAACTCCAAGCTCAGTGGCTTTACACAACACATGATTATTTTAAGTGTTATATATCTAAGGAAGATGAGCATCAGGTTCTGGTCGCTGTAGACACATACTCTAGAATTTAGGCTGATGAATTCACTTCACTTCACCCTATAAGTCCCCAAGCACAGAACAGCAGGAATGGAAAGTGATCAACAGCTGAGCTGACTCTTACCTTGTGCTGAAGTTGACACACATCTCTTTCACTTATATTTCACTGGGCAAGGAGAATCACAAGGCCATGTCTAATTGCAAAGGAAAATTCAAACTTATCATGTTCCCAGAAGGAGGAGAAGCAGAATTTAGGAATGATCATCATGTTTAGCATCTCCTCTCCTGTTGCCGGGAGAAATATCAATAACCTCAGCTATGCAGATGACACCACCCTTATGGCAGAAAGTGAATAATAACTGAAGAGCCTCTTTATTAAAGTGAAAAAGGAGAGTGAAAAAGTTGGCTTAAAGCTCAACATTGAGAAAACTAAGATCATGGCATCTGGTCCCATCACTTCATGGCAAATAGATGGGGAAACAGTGAGAGACTTTATTTTCTTGGGCTCCAAAATCACTGCAGATGGTGACTGCAGCCATGAAATTAAAGATGTTTTCTCCTTGGAAGAAAATTTATGACCAACCTAGACAGCATATTAAAAAGCAGAGACATTACTTTGCTGACATCGGTACATCTAGTCAAAGCTACGGTTTTTCCAGTAGTCATGTATGGATGTGAGTGTTGGACTATAAAGAAAATTGAGCGCCGAAGAATTGATGCTTTTGAACTGTGGTGTTGGAGAAGACTCTTGAGAGTCCCTTGGACTGCAAGGAGATCCAACCAGTTCATCCTAAAGGAAATCAGTCCTGAATATTCATTGGACGGACTGAGGCTGAAGCTGAAACTCCAATACTTTGGCCACCTGATGCAAAGAACCAACTCATTGGAAAAGACACTGATGCTGGCAAAGATTGAAGGCAGGAGGAGAAGGGACGACAGAGGATGAGATGGTTGGATGGCATCACGACGAGATGGACATGAGTTTGAGTAAGCTCCGGGAGTTAGTGATGGACAGAGAAGCCTGGCGTGCTGCAGTCCATGGGGTCGCAGAGTCAGACATGACTGAGCGACTGAACTGATGCCCCTGCTCTCCCAAGAGAACAATTTAAAGTTGCTCCAATCCAGTGCTCAGGGCTGGTGCATTGGGTTGACCCAGAGGCATGGGATGGGGAGGGAGGTGGGCAGGGGGATCAGGATGGGGAACACATGTACACCCATGGCAGATTCATGTCAATGTATGGCAAAACCACTACAATATTGTAAAGTAATTAGCCTCCAATTAAAATAAATAAATTTATATTAAAGAGTGCCCCCAAAATAATAAAATAAAATAAATAATTAAAGTTGCTCCAATCCAAATATCTTGCATATTTCTTTCTTACTGGGTTTTACAACCATCTACAGTTTTGTACGTGAGAGAAATGTAGGCACGACCCTGAGAAATGTGGTGACCTCTTCAAAGTCACACAACCAGGCCACAGAATGAATAATTGGACGCCTAAGACCTCAGCCCTGTCCTTGGTGCTGTCAAAACGCCACCATCTTTGGACTCTTTCCTCCCAAACATCATACCACCTAAGGACTTTTGCTAATAAATCCTAGTACCACCAGTGTGGCTGTTTGATGACTGTATTTCTGCAAATGGACTTTAAAATCCTTACATTGGTAAACTGTCTCACTGGGTTATGGCAAACCATGCAAAGGAGATGACCGCAAAAATGTGTAGCAGGGAAACAGAACAATCATTCAATTCTGGTCAGTGTCAACTGACTGCCAGAGCCTACTCATACAGGTTAAAAAGAGAAATTCGAGTTAGTTTCTCAGGCACCCAGCGCACCACGCAGAATGGCTCCTGAGGGCACTGACAGGTGATTAGAAAGAAATGCAGCACTTTCTTCCCGGCTCCCTGGACGCCCCGCTCCGTTCTCCGGTGCGCCTGCGCCGAGGCGCTGACGCCATTCCCAGGCCACGCCCCCTCCCGAAGCGACCACGGGCCTCGGGGGCGGGGCCTGGGCAGAAGATGGCCGCCGCGCGCCCGGAACCCCCGAGTCCGAGCTCAGCGGCCCCGGAGCCGCGATCCCCGGAGCCTCCGGACCTGGTGCGGGCGAGGAAGGGGCCATGGCTGGGGACTCGAGACGACAGGAGGTCTCAGGGCTGGGGGCGGGGCCGGGGCGGGGCCTAGGTAGGGGCCGGGGGCGGTATTTATGGCTCTGGCTCTGGGGGCGGAGCTTCTCGGGGTGGGCGAGGGGCGGGGTTTAGAGAGGAGCCAATGAGGACGGTGGGTGGGGCCTGAGTGGGTGGACCCTGAGGAGGGGTGGGTGGGACATCTGAGCTGAAGATGGGTTCGGAGAGTTCCCGGGGATGGAGTTTGTCTAATTAGGGGGCGGGGCCTCTGAAATTTTAGGGGTAGCGAACCTCTTAGGTTGGGAAGGTGACCCTGAAAGACAAGGGTATCGGGTTATAACTGGGGCATCCACGCTGGGGTGGGGTATGATTCTGCAGGGGTCTGAGGGATGCGTCTTGATGCCCAGGAGAGGATTTGGGTGGAAGGAGAAATGACTGCTCCAGGTGACTTTGGACCCGTGCTCAGGATGGGAGAGTACCTGAGGACATTCATT
Organism: Muntiacus reevesi; assembly: GCF_963930625.1. Lineage (NCBI taxonomy): Eukaryota > Metazoa > Chordata > Mammalia > Artiodactyla > Cervidae > Muntiacus > Muntiacus reevesi. Next base: position 276,743,553 of record NC_089250.1, read on the forward strand.
CATTCGACAGACATTTACTGAGCTCCTACCTGGGCTAGATGGAGAGGCGAACGAATACATGAACTGTATTCTTTTGGAGCGCGCAGTCGAGTAGGGGAAGAGAGACAATAAAAGAGACTTAATTGTGATCTGGAAAGAAAGAGTGAGCTGAGAGAGTGGGGGTTAGGGGAGCTAAATTTAGACGAGAGCAGTCAGCTGTGTGCCGGCTTTTAGTTACACTGGGGTCAGAGAGATAAGCAGGAGCTGGGTCAGGGTGGATATTAGATGACGGTTTGGGATTTTAAGTGCAATTGGAGTCATGTGACAGTTTTGAGTGGGAAAATGACTGCTGTCTGATTTCCATTTTCAAAAGGTCCTTCGGGCTGCTTTGGGGAGGTAGGTTATAAGGGAGCAGGCGTAGGCACAGAGACATTCAGAGGGTTAAGAGATTTGGCAACAGATGATTGGCTTTTAAGTGCGGGTGGGGGAGAGATGCCTGGATCTGTGATGTATTTTGGGCAGGACGGGAAGCCTTGATGGTCATAGGGTAGAATCCCGGAGGATGGAGAGCTGAATCTAGAAGACGAGGGGCCCAGTAGGCTGCAGAGGGCGTTTCATTAGGTGGGGCGTGTTGGGGGGGGGGGCGCGCCGTGTTGCGGCAGAGTCCACAGGCACCTCTGTTTCTCCCCCTCCCCACTCAGGTCCTGGTACCTGATGATGGCCGCCCAGCCACCCCCCCGAGTGACCTCATCGAGATCCAGGTGGTGAAGGTGACGGACACCACGCTGGTCCCCGAGCCCCCAGAGCCAGGTTCTCTGCACTGTGCCTTGTGCCCGGCTGCCTTCCGGCTGGTCTCCGAGCTGCTGTTCCACGAACATGGTCACCTGGCGGGGGCTGAGGGTGGCGGGCAGGGTGGGGACCCCAGCCGGTGTCATGTGTGTGGCCACAGCTGCCCTGGGCCCGCCAGCCTCCGTGCCCACTATAGCCTGCACACGGGTGAGCGGCCCTACCGCTGCGCCCTCTGCCCCCGGGCCTTCAAGGCCCTGGCCCCTCTGCTGCGGCACCAGCACCGACACGGGGTGGAGCCGGGGGCCCCTCGGAGGCCCCCGGAGGCGGCGGCGGCGGCGGCAACTCGAGAGCAGCGGCCCTGGGCGCCCCCGGAGAGGTCGGAGGTGGTGCTGGCGGCGGCAGCGGCGGGCGCGGCGGTGGGGAAGCCCTTCGCCTGCAGGTTCTGCGCCAAGCCATTCCGCCGCTCCTCAGACATGCGAGACCACGAGCGGGTGCACACGGGCGAGCGGCCCTACCACTGCGGCGTGTGCGGCAAGGGCTTCACCCAGTCCTCGGTGCTCAGCGGCCACGCGCGCATCCACACCGGCGAGCGCCCCTTCCGCTGCAGCCTCTGCGACCGCACTTTCAACAACTCCTCCAACTTCCGCAAGCACCAGCGCACCCACATCCACGGGCCGGGGCCGGGGGACTCTGGGGGCCCGCTGGCACCGGGGGCCGAGGGGCCGGGGAGCGGGTGTGGGGCAGGGAACCCTCCGGAAGAGGGGCGTGGGGAGATGGCCAAAGTGAAGGTGGAGGTCGACCAGTAGTCTGGGAGAGCCGGCGGCGGGTGAGTGAGACAGGCCAGGGAGGACGAGGAGAGATCCGGGGCGGAATGACATCACAGCACCCAGAGATGGCCACGAGCGGCCCGCGTGGGAGAGTGCGCAGACAGTCAGGCTCAGGACGCTCACAAGTCACACAGCCCCTGCATGAGGTTCGGAGAAAGGCACACCCGCAGCCCTGCGGGTGCTAGGAACCTGGGCTGGATGTCATGGCCTCGTTCAACTTCCCGACGGCTTGTCCTTGCGCAAGATATCGCTTGTCGCAGCAGAGCCTGGGCACTTCTTGGGGTGGGGGGATCCAGGCTGGACCCTTTCACCTACCTCACTGGATCACACTGACCCTAAGATTGCCCACCTGTCCTCAGTCTGCCTGCCGGATCCTCCGATAAAACTGGGACCCTGTCTCCTCAAAGCCAGAGGGTCCCCAGGTCACAGTGTCAAGGATGGAAGCCTGACCCTAAGGATTTTGATGCCAGAAGCCCGACCCCCGCTCCCACGGTGGTCCCTCCCTAAGCCAGACTCCTCTTTCAAGACAACTAAAACGCCGGCCCATGCTCAGCCAGCTGCTGCGCCCCTCCTAAAGCTCGGCTCAGAGCCCAAGGGCTACCAAGTAGCCCTCAGTGGATCTAATTCCCTCCAGTCCCAGTTGGGACCAAATAGCTTACAGGCCAGTCCCAGGCTATCCCACAGAAGGGTTGGTGGATGCCCACAGAGCTGGCCTAGTTGGCCTGTGGTGGGTGTGGGGCAGGAGATGAGCCGTGGGGGGGGGGGGGCAGAGGAGAACCTGGGGGCTGGAGGTGGGAGGCCTCCAGTGCTATTCCTATTAAAGGACTCTCTGAAGGGTTTCTCTATGTTGACCTTGTGTTTCCGGGGGAGAGGGTAGGAGGGCTACACTGGGGTCTTGTCCCCAGCATTGAGTTGTGACTCTCTTCAAACCTCTGTTTCCTTATCTTTAGAACCGGGGCGGGGGGGTGTCAGCAGTGGACAGCGTCTGGCTATCCAGAGAAGCTATGTGGTTCAGCTGTGGAACTGGGGATCAGGGAAGTTCAGCAATATGAAGGGGCCCGCAGGATCGGTATGCTTCAGAAGGGGGAGCCCAGGACTCACACCTCTTCCTGTTCACCTAACACCCCCACAAGACATCTCATAGATGAAAGAGAATTGTTTTCACCAAGGAGATGCCCCTGGTGTGGACATCACCACCCAAGCTACACACCTTGGCGGGTTCCTTAAGCCGTCTTCAACCTTCACCCATCCGTCTAATCGCTTATCAATTTCCTGTCATTGGAATCTGAATGCTTCTTTTCATCATCACTATCCTTGAAGACCAAGTCAACAACAGTCTCACAAGGTCGGGACCCCGCCCTCTTCACTCCAGGCTGTGGCCACCTGGACCCATCCCTTGGAAACACAGATCCCCATCTTGTCACCAACCCCCAGCTCCTTGTGGCTACAAGGAGGGATTCCAAACGTGAGCGCCTATAGGGACTTCGTGATGATGTGAAGAAGGTGGTGGGGTTTCAAGGAGAAACACCAGGACCAGCGAGGTGAAATGGGACCACTGGCACGTGGGTGCTGGGAACTGGCAGCAGTCTGGAGAATACGTGCCACATCCAAAGAGAGCAAGGGCTACTCGGCCCCAGGAGTCACAGACCACGTTGCTAGATGTTCCAAATTTTTCAAAAGTTGCATTACTGTTTATATTATGTGAACTCGCTCTCTTTTTTTAATGTGGCTGCACTGGGTCTTAGTTGTGCATGTAGGATCTAGTTCCTCCACCAGGGATTCGTCCCCGGCCCTCTGCACTGGGGGCTCTGAGTCTTAACCACTGGACCACCAGGCAAGTCCCCATATGTAAAATCATTCCATGTTCAAAGTCTGGCAGCCAAGTCTTTTTTTTTTTCCCTCCCATGGGCTAAACTAGATGTCTCAGTGGCTCAGATCCAGCGGCTGCCAGCCTCCAACCCCTGCCTCCACGGTCATCTGAGCTCCACTGTTTGGGATTCGTGGCTCTTCAGGAGCCAGTCCCGGACCCTTGGCATCTCCGGGCACACCAATCTATTCAAAACTTGCTGGAACGGCTGGGTTGACTTGGACATGCTTTAACCCTCCACCGGGAATTCAATGCCCAGGTCACCTGGCAAGCTTCCAGGGCTCTGTCCTCCTTTGGGTGTCCTGCTCCTCCCGGGAGCCTGGTTAGCCCCTCCAGTCTGATGTGGAGATTGCGCCATGCTCTCAACCCCCGGGGAGACTCCTCGTCCTTTGCAGCGAGGTGTGCCGTGTCCATGTGACTCACTTTGAGTCCCACACCAGCTCTGTCACCTGCTGGGTCTCTGGCGTTAGAGTGAGGTGGCCACATTGGCTTGCTGCCCTCTCGTGGGTCAAACTGGACTCACCCAGGCGGTGACCCCTGACCTGACTTGGTCTCCAGGTTTCAGTCCTGAGGCACCCGGGACTGTAGGTCCAGGGCTCCTACGAACCTGCGAGGTATCCTTGGAGCCTTTCTTCTCTGGGACCTCAGCATCCTCTTCTGACAAGTGGGCTAAGTCAGCCTCACAGGGCATATATTTCACTGCTCTGAGGACCAAAATGAGGGCTGTGAAAGGGCTTCTAAAGTTCCATTAAGTCACTCTGGAGGGCGACATCCTACAAGTGGGCTGTATAATAAACAGAGCCCTGGCTCACCAGCTCTCTTCCAGCTCATCTGAGGGCAAGGAATGTGTCCACTTCACATTTCCCCGTGTGTGCTAAGTCACTCAGTCTTGTCCAACTTTTGCAACCCCATGGACTGCAGCCCGCCGGGCTCCTGTCCATGGAGTTTTCCAGGCAAGAATACTGGAGTGGGTTGCCATTCCCTCCTCCAGGGGGTCTTCCCCACCCAGGAGTCGAACCCATGTTTCTTACGACTCCTGCAATGGCAAGCGGGTTCTTCCCCACTAGCGCCAGTGTTTCCCCAGTGTCCATCAAAGGACACGGCAGACAGGGGCCTAAGGGAAGAAATGTTGGCCGCGGAATAAACAAACCACTAAAGTATCCTGAAGGGGAAGGAGTCCAGGTAGATGGTCGGTTCCCCAGAGCAGTGCCTTACGTATCTTGTTCTGTGTTCGCGCCACTGGGAGACCCGAGCCTGGACATGGTGAAGGCTCGGCGACTACAGGCTGAAAGAGGAAAAGCAGAGAGAGGCAGGGCGAGGCAGAAGGGGTGGGGAAATCGCCATCCGAAGCCAAAATTCTCAACCTTCTCTTTGTCAGCGCTCGCCCCCGCCCCCTGGGACGAAAGAAGGGATCCCAGCGGCCCTGTTGATAAGATTTATTATTCTCCGCTCTGTACAAGCCGCGTCTGCCCCCCGCCCCCCACCCCCACAAACCAAGAGCACCCAGGCCCCCACCCGTGCCCTCCCGAACCGCTCGCGCTCCGCTGTCCGGCCAGCTTGCCGGGGAAGGGGGGAGTGTCAGTCCAGACCCGGCTCCACCCAGCTCACCGGGGGGCTGAAGGCTGCTGGGGCAGGGCGGCTGGAGAGGGGTACACATCAGGGGTGGACGGAGGGTCGAGTTCAGTGTCCGATAGGAGGAGAGGGCCAGGGAGGTCCAGGTGGAGAGAGGCAGGTCTGCACGACATGGGCCTTGGGGGAGGAGGCTAGTCTGTCTATAGTTCGGAAGGATGGATGGGACGGCCGGCAAGAGGAGGTCCGCGCCCCCGAGGGGCGAGTCCGGGAAGGGACGTCTGATGGGAGTGGCGGAGGGGAGGCACACACCCCGGTCAGGCGTCCTTCCCGGGCAACGGGCCGGCCCCTGCGCCCGGCCCTGCCAGGCCCTCAGCCTTGTGCGCCAGGCGGTGTTTCTTGAGGCCGTAGGTGTTGGCGAACCCCTCGCCGCAGGAGGAGCAGCGGAAAGGCCGGCCACCCTGGTGGGCCGCCAGGTGCTTCCGGAAGTAGCCGGGATCCTTGAAGGCCTTGAGGCAGGCAGGACAGCGGAGCTCGGGCCGCGGCGGCTCGTGCGCGCGCTGGTGGCGCAGCACGGAGCTCAGATAGAAAAAGCCCTTGCCGCAGTGCTCACAGCGGTAGGCGCGCTCGCCCAGGTGCAGCCGCTGGTGCTCCAGCAGGTTGGAGCGGTAGCGAAAGGTCTTGCCGCAGGCGCCGCAGCGCAGGGGCCGCGCCACGGCGTGCAGCCGCCGGTGCTCCGCCAGGCTGGACGACTGCGCGAAGCGCTTGGCGCACACGCCGCACTTAAAGGCGCGCTCGCCCGTGTGCACCACGCGGTGCTGCCGCAGGTACCAGGAGCGCAGGAAGCCGCGGCCGCACACGCCGCAGCGGTAGGGCCGCTGCTCCGTGTGGCAGCGCTGGTGGCGCATGAGCAGGGCCGCCTCCCAGAAGCGCTTGCCACACACCGGGCAGCGGAAGCCCCGCTTCTGCCGGTGGCTGCGCCGGTGCAGCAGCAGGTCGTAGGCGCCAGCGAAGCTCTGGCCGCACAGGCCGCAGCCCAGGGTCCGGCGCACCAGGTGCACGTACTTGTGGGTCACCAGGCCCAGGAAGTGCTTGAAGCTCTGGCCGCAGGTAGCACAGCTGAAGCGCTCGGGGCCCGCGCTGGCGCCCCCGCCGCCCCCGGCCGCCGCGGACCCGCCCGCGTCCTCGCCCCCGGACACCCCGGCCAGTGCCGCCACGGCCGCCCCCACCTCCCCGGCCAGCCCGTTGTCCAGCACGGTGGCTGCGTCGGTGCCGCCGGAGCCCTCCGGAGGCTGGGCGCCGCCGGACGCGGGCGGCAGCAGGCGCTCGGGGGCCGCCTGGTGCACCAGCTTGTGCCACATGAGGTTCTCGATGAAGCCGAAGGTCTTGCCACAGGCATCGCAGCCGTAGGGCTTCTCGGCCATGTGCGCCTCCTTGTGGCTCATGACGTGGAAAAGATCCGGGAAGTGCTCGCCGCAGTCCGAGCAGGCGTAACTCAGCCCGTCCGCGGCGGCCCCGGACGCGGCCGAGCCGCTCGGGCCGGCCGCCCCCGCCGCACCCTGGGCGGCGGGGAGGCCGGCGGCCCCGGCCAGGGCGCAGGGCAGCTGGAGCCGGTGCACTTGTCGGTGGCGCGTGAGGCTCTGCGGGTAGCCGAAGACCTTCCCGCAGAGCTCGCACTTGTAGGGCCGCTCGCGGGTGTGCACCACGTGGTGCTTGCTCAGGTGGAAGGACTCGCGGAAGCGCTTCCCGCACACCGGGCACTGGTGCGGCTTCTCGCCCGTGTGGATGCGCTCATGCCGCTTCAGGGTCTCGCGGCGCCCGAAGCCGCGCCCGCAAATGCCGCAGCAGAACGTCTTGCCAGGCGCGCTGGCGCCCGAGCCCCCCGCCCCTCCGGGGCCGGCCCCACCGAGCAGCAGCGGGTGGGCGCCCAGCAGCGGGACGGGCACGGCGCCATACACCACCGCCGCGGCCGCCGCCGCCGCCGCCTTCTCGCCGTCGGAGGCGGGCGGGTCCGGGGGAAGCAGATAGGGCCCCGGCGGGAAGGTGGGCGCGGGCGGCGCGCCGGGGGCCGCCGCGTCCTTGGGCGCGTCAGGGGCGGCGGGCGGGCCGTGCGCCGCCTTGTGGCGCAGCAGGCTCTGCGGCGCCGAGTAGGACTTGCCGCACAGCTCGCAGGGGTAGGCGGGCCGCGGCCCGGGCGCGCCCGCGTGCGCCGCCTGGTGCTTGAGCAGGTAGGCGGCGTCGCGGAAGGCCTTGCCGCACACGCCGCACGGCAGGCGCAGCAGGTCGGCCGAGTGCGTCTTCACGTGGCGCTTGAGGCTCTCGCGGCGGTTGAAGCTCTTGCTGCACACGGAGCACGAGAAGGGCTTCTCGCCCGTGTGGATGATCTGGTGCTGGTGCAGGTGGCTGGGCTTCTTGAACACCTTCCAGCACAGCGTGCAGGCGAACGGGCCGTCGCCGCCCCCCGCCGCCGCCCCCGCCGGAGGGGCCACCCCCACGCCCGCGCCCGCCGGGGCCGCGCTGCCGTCGGCGGGCGCGGCCGGGGGCCCCGGGGGCGCCGAGGAGGGCGCAGCGGGCGCGGGCAGGCCCAGCGGAGGGAGCGGCGGCGGCGCCGGGGCGCCCGCGGCCGGCGGCAAGTCCTTGTGGCAGCGGCGGTGGCGGATGAGGCTGGACACGTGGTTGTAGGTGCGGCCGCAGACGCCGCACTCGTAGGGCCGCTCGCCCGAGTGCACCAGCATGTGCTGCACCAGATGCGAGGACTGCTTGAAGGACTTCTGGCACACGCCGCACGGGAAGCGCCGCTCCATCAGGTACTTGAGCCGCCGGAAGTAGCCTTTGTCGTCCTTGGCCGCGTCGCAGGCCGCTGACCCCGCCGCCGCCGGGCCCGGCGGCGCCTGCGAGGCGGCGGGGAGTGGCCCGGGGGTCCCTGGGGGCGCGGCCAGCCCCGGCGCGGTCCCCGGCCCCGCGGCCGGCCCCCCACGCTTCAGATTCCCGAACAGGTGCTGGTGGCCCGAGAGGTCCACGATGCCCCACTGCGGGGCCGGGAAGGCCGCGTCGAAGATCGGGGGCGGCGGCGCCCCGAAGGCGGGCGGCAGCGGCGGGTCGGGCTTCTTGGCCTGGGAGGATGACGACGAGGACGAGGAGGACGAGGACGAGGAGGACGACGAGGGGGCCTCGGCCTTGGGCTTGAAGCTGGCCTGGGGCGGGTAGTCGTACTGCGGCGGGGGCGGCTGCGGGGGCGGCTGCGGCGGGGGCCCGGGCGCGCAGGGCAGCGCGGCTACCGCCTTGGCGTGCTCCCCGTACAGCTCCATGGGCTCGAAGCGCTGGTGGTTGAGGAACTCCAGGAAATCGAAGGGGTAGCTTTGGAAGTGGACCCCGTCCTCGCCCCCCAGGCCGCCGCTCCCGCCGCCCCCGGCGCCGCTGCCCGCTGGGTTGGCCTCCATCCTGGGCGGCGGGGAGATGGGGGACCCTGCAGAGAGGAGAGCGGGGCTCAGGAGGCAGGGCTGCACGGGGTCCCCCAGCTGAGGGTGCTGGAAGAACCACACGCACCAACCGCCCCCCCACCCCCACTGTCCGCCCTCGCCCCTCTGTCTCTGTCCTTCCCTTGCACCGAGCAGTCTTCCCCCGGGCTCCGCTGGCACGCTGACCTCTCCCACTCGGCCTGCCGCCTCCTGCCCCCGTCCTCTCTGGCCCTCATCTCCCTCCCTCCTCTTCCAGAGATTCCCCCTATCCCTTCTTCCCGTGGTTCCCACACATCTCCATCCATCCCCAACACCGCCAGCACGCCTTGTTCTCAGACTCTGGTCTCCGGCCCCCTGTGCAAACACTCCCAGGCCCCCAGCCTGGGTCCCCCAGGCCCTCTGCTCTGTAGCCACCACCACACACGCACTAGCCCCAGCCCTGTGCTCCCAAACCCCTCAGGTTCTGCCTTTGCCAAAAGAACAGTTTCTATCAGAGTGGTTAAGAGGGTGGCCTGTGGAGGCACAATGCCACGCCAGTCTCTGTGTGACCCTGGACAAGTTCCTGAACCTCCCCATCTACACGTGGAGGTGACAAATCATGTCCCTGTCTCCCAGGGCTGGGAGGGCCCGACAAGCTACGCTGGGTCGGGTGGACACTCGGGGCCCTCTGGAGGGGATTCTCATCCTCACCCTCGCTGCTGGTAATAGGAACACAAATTCAGGACAAACTGGGGAGGTGGCGCTGGGAGGAGGGCCGCGTGGGCAGGGGCGTTCCTCCACTACCATGTATGAAGGAGACGCTGCTGGCCTGGGAGGAAAAACAAGCTACAGTAGGAAACACGCCGGGCCTGGGTTTAAGCCCCATCCCCGTCCTGACCTATGCTTGTAAAGGGGGCGCTGACCCCCAGGAGGGGGCCTTAAGGGGGCTGGCGCAGGGTGGAAGGGAAAACGCTGGCTGGCAGGGCTCGCCCAGTCCCTGGAGCTACCTATACCTTCATGGGCATCACGCGCCTGGGAGGAGCCTGGTGGCAGGTGGTCCTGGAGCGGGGTTCCCGCCCCCTCCACCCAGCAGTCATTCTCTAAGAACCACCTTTCCAGGACCTCTCCTTCCAGACTGCAGCTGGCCAGCGTCTGTCTGCCCCAACCTATAGTGTCCCCTGCAATTGATCTCAGCCTGACACCCACCAGGGGCCCCGGGAAACGCCTCCACTGAGCAGGTGGAGCGCCACGGGGAGAAGGGCCCGCTCAGTCAGGCGTGCCTCTTAGCCATCGTTCCCCCTCCGCTGGGGCCCGGGCCCTGTGGCCAGCCCACCTCAGGGGTCAGTGGGCCTTTCCGCGCCATCTGCCCCTCTGGCTGCGTCTGTCCCCAGACAGGTGAAAGGTGAGTGCCTCCCCGACCCCTGCCCGGAGGTCAGTATTTTTAGCCTCCAGCTCCGGGTGTCCTTGGATGCGATTCAGCAGCCCATGCCCTTCACACTCTGGTTAATCTGATCTCCGGAAGGGCCAAAGGCGTGGCGGGTGCTAGTGGAAGTCTGTGGGCAAAGCCGAATCCAGGAGGCAGTGCTGGAGTGGGCGGGCGAGGGCAGGGGTCGGGGAGGAGGGGCGAGGGTAGGGAGCGCCCGGTGGGGGCGGGGCCCCGGGATGAAGCCCCACCTCACCCCAAGCGTACAGCTAAGGCTGCGGGGCGCTCCCCAAGGCCAGCACCCTCAGAATCCCCGTGCCGCGCACACACAAGGTGGTTCCCCGAGGAGGAGGAAGGCGAGAGTGGGACTCGGGGGACAGGAGCCTTACTTTGGGGGCGCTCTCTGGGTTATGAGGGGTGTTTCTACACGGGGCTGGGTGGGAGGGGGGTTACCTTCCTGAACACATGGAGTGGTGAGGCGGTGCGGCTGCTCCCTCCTGCCTGGACCCTCGTCCCCAGACCTCACGCCCCCAGCCCTGACCCCCTTGAGGTCTCTGCTTCAGGTCGACGCCACCTCCAGGAGAGGGGACGTGCTTCCCTCGCCCCGCACTCACGCGCCCCTCATCCTGCCGCACTTTTTTCACCAAAGCCACTGCTGCCAACATACTGCGCATATTTCCTCTTGCTGTCTCTTTCCTGTCGGGCCTCCTCGCCTAAAAGAGCGAAGACTTGGCCTGTGTGGCTTACCACTGGGCGCCCAGCGCCTAGCACAGCGCCTGGCACAGCCTGGTTACGTGGTAAATTATTTGCTGAAATGGAATTAAACAGCACCCTCCCACATCACCAGCGGGAAATCAGATGGACAAAAGGAGATGCAGCTAAAGCTGGGCGCAGAGGCAAACTTACAGCTATTGGTGTCTGCTGATATAAATTCGTTGAATAAATAAAGGGATTCGACTGTGCTGACCAGAACTTACGGGGGCGGGGGGGGGGGGGGGGCGGCATTTAGCAGAGATGGAGCTGATATTGTCCAGGTATGCCCAGGAGGACGAGTTCTGGTGGGAATGATGTCGTGAAGAGGGCCTCCAGGGCAGGTGAGATGCCAAAGGACTGCGGCTGAGAGATGCAGGTGGTGGGGCTAAGGGACAGAACTGACTGGGCTCACAACTATTTCCACTGGGAAAGGAGCCACGTTTCCTGTCTCCAGGGACCCGAGTCTTAAACTGCTGTCTTTCTAAGGGGAGATGTGTGGTGGATTTCATGCAGAGTGGCCTGAGGGGGGGAGCCCCACCCAAGGGGCAGGAGTCCCACAGAAACCACAGTCACAGTCCTAATGACTCGTGTTTGCTGCCTGACGGGTTTCACGTGAACCATCACCCTGATGCCTCCTAATGTCCTGTACATTACTGGATCCATTGCACAAGGAAGGAAACGGAGAAGTGGCAGGGGTCACTTCCCCAAGGAGGGGAAAGCAAGTATTGGATCCCAGGCCCCTGATGCCCAGACCTGTGGGCCCTGCTGGTGCAGTAAAGCTGCCTTGTGATGAGATTCTCCTCTGTAATGCCAACAGCAATGACACAGTAACGGGGAGCCCTGGGTGAGTGCTTCCTACATGGCAAGTACCCTTTTAAATCCTTCATATGTGTTGACTCATTGAGTCTTCCCAATAACCCTAGAAGATGTTTCAGATTATTAACCCCATTTTACAGAGGAGGAGACTGAGGGCCCGAGAGGTCAATTAATCTCCTAAAGTCACACCACCACCAAGTGGCAGGGCCAGGAGTCGAAGGCCAGCGGTGAGGTTCAAGAGGACATGATGTTATCCTCACAACATGCTGTCTTTATCTTTTTCTTTTTTTTGTGGTAACACCTCATGGCTTGCAAGATCTTAGTTCCCTGACCAGGGATGGAACCTGGTCCCCCTGCAGTGAAAGCATGGGGTCCTAACCACTAGACCACCATGGAATTTCCATGCTGTCTTTCAATATTTCTCTCCAAAATTAAAAAAAGCCTTCACTCCACTTTGTACTGGAAATACACTCTGCCCATTCACTTTGCTGCCACACAACCCCAGGACTAGCCACTGGCATTTACTCAATGTTAACCAGCACTGCACTGTTTTATGTGCCTTCTTCCAATCAAACCTCACAACAGACTCGCAAGATAAGCACTACTGGGACTTCCCTGGTGATCCAGTGGTTAAGAATCTGCCTTGCCATGCAGGGGAAGTGGGTTCAATCCCTGGTCGGGAAATAAAGATCACACACGCCGCAACTACTGAGCCCACATGCCACAACTAAGACCCGACTGAGCCAAATAAATACAAAAAAAAAGGAAAAAGATAAGCTTTATTATTGTTCTTACTTAGTAGACAGGAAGACTAAGACCAAACCATGTCACGGTTGCTCCTCTGCTCAAAACCTGCAGTGACATCTCAAAAGAGGTCAGAGAAGACCTCCACAGCCCCAGCTGCCTCCTGGCAACTCTGGCCTCATGCTGGCTCCATCACTGCTCCAGGGCCTTTGCATGGGCTGTTGCTTCTGCCTGGAAGGCTGGGACTCCCATACACACAGCTCTCTCACCCCCTCATCTCCTTCACATCTTTGCTCAGATGCTGTCTTCTCAGCAAGGTGCTCCAAGACCACTGTAACCTGTCACCCAGAGCAACATTCCTGCTCACCCCAGCCTCCTTCCTTCTCTCCTTTCCAGTCAGTGCATGCGTGTGTGCGTTTGTTACCCTGTGGACTGCAGTCCGCAGGGCTCCATGGGGATTCTCCAGGCAAGAATACTGGAGTGGGCTGCCATACCCTCCAGTCAGTACCACCAAGGTATGTTCTATTTGTTGCTGGACTGCCCCTCCAGGAGGTGGGCTCCAAGCAGGCAAGATTTTGTATCTGATTTGGTCACTGGTTAGCACTTAGAACAGGGCCTGCCTCAACAAACATGTTAAATGAGTGAATGAATGAGGTCTGGGGAATAGGGAGTGGTCTGCTCAGAGATACAAAAAGGCTAGTGAGCTAGGGTTCATGCCCTTAACCATTTCACTCCCGGGGGAGGGGAGCATTAAGGAGCCCCCCCCCCCCCCCCGGACCCCCGGGGGACTGCAGCTGTCCAGGAGAGGAGTCTACACACAGGTTTAACTTTTTGGTGCTGGGGGGACGGATCTCTTGAAAGAGGCCTTCCTGCCGCCACCTCTGACACTGCAGCCCCTGTGACTATGCTCTGACCCCGCTGTATTTCCTTCACACAAACATCTATATTTTGCTTTTTAATTGTCTGCCCCAGAGGTGGCATATGCACTCCAGGAGGACAGGGGTTTTTGTCTGTTTTGTTCTCTGCTGCATCCCCAGTGTGTAGCAGGTGTTCATTAAACAGTTGTTGAACAAAGGGAAAGAAGGAACAAATGAAGAACGCTCTGGGCTCCACGGAGCTGACCAAGGCCAGGAGACTGGTCACAACGCCCTCACCTCTAGGGCCCTGTGAGATCACACCGTTTCCCTGCTCATCCTCCCTTCCACTCCTCTGCTCCAACCTCACTGCCTCCCCTGCTGCCCCTCCCATCAGCACACTCACAGCAACCTCAGGGCCCCTGCCTGGAACAATTCACCCAGACCTTTCCATGGTGAGGCAGCCTGTGCTAATTCAGGTTTCACCTCTGAAGTAGCTCATAAGGCTCTCAGAAAAATCCAGAAAAACAGCACCGATCTTGTTTACTTGCTTTTGATCTGTCTCAACCAGACTGTAAAGACCCACAAAACAAAGACTGTATGGCTCTCTCCCCTTCACGCTCTACACCCTGGACCTGGAACAGCAAGTGCATGTTCGTTCAGTGAAGAGTGAATGAATGAATGTCCAGGGGAAGAGGCGGCCGTTGCCCAATGAAGCTGGGTCTTCCTTGGGGAGTCCAGGAGGAGGGGCGTGGGGAGAAGCTGCAGGTGAGGATGGGAGCTGTCAGGGCCAGGGGAAGAGCTTTGAGGGGAAAGCCTCACGTGGGGCGCCGTTCCCTGGGAGGACCCCAGACAGGCGCTGACCCCGAGGAGGGCGGGGTGGCGGTGTTTCAGGGGAGCCTGGGGCTAAACTGGCAGCTATTCCTATCTGAAAGGGGGAGGATGTGAGTGTGCGAGCACAACTCTAGGGGGAGCTGTCTAGGGAAGGGGGAGTGAGGGTGTCGGTCATCGAAAGCAATATTCTCAAGGGGGATTATTGCGGGGGGGGGGGCAGAAAAGGAAAAAAGGTATTTTGAGCCGCTGATCAGAATGCAAAGTATTTTTACAGTAACGAAGGAGGCGTTGGGGAGGGGGGTGGTTAAGAGCTTTGGGGCTGTTGTGCGTGGACAGAGAAAATAGGGATCTGCTATAAAATACTAATATCACACTCTTACGAAGCAACCTACAAGAATACCAAAGGGAGGGTTCACGGACAGCTGCTCCGCACGGGGACGGGCAATGCCGATGGCATTTGGGGGGCTGTCCTGCTGGAAGCAAAGATGGGGGGACTGTAGAAAGGGAACCTATGAGAAAACCTTAGTGGGGGGCCCTGGCAGCAGCTGAGGGATCGCCACGAGTGAGGGCGTTCTGGTAGCTGCCCTGCACGGGGGGCGGTAATGGGGCGCTATCCGGAGTAGTCTTCTGGGGGAGAAGTCATGGAGGGGGCCCCCCAGCGAGGGCCGGGCGCGAGAAGCACTGAAAGGAACGCTCTGGGAACCAAGGCGGGCCAGGGCGGGACCCCCCGCCCACGCTGCCCCCGGGCCCCCGGGCCACGCGCCCCGTCACTCACCGGCGCCGGGGTCTCCGCCGGGAGGAGGCTGAGGAGGCGGAGGAAGCGCCGCCGCTCCGGGGAGACCCGAGGGCCCGACCGGAAGTGCCGCCCCCTCCCCCTCCCCGGCAGCCCCGCGCCGCCCGCCTGCCCGCCCGTCCGGAAGCGGAAATCGCGCCCGTCTCCGAGGCGCCGGCGTGGAGGAGCGGAAGGGGGAGGCGGCGGCAGAGACAGGGAAGGGGAAATGCGCCTGCGCGCTGGCTCTGGGGCCGCGGGGACCGGGGAAGCCGGCTCCGCTTCCGGTGGGCGAGCGGAGCGCAGTGCGCCTGCGTCCTGTGCCCCCGCCCCTTCCTAGGGCACCGCCCACACGCCCCTAGCCCCTCGTTAAGCCACGCCCCTTATGCAAAATTAACACATAAGCCCCGCCCCATCCACGACGGCGCCTCTTTCGGCGTTTAATTATCATAGTCCCCGCCCACCGCCTCAGAACCCACCCTCCTCGACCCAGCCCTAGAAGTCTACCCCGTACTTCCCTGTCTCAAAGGTCCCGACTCTCTGGAAGCCCACCTCTCCCTCGTATCCCCCGCCTCTCGGAGCTTCTTGGGCCGAGCCACGCCCCTGCGCGTGAGCCCCGCCCTTTCCGCTCGCAGTATTTAAGCCCCCGCCTCTCTCATCGCTTTCACGCTCAATTGTTTCCCACTTCCAAAACATTTCCTGAAGTCAGGGGCTCTGAAAGTGTGACTTGAATACCTGCAGCGGCGGCGCCACAGGAAATTAGTTAGAACTGTAAATTCCCAGGCCCCTTACCCTAGATTCCCTGAATCACAGACCCTGGGGGTAGGCCTAGGAACCTGCGTTTTAAAACACTTCAGGTGATTCTGACGCAGGCTGAAGTTTCGAACCACACAGCTTCACCACATTTTACACGGCCCCTCACGTATACTCGCTCTAAGCCTCGCCTCTAACTCAGCCCCACCTCAAGCAGCTAAGCCCGAGTCTCTCCAGCCCTTCCTCCTAAGCTCTGCTTTCCTCTGGGACTCTCCTTCGGTACTCCTCTCTTAAGGACCCCCTTCTCTCCCCTTGGCCTGAAGAGCAGTTATATCCACCGCTCAGCATCCTCAAAGTTCAAGTCCTACCTGTCCCAACACCTTGCTCTCCTGCAGTTTCCCCTTGAAGCCCCTCCCGTCAGATAAACCCCCTATCCATTCCCTCTTAACTCTCAATTTCTGCCCACCAACTCGCCCACCCGTTTAAGCCCCTCCCCGACCTCAGCCCCCTTACCCTAGGCCCCGCCCACAGCCGTCACCTAACTGTGCAGCGTCCTGAGCTCTGCCGGGCCAGGTCACTCCTTATCTACTTAAGCCCTACCAAAGTGGTCAGTCCAGCACGCAACCCTTAGTTTTGTTGTTTCTCTGCAAACAGCGCCAGAACAAAGAGATGGGCCAAAGTGGTGGCTATAGGATTTCCAGGAATCTGGTTAGAATGACGCAGGGGACAGGGACCCGGGGTCACGTTTGCACGGAAGGTCCTATGTTTTACTTGAGTGGACATTTAGGGGGGAGTGCTTTGGGGTCCGCTGGAGATGGGAGTGGCGGCAGAGGCTTCTCTCAACCCAGTCTTCAGCGCCAAGCTAATGAAGCGCATGGCATGGGGGTGGGGCAGCGGCGGAAGGACACGGGAAGGGAGAAGGCGGCCAGCCCTGGGACCGTGAGGGAACACACACCAATGGGCAGTAGGCAGAGATTTATTTCCACAGCCCCTGCCTCCACAGGCCTGTCAGTCCGCTGGAGGGTGGTAGAAGGCAGCAGGACCCAGAAGCTGAGGTCTGCACCCTCAGCCCACTCCCAGAACGGGAAGACCACCAGACAAGGTGTCCCGGCCTCGCTGCCCAGGCCCCGCACCCAGGGCACGCCCAGCTCTAAGCCTGGCCGGGGGAGCGGTGGCCGGGGGTGTGGGTCAGGCCAGCTCTTTCCCCTCCAGCTCTTCCTCCTCGTCGTCGGCCCCTGCCGTGGCTGGGATACCGTCGTCGTCCCACGGTGCTTCAGGCTCTGGGTCCGGAGGACACAGAGGTGCCCCCATGGCCTCGGGGTGCTTGCGTTTGGCGTGGCGCCGGAGCGTGTTGGTCTCCATGAAGCGCAGCCGGCACACCGTGCACTGGTAGGGGCGCTCGCCGGAGTGGACGCGGTGGTGGTGGGCCAGCTCGCCCGCCTCTCGGAAGCGGCGGGGGCAGAGCGGGCAGCGGAAGGGCCGCAGGCCCGCATGGATGTTGCAGTGCCGCCGCAGGTGGCTGGACCGCTTGAAGGTCTTGCCGCAATCCTTGCACTCGTGCGGCTTCAGCTCTGAGTGTGAGATGCTGTGACGCTCCAGGTCGGAGAGGTAGGGGAAGGCCCGAAGGCACACCGGGCAGAAGTGCGGCGCCTTCTTAGGGCCGGGACCGGAGCTCACGGGCCCGCCAGCCACTGACCCTTCGGAGACCGTGTAGGGCACACCCTGATCATCGATCAGCAGGAGATCACTGCCATCGCCGCTGCCCCCGGGGGCGTTCACCCCCTGTGTCAGGGGGGGCTCCTGCTCTGACTTGGCTGGGCGGCCCCGCTTGCGCGGGAGGGAGGCCTTGAGCGTCCGGTTGGAGGACGTGGCCCCCCCAAGACTTCGGCCTCGGCGGCCCCGGGGAACAGGAGGAGATAAGGCCAGAGGTTTCTCTTCTTCCTCAGCCAAAGGCGAAGGCCACGGGTCTGGGCTGGGGGTGTCCATTGAGCAGTGGGGGGCTTGGGTCTGGGCACTGGAGCCGGGCTAAGAGGAGAGAGGGGCAGCCGTCAATGCAGGGTGGTCTGGAATAGCCCTAGTCCCCCAGACAACTTCCTGGGTTCCAGTCCATCGACCAGGGCATGGCCGACATCCGCTTGGACACGCAATTAAAGCCAAACTAGTGGGTAAAACAGTAGGATAATTCTGTACCAGTCGCTAAACACTTGAGCCCCACAGGCATCTCCCAGACGTCCCTAACTCCTCCTAGACATTCAGGGTCAAGGAGCAAAAATAAAACTCTTCCTGGGGTGACAGAATCCAACTGAGGGTGCAGGCCAGTGTTTGAGCCTCAGAACAGAGAGAAGAGCCAGCAAAGTCTCAGAAATGTTTTATCTCTCTTCCTGACAAGGTGAAAAGGCCAGAGAAGGGGGCGGGGGCTCAGGACGAAGAAAAAAGAAAGGGACTTGTCCCGGGTGACATGTGCTCCTGAGCTGGGAATGAGGATGTATGTCAGAGCTGTTATGAGCCTGGGCTCTGGAGCCAGAGGTTTGATCAGAGCTCAGGGGCTCAGATTCCTGAACCTGTCACTCACTCTCTGTGTGGTGGCCTTGGGCAAGGCGTTCACCTCTTCAGGCCCCAGCTAAGCCTTTGCAAAACATGGTATTTCCACCTACTCGCACAGATGTGCCATGAGGATGATATACATAAAGTGCTCAGTACACAAGGGGCTTCCCTGGTGACTTAGACTGTAAAGAATCAGCCTGCAACGCAGAGGACCCGGGGTCCATCCCTGGGTAAGGAAGATCCCCTGGAGAAAGGAATGTCTGCCTTCTCCAGTATTCTTGCCTGTAGAATCCCAAGGACCCAGGAACCTGGTGGGCTGCAGTCCCTGGGATCGCCAAGAGTCGGACACGACTGAGCGACTAACACTTTCACACACAGAGGTCCTTAGGAAATATTAGCTCTTATTATCATGGCTTGTAACTAAGCTTTACACCAACCCTCTGAATAAGGGTATATCACCTCCTTTTTGCAAACGTGGGAAACGAAGGCACAAGTTGCCAGCTCCCTCTGCTGGTAAGCGGCCGGGTCAGGACTTGATCTCAAGGACCCCAGTCAGTGTCTCGGAGTGGTAAGTTTTAGGCCCAAGCGACCTCATGAGGTCCCTTAGCCCTAGGTTTGAATCCAGCTCTGCTGTTAACTAGCAAGTGGCTTTGTCTCTCCGAACGAGTTCCCACCTCTGTAAAATGGACATAGCAGGGTTGCCGGTTGTAACAAGCACCAATCTAACATCAGCAACACCACCAGGGCCTGGGACCAGGGGACTAGAGTGTACTAAAGTTAAAGGCGAGAAACACAGGTGCACCCCATTAAAGCAGGCACCCTGACTGAGACCCACCGAAGGGCAGCCACTTTTCCGTAACCACACGGCTCCCTCTGTTGGGAGTGCCTAGGCATGAACCCGGGTCTCTGGAACAAGGCCCAGACCCTCGCCCTCCTCCACCCCGGGCGCAGGCGCGCGCTCGGCCGGCGGCCCCGACCGCGCGGGGCGGGCCCTGCGGGGGCGGCGGCCAATGAGCGGCGCCGAGCCGCGGACGGCTAGGCCGAGCCAGGAAGGGGGTCTGCGCGCGCGCGCGGCCAGGAGGGCCGGCTCGGCGGGGCGCGAGGTCGGCGCGCGCGCCTCCGCGGTCGCGCGAGCCGGAGCAGGTGGGGGGCGCGCTCCAGGCGCGCACGGCCCTGGGCCTCCCTCGCCCGCTCCCGTCCCCCCGCCCGGGCCCCCCGCCTCTCGGGTACCTCATTTGCATGCCGCCTGGACTCGCGAGTGTGCGCGCGCGGGGGCGCGAGGCCGGCGCGCCGGAGGGGCGGGGGAGAGGGGGGCCCTGCCTCCCGGCGGCGCGCGCGCGGCCCCGCCCCTCGGAGAGGACGCCCCTCCCCCACCCCCCGCCCGGCCCGGCCCGGCCCGGCCCGCGGGGAACAAAGGGCACGCGCTGGGTCCTAAGGGCAGGTCACGTCCCCGTCGGCAGGCCGCTCCTGCACACCCATCGCTCTCGCTGGCCCCGAGCGGGAAAAAATTACCGCAACAACACATCCTACATAAACAGAAATATCGTCCTCCCACAAAGGACCCAGCCGGGTGACCCAATCAAAGAAAGGTACCAAAAGGAGGAGAAGCGCGAAAATGGCGGCGGGTTCCCGTAGTTAACATGGCGCCCGATGGGCTTCAAAACCCACTGGAAGACTAAAGCACAAGATGGAGCCCGCTCTTTCCTCCTGTGTCTGTCGCAGGCGGCGAACTTCAATGTCTGTCTTTTCCTGATGCAACTCGACGTCCTACCCAGGAGAAGCCTGAGGCTGCGACGAAGGAATCAAATCTGCCCTCATATTTTTTAACACCCACCAGCGTCGACAACGCCGGGATGACGCTGAGCGCTCGTAGCTTGTTGCCCTTAGTCTGTATGGCGCCGAGGGTCGCCTTAAGCCCCGCCCCCTCCCCATGCCCTCACCCAAGATGGCGCCGCCCCGGCTTCTCTACCCTCCAGCAGCTGGGAAAGGGACGGGAAAGAGGGAGAAGGGAGGGCGGCGAGGAGGAGGGAAGCCAAGAAGGCGGGAGGAAGGGGGAGTGAGGGGGAGAAGGGAGCCGAGGCGGAAGTCGAGGGGCCCCCCGGGTGGAAGTGACGCTACCCCCGCTGCCCAAAATGTCGGCGCCCAGAGGGAGGTGTAAGTAATTAAAGAGGAAAGCCGATTGACTTTCCCCGGCCTCCCGGGGCCGCCTCAGGGCTCCAGAAACCCCGCTCCGAGCGAGCAAGGTGGACTCGCCGGGCCGCGGGGCCAGCCAGACCTGCCCCCGCCCCGGGCTCCCGGGCCCGCACCTCTCAGGGACAGGGGGGAGGGGCACAAAAGCCCGGCTCTCGGGGCCTGGGTCCCAGAGCGGACTGGGGAGGGGGGGCCAGCCCCGCGGGCGACTGGGTGGGGAGGAGGCGGGGCTTAGCGTCGCCGGGGCGGAGCGATGGCTGCGAGGAGGCTGAGTGGGCGTGGCTTGGGGGAATGGGCAGGACTGGGTGGAAGTGGGAGGAACTTGGGCAAGGGGCGAGGTTTGACGAAGGGGCGTGGCCCTGGGAGACTGGTAGGCGGGCCCTAGGTTGAAGGGTCCTCCACTGGGGCTGAGTGGGGAAAAGGGTTCAGTGTGGAGGTGGGAGGAGCTAGGAGAAGGGGTGGAGTTTGTCTATGGATGAAGCTGTCAGAAAGTGATGGGCATAGTGGAGGGGGGTGGGGTTTAAGCCTGTAACTTGGGGGCGTCTTTAGGGGAAATAGCAAGTCTTTATAACTGCAGGTGAAATGACTTAGAGAAGATGGGGAGGGCGTCAGAGAGGAACGGCTGAGGTGGCAAGAGAGTGAGAGTGATGGGGCCTTGGAAAGAAAGGGGTTTACATAAAGCCTGCGCTTAAGGAAAAAGTGAGCGGGATTTAGTAGGTGGATCTTTTTTTTTTTTTTAAGATTTATTTATTTGTTTTATTATATAGATAGGGATGATGTTGTTTAGTTGCTAAGTCATGGCCGACTATTTGTGAGCCCATGGACTGTAGCCCGCCAGGCTCCTCTGTCCATGGGATTCTCCAGGCAAGACTACTGGAGTTAGTAGGTGGATCTTGGAGAAGAGATGGAGACTTCAAGAGGAAGCTCGGAGGAATTTAGCAGACAGCAGTTAATCAAAACAGCTTAGCTGTTGAGTCTTTGCTGTGCGGTCAGTAAGCACTTGGCGGTGTGGCCACAATTATGCTTAGTCCTCACCACCTCCTGAGGTAGGTCCTCCTAGTATCCTATTTTGCGGATGGAAATAGAATCGGTTGGTTTTCTCGAGGATAGTCATGGTCACCCTGGAAGGTTGATTCATATGCCCTTAACCCAAAATCTTTTTTCTCTCATTGGCTAGCAATGTCAGCCTTCCTCCGAAGATGACTTTCATCTTCAAAGAAGAGAGGGGGTGGCTTTCAGAAATACAACAGGCTTCAGGAACAAGGAGACTTTGGAAGGAGTAGGTGGGGCCTGAGCGCGAGTGGGCGGGGCTTAATCACAGTGGGTGGAGCTTGGAGCAGGGTGGAAGTCCAGCTTAGAAGTGATTGGGAAGATAGGTAGGTGAGTGGTGGAAGGTGGGGAATCCCAGGAGAGTGGGAGGGGTTTTAAGAGCAGTGGGCGTAGCCTTTGACAGATGGGCGTGGTTTGGGAGGTAGTTCGCTGGATTTCCAGGGACAAGTGGCAGGTCTCTGAGTCCAAGGAGCCTAATTGGCGAGGCTGATGGGGAGGTGACTCCCTCACCCCGCTCCATGTCTCCCTGCTCCAGAGAGAGCCCCCACCCGCCACTGCCCTCGCACCGCGCCGCCATGGATGACGCGCCGCTGCCAGCGCCCCCGCTCCCCGCCCGGGCCCCAGCCCCGGCCCCAGCTCCGCCCGCTGCTGCCCCCCGCGTTCCGTTTCACTGCAGTGAGTGTGGCAAGAGCTTTCGCTACCGCTCGGATCTGCGGCGCCACTTCGCTCGGCACACTGCGCTCAAACCCCACGCGTGTCCGCGCTGTGGCAAGGGCTTCAAGCACAGCTTCAACCTGGCCAACCACCTGCGCTCGCATACCGGCGAGCGACCCTACCGCTGCTCCGCCTGCCCCAAGGGGTTCCGAGACTCCACCGGCCTGCTACACCACCAGGTGAGTCCTGCAGGCCGGCCCTAGGCTGGCCTCGCTGTGCTGTGCCCTCGGAGCCCCGGAGACCCACTGTGGGCGACAGCAGACAGCTGGCCCCTGAGAATATTTCTCTCCCCCTCCCTCCCTCCCCATCGAAGCATCCTGACCAGTGAAACCAGGAACTAAAACATTCACAGTAAATTTGCCCCTTCCCCTCGCCCGTGCTTCTGCTCATATGCCAGCAACTTTGTGTTCATCTTCCCGTACCGTTTTCTAAGATAGATTTACCATATATGTCCTTAATTCCTTTACTCAGCAATTATCTATCAAATGATTCCCCAGTTCCCAACCCCGGGGCTACCAGGATGAAACCAATAACGTCCATGCCTTCGGAGAACTTACATTCCATTGAAAGTGGCCCATCGCCAGGTAGACAAGCAGCAAATTCACAGGCGAGGGTGATCTAGAAAGGCAGAGATTTGGGGAAGGAAGTTAAAACAGCAACAGCACTAATAACCACCTGCTATGAAGGAGGAAAGGGGGAAGAACTCTGGGCTACCAGACAAGGTAGGAAGGGCAGGGCAAGGTGATGCTCCAGCTGAGACCTGAAGGAAGAGCAGGAATTCGCCGTGGGAATAGCATAACAGGCAAAGGGAACAGCCAGTCCTGAGGCTGGAGGGACCAAAAGAATGCGGACAATGGCCGGACGCAGAGAATGAGGAGAGGGTCGCAGCTGGATCCTGGCCCCGTGGACCTGGCCGGAGGCTTCCCCTGCGTCCCCGCTGGGAGGCCAAGACTCTGTTCCCTGGGCCAGACGCTCCGCCCTGACGCCGGGCTCTCCCTCCTGCCCTCGCAGGTCGTCCACACTGGTGAGAAGCCCTACTGCTGCCTCGTCTGCGAGCTCCGCTTCTCCTCGCGCTCCAGCCTGGGCCGCCACCTCAAGCGCCAGCATCGTGGGGCGCTCCCGTCCCCGCTGCAGCCCGGCGCAGGCCTGCCCGCCCTGAGCGCGCCCTGCTCGGTCTGCTGCAACGTGGGGCCCTGCTCTGTGTGCGGGGGCGCGGGGACGGGCGGGGGCGGCGCCGGCGGCGAGGGTCCAGAGGGGGCAGGCGCCGGCGCGGGGAGCTGGGGGCTGGCCGAGGCCGCGGCGGCCGCAGCGGCGGCCTCCCTGCCCCCGTTCGCTTGCGGCGCGTGCGCGCGGCGCTTCGACCAGGGCCGTGAGCTGGCGGCCCACTGGGCGGCGCACACCGACGTGAAGCCCTTCAAGTGCCCGCGCTGCGAGCGCGACTTCAACGCGCCCGCGCTGCTGGAGCGGCACAAGCTGACCCACGACATGCAGGGCCCCGGCGCGCCCCCAGCGCAGGCCTGGGCCCCCGGGGCCGCCGGCGAGAGCGGCGAGGTTCAGCCAGCCTGGGACGGCGGGTTGCTCCTGGGCCGCGCCGGGGGCGGCGTGCCCGAGCTGGGGGTGCTGCTCCCCGAAGGCGGCGGCGAGGCGCCCGCGGAGCCGTCGGAAGACACGCTGTACCAGTGCGACTGCGGGACTTTCTTCGCGTCGGCGGCGGCGCTGGCCAGCCACCTGGAGGCGCACTCGGGCCCCGCGGCCTACGGCTGCGGCCACTGCGGGGCGCTGTACGCGGCGCTGGCGGCCCTGGAGGAGCACCGGCGCGCCAGCCACGGCGAGGGCGCGGGCGGCGCGGAGGCGGCGGCCGCGCCCGCCCGCGAGGGGGAGTCCCCGTCCGGGGAGCCTGCGTCCGCCTCGGGCCGCGGCAAGAAGATCTTCGGTTGCTCCGAGTGCGAGAAGCTGTTCCGCTCGCCGCGCGACCTGGAGCGGCACGTGCTGGTGCACACGGGCGAGAAGCCGTTCCCGTGCCTGGAGTGCGGCAAGTTCTTCCGCCACGAGTGCTACCTCAAGCGCCACCGGCTGCTGCACGGCGCCGAGCGGCCCTTCCCCTGCCATGTCTGCGGCAAGGGCTTCATCACGCTCAGCAACCTCTCCAGACACCTGAAGCTGCACCGGGGCATGGACTGACACGGCCGGGCCGTGCGCCCCGCCGTCCGACCTCCCCTCCCCGGGGCGCTGGACTCAGGTCCTGTGCCCCGGGGACCTAGGGACCACGAGGGAGGCGCCCCCCACTGGCCCTCCAGAGCCAGGCACGGGCCCTGGGAGAAGGGGACCCTGGCTGGAGGCCGGGGGACCACCTAGCCCCTGCACGGGCCCCTGAGCTGGTGGGTGGCAAGACTAACCTCGGGGTCCTGGGTCTATTTAGAGACTCCTAACCTCGAGCCCCTGGAACACGTGCTGAGCACCCCCATATCAATCGGCCTCTAAGCTGTGGGGAGCTGGGGATGACAAAGGGGTCTCCATAAGTCCTCCTCCTCTTGAGGGCCCTAGTAATTAAAGATGGGCACGCCCTTCCCCACCCAAGGAAAGACTGCCCCTCTTCCTAAGAGCCATCATTCCAACCATCTAGAGCTGGAGAATGTGGAACCATTTCCCTGGATTCCCCCCCCCCCCCCCCCGCAAATGCTATCCACCAGGAGTCGTCACTGGTGCCCCCAGATAACAGATATAGCCGGAATCTGCCTCCTCCCCTGTCACTTAGACCCTGTGTGGAAAGAGGACCAGGGTAGTTGCCCGGTCTCGCTCCCCTACTGCGGAATGGATGGCCCCTGATGATCTTCCCCGCCCCTCAAAACATAGAATAGGCTGGTTCAGAATCCGACCCCGCTCCCCCCCGTAGGATGGACTGATCCGGATCCACGTAGACTCCAACCCCTGTCCACTGGAATGGGCGGTGCTGGTTGCGGCCTGCACCCCACCTCCTCAGAGCAAATACCACAGACATTCCTCCGCGCCCTCCAGCGTGGGGGCCGGGCCACGTCATCTCCCGCTCTGCGAGCTCAAGAGTGGGGCGTGGGGTTCGCCGGGGCATCCCTCTCGCTCTGCTGTAGCACCTGTCAGTCTTTCCATATCTGTCAGTTTGTCTGTGTTCTTCCCAGCGCCAAGGGGAAGGGGGGTTTGGCTGGGGGGGTGTCCCCTGTGAGCCTCGACCTCACCCCACTCCCCAGCTTCTCCTGGACCCCAATAAACGCCGTCCTTTCAGCCGCTCCCGTCTCAGGTCCTGATCCTTGGCTTTTAGGGACGTGGGGGCTTCTCCCTCCCTGAATTGGAGCAGGGAGACAGACAAAGACAGCTTTCCTTTCGCCGGAGACATTTCGAGTCCTCCACTCCCTCACAAAGACTGCCTGCCACCTCGTGGCATGAGGGAATCTTAGTTTCCCGATCAGGGATCGAACCCGTGTCCCCTACACTGGGCGCGTGGAGGCTTAAGCAGTGGACCGCCAGGGAAGTCCCACTGTATGACCCTTTTAATGTCAGGGATGGTCTAGATCTCATCCGAGTGGAACCCTGCCTCTGAAAGACAAAATTCACCCTCAACGGATGGATATGCCCCCTGGGACCAGACGCACCCTTTAGAAACCCTCAATCCCACAGGACACGCCCCCTAAACACCTAAAGGCCCCGCCCCTTAGCTTCTGTGTCCCAGGCAACCAAGTTTGTCCCTTAGCATCCTTCCGCTAGATTGGGATCCGCCCATCTGAGAGTGAGCAGACTTTCCACACTGTCTTCTACACACTAGATTTTAATCCTGTACTGAGTGCCAGGCACTGTAATTCCCCCTGGGGATCCAGCAGCGAACAAAATTACTCCCTGAGAAAACAGGTGGCTGGACTGTGTCACCTTAGGTGGAGTGGTCTGGTGGGGGAAGAGGGGGCGGGGGGGTGCTTCTCTGCAGAGGCGACACCTGATCTGAGACCAGAAGGGTGAGGAAGGGCCGGCCAGGTGGACAGCTGGGCCAGCCCAGGAGGGGAGGGGCTGGTGAGAGGAGGTGGAGTGGTGAGCAGGAGTCAGGGCACGCAGACCCTGGGGCGACACAGACATCTGACTGTGCTCCGTGGACGCTGACAAGCACGACTGCAAGTGTGAAGGGATGCGACTGCTGCTGCACTTTCCAAGGGTCCCTCTGGCCCGCCGCTGGGTGGAGAAGGGGGCTGAGGGAATGCAGAGCAGGCTACTGCAGTCCACCAGGAAAGAGACGTGCGGGCTTGGAGCTGAGCGGTGGACAGAGCTGGGGGGGCCCAAGGCGAATCCTGGAGGTGCGATGTGGGAGGGCGTGTTGTGTGTGTGCGTGTGTTTAACGGAAAGGGAGGAATCGGGGCGGAGGCTGCTTTCGTGGTGGGGCCGAAAACAGAGAGAAAGCAAATTTAGGTGAGGCTGGAGGGGTCAGGAGCGCCATCTTCAGCTTCTTAAATTTGAGATGCTTGGGAGGTGGTGGTGTTCAGTTGCTAAGTCATGTCTGACCCCACGAACTGCAGCACGCCAGGCTTCCCTGTCCTCCACCATCTCCCAGAGTTTGCTCAGACTCATGTCCATTGGGTCAGTGATGCCATCCAACCATCTCATCCTCTTGCCCCCTTCTCCTCCTGCCCTCAATGGCACACTTTAATAAGGCTGTGCTATTGATAGGCATGAACCCTAGAGAAACCCTGAACTCAGAACCACTGAAATACCCATTGCTATGATCTAAGCGTGTCCCCCCAAATTCATATGTTGAAATCTTAGTACCCAATGAATGTGATGGTATTTGGAAGTGGGGCCTTTGGATGGTGCTTAAGTCATGAGGGCAGAGCCCCCACGAATGGGATTCATGCCTCATAAAGGGCTTCTTTGTAACTGAAAGGACTCCAGAGAGAATGTAGCCCCTTCCACCCCATGAGGACACAGCAAGAAGGCACAGCAGTGAACAAGGAAGAGGCCCCCTCAGCAGAACGCAACCATGCTGGCACCTTGACCTTGGACTTCCAGGTTGTAGAACTGTGAGCAATAAACTTCTGTTGTTTATAAGCCACCCGGTCTGTGGTATTTTGTTATACCAGCCTGAATGGACTAAGACATTCGTCACCAATACAGTGAATAAATAAATGATGGCATATTTATGCAGGCTTCTCTGGTGACTCAGATGGCAAGGAAGCTGCCTGCAATGCAGGAGACCCAGGTTCAATCCCTGGGTGGGGAAGATTCCCTGGAAAAGGAAATGGCAACCCACTCCATTATTCTTGCCTGGAGAATCCTCATGGCCAGAGGAGCCTGGTGGACTGCATGGGTCCAAGTAGTTGCAAAAGGGTTGATGTGACTTAGCGACTGAACAACAACAACAACAAATATTATGCTATGAAATACTATAGGGACTTCCTTGATTGTTCAGTTAAGAATCTGCCTTGCAATGCAGGGGACACAGGTTCCATTCCCGGTGGGGGAACTAAGATCCCACATGTCTTGAGCACCTAAGTCCACATGCCACAACGAAAGATCCCACAGGAGTCAACGAAAATCCCTCCTGCTGCAACAAAGACCCAACACTGCCTTTTAAATCTATAAACATGGAGGAGGAAATGGCAACCCACTCCAGTACTCTTGCCTGGAGAATCCCATGGACAGAGGAGCCTGGCGGGCTACAGTCCATGGGATCGCAGAGAGTCAGACACAACTGAAGCGACTCAGCACATATAGGTTCTTTCAGGGCTTCCCTGGTGGCTCATATGGTAAACAATCTGCCTGCAATGCAGATCTGGGTTCTATCCCAAGGTTGGGAGGATACCCTGGAGAAGGGAATGGCAACCCAATCCAGTATTTTTGCTTGGAGAATCCCACGGACAGAGAAGCCTGTCAGGCTACAGTCCATGGGGTTGCAAAGAGTTGGAAATGGCTGAGCAACTGCCACTCCACACTAGGTTCTTTCAAAGCAAGATGCAACTATTTAGCTGAAACCTAAAGAAACAGAGTTATTACCAAAGAAAACTAGGCATATGAGTGGTGGGAAAGTTCATGGTGTGGGGAAGACCTGGGCTCTGAGCTGGGCTCTACCATCACTGGCTATATGACTGTAATCCACCCAATTTCTCTTGTATTCTCTCCTCTGATGCTACAACATGTTGCTTGTGTGATGCTATAAGGATTAAAGAAGATATACCTGCTGGTAAAATACAAAATAAATAAATAAATAAAATAAATCTATAAATACTATACAGGAAGAGAATGCATGAATACAGAGATACACAGTTACAGAAGTGAAACTTACAAAGAAGCCAGGCCAAAGAAACCAGATAGGTAGAGTCCCATTTCCTCCTACCACATGGAGGCAAGCAAAACTGAACTGCAGTATCGCTTAGGACGCCCTGTGGGTGTGAGTGTCTAGAGGAAAACTTTTTCTTTTTCCTGTAAAACTCACAACAGTGTGGATAGATGGGTTAAGCTCGGGGTGGGACATAGTGGAACCTTCTATGGGGCTCTGGGGCAGCTGCCAACATTCCTTTTCTTAATCTGCTGATTATTTTATAATTCTTTGTTAAATTGTGTGTTTTTATCATGCGCTTTACACCGATACGTCTTATATTTCACACAGAAAAAAACATTTAAAGGAAGGAGATAAGTTTGAGGGCAAACAAGTGGGAGTTTATCATTCAAGAAAGACGTTTTGCCTGGAGATCCACACGTGCCCACTTGGAAAGGTGGCAGATCGGCCCCTGGGAATGCTCAACCTCTCCTCTCTACCCCCACTACTCAGCAAGGGGAAGCAGGCTCACCCATTTGGGGTAAAATATATATATATATATATATATATATATATATATATATATATTTCTCCGAGTTGGAGAAACAAGACCCACCTCCTTAGGTACACGTACCGTCCCCAGGGACAAGACCCGCCCACTTGGAGACCGCTCTGCCTGCAGAGTCGAGGGCCGAGAAATGTGCCAGGGTTGTCATGGAGACGCCCGCCTGGCAGTAGGGTGATGAATAAGGACCTCCCTCCCACCTCACCTGCACTCCAATCCTTTCTCTTCCGAGACGGTAGCGAAGGGACTCACCCCCTTTCCCGAATGCTCCCCAGTGTCAGGGGGTGGCCCGGACCTGGTCTCCTACTCGTGACACGGAGACCCCATTTTATCGATGTGCTCAGTTGAGGCTCAGAGGTTGAAAGGGTGGGTTTTACCCTGAGGGCGATCTCAGCGGTTCCGGAGCATCAACTTCTAGCCAGACGCCGGAGACTCCCATGCCTCTGTGGGCGGCGCTGACTCCCGCGCGCAGACCCGCTCACCTGCGCTCCGCATCCCCCCCCTCCCCACGGCAGTCTTCCCTTCCAGGGAGCCCCCATTGCAAAACCTGAAGCCGCGTCCTCCTCACCCCGCGTCCCTCTTGTGTGCGCCGTAAGTCTCTTCAGTCGTGTCCCACTCTTTGCGACCCTCTGGACTGTAGCCCGCCAGGTTCCTCAGTCAAAGGATTTTCCAGGCAAGAATATTGAAGTGGGTTGCTATGCCCTCCTCCAGGGGCCCTTCCCCATTTTCAGGATCGAACTTGCGTCCCTGAACGTCTCCTGCATTGGCAGGTGGGTTCTTTACCACTAGCGCCACCTGGGAAGCCCCTCAGCCCTCTTTATTCACCTACAAATATTGCTTGATGTGCGACGCTCACTAGGGTAAAGCAGGTAAACAAACAGGTGAATAAACCCCCCGCCCTCGGGGCATTTATATTCCAGTGGAAGGGGAAATAGGCAATTAGTGGGCAACTGATACACAGTCTAATATTTGTGATACGTACAATGTTGGAAATTAGGGCCACGCAAGGACTAGATGGTGACAGGAGAGATCTTTTAATTTTTATTTATTTATTTGGCCGCGCTGCGCTGCTTGTGGGATCACAGTTCCCCTATGAGGGATCGAACGGATGCTTCTGCCATGGAGGCGCGGAGTCCTAACCACTGGGCCGCCAGAGAATTCCCAAAAGGGCTATTTGAGCTAAGGTGGACGAGACAGATGTCTCTGAGGAGATCTGTAAGAAACGAGAGAAGTAGGGAAAACATGATGGTAATCTAGGAGAGGGCTTCCCAGGTGTAAAGAATCCGCCTGCAGTGCAGGAGAAGCGGGCTCGATGCCTGGGTTGGGAAGATCCCCTAGAGAAGGAAATGGCAACCCATTGCAGTATTCTTGCCTGGAGAATCCCATGGACAGAAGAGCCTGGCGGGCTACAGTCCATGGGGTCACAGGGTCGGACACGACAACCTAGGAGGAGGGCATTCCAGGCAGAAAAGTGCGCGTGCAAAGCCCTGAGAGTGAACGAGCCAAGAGCGCGGTGAGGATGGAGCAGAGGGAGAAAGGCTGGAGCCCGTTAAGGGAGGCTCCAGGGTTCAGGCAGGTAGGGCGGGGAGCGGAGGTGTAGGTGAGGAAGGTAGGGAGGAGGAGGTGAGAGCCCCGGGACCGGGACCGCGTTCAGCACAGGAGCAAAAATGATAACGGTTTCCTGGTGCTGGAGACCGAACGGAGGGAGGGGCGGGGCCGCGAAGCAGCGAAGCCAATGAGGAGGCGGCAGCGGCGGGAGTGGCATCCAAAAGGGCAGCGCTGGACCAATCAGCGCTATGCCCCGCCCCCAACCAGAGGACCCGCCCCCTGCCCGGGGACCCCGCCCCCAGACCGAGCTGGCCCCGCCCAGGCCTCAACGCTCACCTGGACCCGGGCCCCGCCCCCTGCCTGAGCCTGCCCCGCCCCCTACACGGGGACCCCGCCCCCAGCCCTAGCCGGCCCCGCCCAGGCCTCCTTGTTCACCTGGACCCGGGCCCCGCCCCCTCCCTGCTCGGCCCCTCCGTCTCTCCTGCATCCGGCCCGGCCTCCGCGCGGGTCCCACAGGAATTTCTCTAAAGCACTAATCGGATCATGTGACTCTCCAGCTTAAAACCTTTTCAATGGCTCCTCAGTACTCTCGGAATGCGTTCGGCCTTCAGCCTGGACTGGGAGGCCGGACGTCGTTGCTCGTGAGGCTCTTGCCATGCCCCAATCCAAGGTCCCACGTGTCCCCCCAAGGCACAGATTCCCACGGCCGCCGCCGCTGCACACACGGACCGCACGCTGATCCCTCTGAAACTGCTTTCCCTCACCCTCATTCCTGAATTCGTTTCTTTCTTTTATTTAGGAAAAAATACTTTAAGGCTTTAATATATATATAATAAAATAAATGCACACACACTTGGGTATGTACCCAAAAGAATTGAAAACATCTATTAAAACAAAAACTTTACACGTAACGAATGCTCGTAACAGTACTGTTCACAACAGCCCAAAGATAGAAACTATCGAAGGTTCATGAACAAATGAATGGATAAACAAAATACAGTAACCCATACGATGGAATATTACTCAGCCATAAAAAGAATGAAGCATTGACTTCCCTGGTGTCACATGGATAATAGCCTGCCAATGCAAGGGACACGTGTTCAATCCCTGATCCGAGAAGATTCCATATACCATGGAGCAACTAAGTCGGTGAACCACAACTATTGAGCTTGTGCTCTAGAGCCCACGAACTGCAACTACTGGGCCCATGCCCTGCAACTACTGAAGCCTGCATGCCCAGAGTCTGTGCTCCGCAACAAGAGAAGCCACTGCAATGAGAAGCTCGTGCACCACAACGAAGACCCAGTGCAGCTGAAAATAATTAAATAAAAAAGAATGCGGTATTGACACAGGCTACACATGGATGAACCTGAAAAACATAAGTGAAAGAAGCCAGTCATAGAGGACTACACACTGGATGACTCAACTGATATGAAACATCCACAGCAGACAAGCCCATAGAGACAGAAAGACAATTATTAGTTGCCAGGAGCTGAGGGGAGAAGGGAATGGGGAATGACAGACTAATAGATCTGGGTTTCTGTCCAGGGTGATGAAAAAGTCCTGGAACTAGACACTGGGGTTAACTGTACAACTTTGTGAATGTTCTTATATCACTGAATTGTACACAGTTCAAAATGGATAAAATAGTAAATTTTTGTCTTTTTTTTTTTTTTTGGCTGCACCACGAAGCATGTGGGATCTTAGTCACCAACCAGGTGTTGAGCCCACAGCCTCTGCAGTGGAAGCCCAGATTCCTAACCACTGGACCACCAGGGACATCTCTAAAGTGGTAAATTTTATGTTATGTGTATTTTAACAAATAAAAATATACACACGCACACGTTCATATATTGACTACTAGTTTTAAAACATAAGGTACTCCTGACTCCATAGATCTCTCCCCTCCCCTGACTGCCTCTCCCTTCTCAGAGGTCACCCTACCCCAAATTTGCTGCTTATTGTTTCCATGGATGTGTTTAAACTTTTGATTCTTAAAATGCAGCATTATCCACCAAGTGCTTTTAAAAATCATTCTCGTCACACTACCATCTCTCCCATCTCTTTGTGAGATACAGAGACTTAGACCCACCACTTTGAAACTCTCAGGACCTCACTTTACTGCTCTGTGAAATAGGAGAGTAACATTACCCACTTCTTAACACCAGGAGGAACAAATGGGTTTCTGTTTGTAAAGCACTTACATTGTAAGTTATCGTTTATTTTTTATTATCCCCATTTGCATCTTTTCTCTTTACTTTGTGAAGTATGAAACACATTCACCATGGTTTCAAGTTCCAAAAGTACAAAAGGAGAGAGTGTAGTCACTTTCAGTCCTGGGAGTTAGACAATGTTGCCAGCTCTTCACTTTCCTCCCAGTTGGCCCAGACACAGCCGGCTGATAAGTGCAGACGGGGCAGGCTGTGCTCCATCTTCCAAATTTTTCTCTGTTATCACTTGGAACCTTTCCATATTTTTACACAGCAAACTTCTTTGTTCTTTCTTTTATGAACACACAGCATTCCACTGGGTAGATTTATCACTCAAATCCCCGACGGATGGGCATTTAGTTCACTTCCCCTGTTTTGAAGCAAGGCACAATACTGCAACAATTAACCTGATACAGACACTTCTCCTGGCATGTTTCTGAGTAGGGCTGGTATATTTCTTTCCTATTTCCATTTGCTCCCTCTTCCCATTTCTAACTCTTGGCTTTCATCCTGCAGGTTTCAGCAGAAACACTGTTGCCTCCAGGAAGCCCTCAGGGGTCACTCTCACTCAGAGGCGAGTCTCCTCCGGCAATCCCAGGGCACCCTGTTTCCTGCCTTGGAGCAAACTCTCCGGGAGGGCAGTAGGCCTGTGTCTGTCTCCTGCTCCGTCAGACCGGGAGCTCCCCGCGCACTGGGTCTAGTGGCCTCTTCTCTGCTACTGAAGCTCCAGCACCAAGGACAGAGCTAGCTCGTAGTAGGTGCGCAGTAAACAGCGGTGGCTTCGGATGGAGTGAATCTCCGTAGCACAATGAGTAACCGGTTTCTTAGCGTCAAGGGGATAGCCACGCGGGGGTTAGTCACGGAGGGCGAGACTGAGGCTCACAGAGGGAACGTCGCCTTCTCAGGCCGCCGCGTGACGGCTGCAGTCAGGTTCCGTCCCGATTGCGGAGACTTTTCCCGTCGCCTGTCACTCAGGGCCGCATTCACCATCTTTCCCGGCCACCCGCCTCGCCCCGCACAGTGCCTGGCGCTGACAGGACCTGATGAATGTGCATGTGTTGAAGGAATGAATGGGTGTGTGTGGGGGGGGGGGGTGCGTGTGTTGTGGGAGGTGGGGGCTGACCTCCTGGAGGCAGAGGACGGGCCCCCAGCCCCCTCCCCTTAGAGGACCCAGGCGTCCGAGCCGCCCTGCGTCCCCGCCTCCTGGGTCCCCGCGTCCACCCGCTTCCGGCCTCCCCGCCAGCCTTTTCCCCTTCCAGGCGCAGGCGCGGGCGAGGAGCCGGGTTTCCGGGGGGAAGGCTTAGGCGGCGACACCGAGCCCAGCCTCCTCCGCCGCCCCCGCCCCCACCGCGCTCGGGGGCCCTGCCTCCCCGCTACCGCCGTCCGCGCTCGGCCGGCCGCGGGGAAGGAAGAAAGGAGCGGAGAGGCGGAGGGCGCGGAGGTAAGGGCCGGGTGCCGGGCCGCGGGACCGAGCCGCGGGTTCCGGGCTCAAAACCCTGCCGGGGAGGCCGCGAGCCGTCGCCCCGATTCTGCCGATCACGCCTGCGGGGGGCAGAGGGCTGGGCCCGGCGCGGGGACGGGCCCCCCTCGGGGGCCGGGGGCTCCCCACCCAGCCCCAGCGGCCTTCCTCGGGGCGGGGGCGTCCAGGCCGGGGCCCCCTGCCCCCTCCCCTCCCTTGTCTCAGGCGCCCGGCCCCCTCCCCCAGCCCTCTCCACCACCGGGGACCCCGGAATCCACACCCCCCACCCCAGGTACACAAGCCCAGATGCGGGTCCCCGGCATTTCCTCCCCAGCGCGCGCGCGCACCCCCAGCCCCCGGGATCCGGGCCCCTGAGCCCCCTCCCGGCCTAGGGCTCCGAGCCCTCCTATCCCGGCCTCTCCCAGCCTCTGGCCACCGGGGCACCCACACTCCCATTTCCGGGGCCTCCGGACCCTGCCTCCACCCCCTCCTCTCTGGCACCGGGGACTGTGTCCCGGCCCCTCCCGGCACGCTCCGGCCGGGGCCCCCCCAGAGGAAAAGCGCTTCACCGACTTTGCCCCCGTTTCTTCTGTCTGTCTCCGTCTCGCCACTCTGTCTCCCTGTCTCTCCCTCTCTCCATCCTGCCGCGGTCCCGCTGGTCTCTGCTGGCCCCATCTCTGCCCGCATCTCTTTGTTTTCTCTTCATCTCTTGTCTCTGCTGGGTGTCCCCATCTCTCTGTCTCTCTCCTGCTTTCTGCATCTCGCCGTCCCGTCTTCTGCTTCTCCAGGTCTCTGCCTCTCGCCCCGGCCCCTTTCCTCGTCTGTCTGTCCCTCTGTTGCCCCGCTAAACCTCTGACCCTCTCTGTCTCTCCATCGCTCTGGCTCTGCATTTCCGCACTGCCCCCCCTCCCCAGACCCCCACCCCCGCAACACTATCTCTGTCTTTTCCCTTTCTATTTACAGGCATGGATCCGCAACCTCCTCCACCTGCCCAGGGAAGCCCACCTCACCGGGGCCGGGGCCGAGGCCGGGGCCGGGGCAGGGGCCGAGGCCGAGGCCGGGGCCGGGGGGGTGCCGGAGCCCCCCGGGCGCCCCTGCCCTGCCCCACGTGTGGCCGCCTCTTCCGCTTCCCCTACTACCTCTCCCGGCACCGGCTGAGCCACTCGGGCCTGCGGCCCCACGCCTGCCCCCTGTGCCCCAAGGCCTTCCGCCGGCCGGCCCACCTCTCGCGCCACCTGCGCGGCCACGGGCCGCAGCCCCCGCTGCGCTGCGCCGCCTGCCCGCGCACCTTCCCCGAGCCCGCACAGCTCCGGCGCCACCTGGCCCAGGAGCACGCAGGAGGCGGCGTCGAGCTGGCCATCGACAGGGCGGCCAAGGAGGTGGGCGAGTCCGGCTGGGGCCCGCAGGACAAGGCCGCCGAGCAGCCACCCGGCGCCGGAGCTGAGGAGGAAGACGCGGCGGCGGAGGAGGCAGCGGCTGCGCGGCCCGAGCCGTGGGCCGCGGGGGAGCCGGCCACGACAGCAGCTGCCACGAGCGCGGGGCCCCGCGAGCCGGAGGGGGCCGAGGCCGAGGCCGAGGCCGGGGCGGCGGAGCTCAGGGCCGAGCTGGCGCTGGCGGCTGGGCGGCAGGAGGAGAAGCAGGTCCTGCTTCAGGCTGACTGGACGCTGCTGTGTCTCCGCTGCCGGGAGGCCTTCGCCACCAAGGGCGAGCTCAAAGCGCACCCGTGCCTGCGCCCCGAGGGCGACCAGGAGGGCGAGGGGGGGCCCCCGCCGCGCCCCAAGCGCCACCAGTGCTCCATCTGCCTCAAGGCCTTCGCCAGGCCCTGGTCACTGTCCCGCCACCGGCTGGTCCACTCCACCGATCGCCCCTTCGTGTGCACGGACTGCGGGCTGGCCTTCCGCCTGGCCTCCTACCTCCGCCAGCACCGCCGCGTCCACGGCGCGCTCAGCCTGCTGGCCCCGCTGCCCGCGGCGGCCAAGAAGGACGACAAGGCAGCGGCAGCGGCGGGCAGCCGGACCTCAGGGAGGGGGCCCGAGGGGGGCGAAGGGGCGGAGGGCGGGTCAGGTGGGCAGAACGGAGGCGAGGCGGCCCCGGCCAGGGCCCCGGCCGGCGAGCCCCGCTTCTGGTGCCCCGAGTGTGGCAAGGGCTTCCGGCGCCGGGCGCACCTG
Source organism: Muntiacus reevesi (assembly GCF_963930625.1). Lineage (NCBI taxonomy): Eukaryota > Metazoa > Chordata > Mammalia > Artiodactyla > Cervidae > Muntiacus > Muntiacus reevesi. The sequence continues at coordinate 276,779,680 of NC_089250.1, forward strand.
CGGCAGCACGGGGTGACCCACTCGGGCGCGCGGCCCTTCCAGTGCGTCCGCTGCCAGCGGGAGTTCAAGCGGCTGGCCGACCTGGCGCGCCACGCGCAGGTGCACGCGGGGGGCCCGGCCCCGCACCCCTGCCCGCACTGCTCGCGCCGCTTCTCCCGCGCCTACAGCCTGCTGCGTCACCAGCGCTGCCACCGCGCCGAGCTGGAGCGGGCCGCCGCCGCGCAGCAGGCACTGCAGGCCCCGGCCTCGCCACCGTGCGCCCCGCCACCCCCCGTGGGCCAGGAGGCCGAGGGGCTCCCATTGCCCCTCACCCACATCAAGGAAGAGCCGCCGTCCCCGGGGTCCCCGCCTCAATCGCCGGCGGCGGCAGCACCTCCTGTCTTCCTCAGCGCCTCCTGCTTCGACAGCCAAGACCACTCGGCCTTCGAGATGGAGGAAGAGGAGACTGAGAGCAAGGCTCACCTGCGCGGCCTGGGGGGCCTGGCCTCCTGACCCGCACCGCCCCCCTCAGCCCCTCCGTGGGAGACGCCCCGGCCCGGCCTGCAGCACGGAGGAGGGAAGTGAAAAGAGAGGAGCCTCCTCTGTGAACCCACCCTCCCCTTCCAGCCCTCAGCACTAGGGGTGGGGGCTGGACGCCCCTCGGTCCCCATCGCCCACCCCCAGGCCCCTGATGCTGGTTAGAAACTGCTCGCCCCACGTCTGAAGGCAGGACGCTGAGTCGGAGGCGGAGGACGTTGGCCAGAGGGATGGAGACTGAAGGGGGACCCCCCCCAGCCTGGCTGCCTCCCCATTTCACACACTGGACACCATCACCTCTTTGGAACTGCCGGATCCTGGGGTGGGGGGCAGTCCCCAGTGAGCAAAGGTCTGTCCCTGTCCCTTTGTCCGTCTGTGAATAAATGTGAGTTTGTGGAACTGGAGAGAGTGGGGCTGTCTGTGTGGGGACGGCCGGCGGAGGGGGTCGGGGGAGCAGGGCGGCGTCTGCCAGGCCCTGAGGCTTGGCTCAGAGTGGAAGGAGGCAGAGCCCCACTTCAGGGGACACAGGCCCGCGAGCCAAGCAAGACATTCATGAGAAGAGCCAGGGGCGGCAGACAGCAAGCTACCCTCTGCCCCGGGGTCTTTGGGGACCCTCACGTGCACTCATTGACTGAACATTCCCCGGGCGCAGCTCGAGGCCCCGGGACGCGAGAAGAGGAAAGCCACTCAGCACCAGCTGACTCGGTGTAGCCACCAGTCCCAGGCGGCACTCCTGCTGAAACGGAGAATGATACGTTTACGATAAAATAGTTAAAACGGAATAAGATTAAGCATTCGTCAGTCACACTGTTTCAAGTGCCCAGTATCCCCCTGTGACTGGTGGCTACCCGGCTGGACAGCACAAGTCTAGAACATTCTACATCATAAAAAGCTCCACCAGAACCTTGATGCCTTAGGCAATAAGCTAGTCTGCACCATAACATCAGGTATTGATAAGAGCTTCCAAGAGAACTGTGGGGTGCTGTGAAGATGGAGCCCAAGGGGATGGCGGGGCCTCTGGAGAGATGACCTCTGACCTTTTGACCTGCATGAAGAACCGGTGGAAAGAGGGAAGAGCAGGGGCAAAGGAGCAGGGGTGTGTGTGTGTGTGTGTTGGGTGGCTGCTCCCTGTTTAAAAAACCACAAGGAACCATGGGCAGGGTGGGCAGTGTCATTGTGTACACAGACCTGGAGGTCTGTGTGTGTGTGTTTGTGTGTGTGTTTAGGTCTGAGTAGTGGAGGGGGCATGTCTCCAGGCCAGTCCTCCTTAAGCCCCCTCTCTTTCCTCCTATTGACATCCTGCCCCCCAGGTCTCTCGGCACCTGGGAGGCCAGGCAAGGGGCGGGTGACATCACCCTTGTTTTCCAGGGCAGCAGACAGAGGCTCGAGGCTCAGGGAGGGGGTCTGCTTCCCTGATGCGATGAAACTGGCAGAGGGAGCGGGCAGGAGGGAAGCTGCGAAGATGGGGGCTGAGAGGCAGGCCGGGGAGACGATGACCACTCGGCGCTTTGCAGAATTCCCAGACGTAACGAGACACGTTGTAGCCGAGCCCTTGGAACGGCGCCCGGCACGTAAGAAGGTCTCCACTTGTGCTGCGTTCACCACACACCAGGCTGCGTGTTGGCGCCAAAGACCAGAGGACCACCTGCCCTCAGGGAGCTCACAGACTGGTGGGAGGTGATCACATGTTGGCACAAATAATGACAGTTTCCAAATAAGCCCCATTCTCCTGTGCACTAGATCCCACCTGAAGCTATAACTTAACCTTGGGTACTGGAGGGAAGGGGGCTGGGGTATGCTTTCCTTACAGGCCAGCCAGCTCCCTCTCCAGGAACCTCCAGTGGATCCCTATCACCACATCCTAATTGCAGGCCAGATACCGTTTCAGCACAATCTCACAGATGAAATTCCTTGAGGAAGGTGATTACACAGCCCTGTTTATAGAAGAGGCAAACTGAGGGTTCATGCCAAGAAGGCATCTGTCCTACTTCCATGATCACTAATGTGAACTGAGCCCTTTGGATCAACGTGTTACTGTGGGGAATTCCCTGGAGGTCCAGTGGTTAGAACTCTGGACTCTTACTGCCAAGGTCCTGGGTTCAGTCCCTGATTGGGGAACTAAGACCCCCACAAGCTGCAATGGCATGACCGAAAAAAAAAAATTACCTTGTGGAAAGAGTTGAAGACAGTGGTTGGCTCCTGGGGTCAAGTTTTTGCTGCTGTTGCTTTCTTCCTGTATAGATATGAACTCAGGGAATACTAGCTCCCCACAGGGAACGTCCTCACCATTTTCCAGAGGAGTTAACACTGCTCGGAGCAGGACTCTCTTGTCCAAAGTCCCAGAGGTAGGGAACAGCAGATACGGGATTCCAACCCAGGCTGGACTGGCTCCGCACCCTGAACCCTGCACCAGGCCCATACAACCTTCACAATCAGCTCCCAGTCATGCAACCCACCTTTCAAGCCCCCCCCCACATCCTGGTCTCCAAGCCCCAAAGCACCCCCACTACAGGTGTGCCCACTGCCCTCCCCCACCCCACATGCTTACTCATACCTCAGGACACTACATCTGAAGAGAAGCATTGCTAGAACAAAATATAGGACTTACGGCAAGAAAAGGGCCTTGGAGACGGAGCCCACGTCTCCCATTCTGCAGGTGAGAAAACAGGCCCACGTACGTGGGATAGCCCCAGGAAATGATAAAATAACCAAGCAATTGGTATTATTGTAAAGCAATACTAGGGCTGTTTGTGAATCTTAACTCTTGTTTCCATTGCTGTCTTTCCCTGGAGTGAGCATTTTACACAGACGATCTTGTCACACTTGATCATAGTAATACAGAACACATTTCTTGAGCATTTACCCTACATCTCTAAGGAGATTGACATGAATTAGCTCACAATCTTCACAACGGCATCCTTAGAGAGATACCATTATAGGCTCTGTTTTTTTCTTCTTAAGCAGGTTTGTTGAGGTGTCACTTACATTCCACAGAATTCACTCATCTTAAGTGTACAGGTCAATGATTTTTGGTAAATTCACAGGATCGTGCAAGTATCGCCACAATCCAATTTTAGAACATTTTCATCACCACCACCCCCGCCCCCCGCCTGCAAAGATCACTTGTGCTCATTCAACGCACTTCCGACTTCCATCCTTAATCCCAGGCAGACACGAATGTACTTTCTGTCACCAGAGACATGCCTTTTCTGGACATTTCACAGGCGTGGGTCACACAACACATGGCCTCTCATATCTGGTCTCTTTCCCTTGGTGTCCTCAAGGTCCATCCAGGCTGTAAATAATATCAGCATGTTGTTCCTTTCACAGCTGAATGATATTCCATTCCACCCATTCACGGGCCTCTGGGTTGGATCCATTCTTTGGCTCTTACAAATAGTGGCTGCTACACAGTGAAGAGGCAGGCACAGACAACGGACTTGTGGACGCAGTGGGGGAAGGAGAGGGTGGGAAGAACTGGGAGAACGGCACTGAGACAAATGCATCACCATGTGGAAAATGAGACAGCCAGCGGAACTTCACTGCGTGACACAGGGAGCTCAAACCCAAAGCTCTGTGACAACCCGGAGGAGCGGGAGGTGGCAGAGAGCCTCCAGACGGCAGGGACGTGTGTGCGCCTGTGGCTGGGTCAGGCTGATGCACAGCAGAGGCCAACACAATCCTGTAAAGCAATTGTCCTCCAATTAAAAATAAATAACTTTAAAAAACAGTGCTGCTGTGAACACGTGTGCACAAGTCTTCCTGTAGACGTGTGTCTCCGTTTCTCTCGGGCAGATTCCCAGGAGCGGAATTGCGAGGGTGTGTGGGAAGTTTAAGGTGAGCTTTCCAGGAAACTGCCAGACCATTCTCCACCTACAGTCCCACCAGTGAGACATGTGGGCTTCCCAAGGGAGCTCTATTTTCCTGAGAACGAAACTCAAGTCCAGAGACATGAACGGACGTGCTCAAGGTCTGGTAGGAAGAGGCAGTTCCTGATATGACCCTGAGCAGTGTGGTCCCAAAGCCTGTGCTCTTCCCCCCGCCCCCCTGCCCCATTTTCCAGCTCTTTTCTATTGAGGTAAAACAGAACATAAAATTTACCTTTTTACCCACTTAAGTGTGCAGTTCAGTGGCATTAAGGACATCCACATTGTCACGTAACCATGGCCATCCTCCATCTCCGGAACTTTTTCATCGTCCCCCACTGAAGCTCTGTGCCCATTAAGTAAAGGGTAACATTCCATTCCCCTCCACGCTCCCCCGACAATCACCGTTCCACTTCTTGTCCCTACAAATATGACTATCGTAGGTACGTAAAGAAAACTCTTCTATTTTTCTTCTCCACTCTACTCTAATACTACTCATGAAATACTTCATCTCTGATACTCCCAGTCACCAAATGTCTGTGGCATTTGGTCACACATCAAGCAATTCATCATCAAACTTTTGTTGTTTAGTCACCAAATCATGTCTCACTCTTTTGTGACCCCATAGACCGTAGCCCACCAGGCTCCTCTGTCCATGGGGTTCTCCAGGCAGCCATACTGGAGTGGGTTGCCATCTCCTCCTCCAGGGGCTCTTCCTGACTCAGGGATTGAACTCGCAACCCCTGCACTGGCAGGCACTGGCAGCTGGATTCTTCCCTGCTGAGCCACCTGGGGCGTCTAGAATTCAGTTCAGTTCTGGCACTGTTCACTCAGAGATAACGTCAGATCGCACAGGGTAAGGCTCAGCCCCACAAGAATGCATCTCCTCTCCCCACCTCCAGAACCAATCAAAGTCTCGGCTGTCACCATGCCAAAGCCTGTGATTCATGCTTATCCCGTTCATTCATTTATTCATCCTAAACTCTACGGAGCATCCTGTGTTTAGAGGAAAAGCATCAGCAGAGAAGCAAAGAAGCTCACATTCCGGTGGGAGATGCACATAAACATGCTCAGGACATCAGTTCAAAATAATACTTACTGGGCTTCCCTGGCGGTCCAGTGGTTGAGAATTCACCTGCAGTACAGGGAACATGGGTCCAATCCCTGGTCTGGGAAGATCGCACACGCTGCAGGGCGGCTAAGCCTGTGCATCTAGAGGCCGTGCTCCACAGTAAGAGAAGCTACCACAATGAGAAGCCCGCACGCTGCAGTGAAGACCCAGTGCAGCCAGAAGTAAATAACGAAGACGAAATTTAAAAAACAAAGAAACCAAACACTTGCTGAACTCCCACTCTGGGCTGGGTACCGTGCTAGCTGTTGATCACGCACTGTCTAGTGAAATTGACACGAGGCCGTCCCCATGAGGGCTGTCCTTCCTGGTGGGAGGAGATAGACATGAAAACACAGTGATCAGGGAAGGGACAAAGCATCTTCGAAGGGGATGATGCTGTGGATCGGGGAAACACAGGACAAGGCGGGGGTGCGGTGGGAGCTCCAGGCTGTCCAAACAGGACAGGAGCAGGCCTTGAAGGTAAGCAGGGATGTGTGCCAGGGGAGGGCAGAGCGGATGCAGAGGTCCTGAGGTGAGACTGTGACCCGTGCGTCCAGGGAACAGAGAGGCTGGCCTGAGTGGAGGCAGAAATGGGAGAGGAGATGAGCAAGGGGAGGGGGACCAGATCCAGCAGCAACTCAACTCACAGGAGTCTGCTCTCTGCCCCAGTGAAGTGCAGACAGCGCCCCAAGGGATTCGTGAAGAGGCCGGCAGGACTTGACTTCCCTTTCCTGTTTAACATTTTATACATCTATTTATTTAGGCTGTGCCACGTGGGTTGCAGTCTCTCAGTCCCCCAACCAGGGATTGAACACAGGCCATGGCAGTGAAGGCACAGAATCCTAACCACTAGACCACCAGGGACCTCCCCATCCATCTTTTTAAAAACGAATAGATTTTAGTATCTAAAGTCATTTTAGGTTCACAGAAAACTTGAGGGGAAATACAGACGGTCTCCAGCCACCTATCCTTTAAAAATGCATTTCAAAGCAATCTGCAAACATGAGTCCACATCACCGCTAAACACTTCAGCGTGTATATCATACCAAGATATCAAATATTTATCTAACCTCCTTGTCCTTGATAAAATTTAATTCAGTGAAAAGCATGCAGGTTATGTTGCTGCTGCTGCTGCTGCTAAGTCGCTTCAATTGCCTCCGACTCTGTGCGGCCCCATAGACGGCAGCCCACCAGGCTCTGCTGTCCCTGGGATTCTCCAGGCAAGAGCACTGGAGTGGGTTGTCATTGCCTTCTCCAGCAGGTTATGTTACCATCTGATAAACTTTGAGAGCTTACAGAAACACCTGAATAGCACAGATTCTTCTTAAATAACTTCCTTCTGGAGTCGTTTTAAATATACAGAGAAGTTGCTATGATGGTACTGAGGTTGAGTACCCCTGGCCCAGGTTTCCCGGATATCATCAAGTCCTTATCATCCAAAACCAAGACGCTAGTATCAGCAGGTTTCTATCAACCTAATGCGAGCCCTTCCCCAGATTTCGCTCCTTTTCCCTACTGTCTTTCTGTCCCAGGATCCCCCCACCCCACCCCCAGGACGCCGTGTGGCCTTGCGTCCTGCCGCTGAGCCTCCGCTGGCCTGTGGCCTCTCCTGAGGCTGCCTCGGTCTTGCACGACCCTGGCCGCTGAGCGATTCCTGGACGAGAGGCCACGCCCCCGCGCCCCGCGGCTCCTAGACGCGGTACCCCGGGACGTCACGGAGGCTTTGCACGGTGCGGAGTGTCACCCCGCCTCCAAGCTCTACTCCGCAAACAGACTCCGTAAACAGAGGGGAAGAAAGCTCCGCCTTCTGGAGGGGGCTGTATCCAGACACGTTTTGGGGGAGAATTCTTCTGTCCCTCCTGCTTATTCATGTCTTCAGTCATTTATTTGAGCCCGAATGGATTCACAGCTGTTTCTTTTATAGGTTGAGCGGCAAACACCGCGTTATCTCATACAAATAGTCTATATTACAGTCCAGTGCCCCCTTATGAACCTCACAGGAGCTCACCTGTGTCTGAGTGCCGGGTGTTGTCAGAGGCGAGGGAAAGCAGCACAGGGAACTCGGTGTATTCTAGTGACCATGCGGGAGAAGGTCTGAGCGTGTGTGTGCAAGCGCACGCACCTGTGTGTGTGTAACTGGGGCGTCCCAAGGAAAAGGGTCTGAAAGAGTGAGAGTGTGTGTCTGTGTGTGTGTGTGCAAGGGCACACACCTGTGTTGTGCAACTGGGGCGTCCCAAGGAAAAGGATCTGAAAGAGTGTGTGTGTGTGTGTGTGTGTGTGTGTGTGTGTGTGTGTAACTGGGCTTCCCCAGGAAAAGGGTCTGAAAGAGTGTGTGTTGGGTTTGATCCCTGGTTGGGGAAGATCCCCTGGAGAAGGGAATGGCAACCCCCTCCAGTATTCTTGCCTGGAGAATCCCACGGACAGAGGAGCCTGGCGGGCTGCAGTCCATGGGGTTGCAAAGAGTCGGACGTGACTGAGCACGCACACACATGCGTGTAACTGAAGCAGCTTGTTGTGTATCTGAAACTAACACAACACGAGATCAACTACACTTCAATAAAAAAAATCAAAACCAGAGGGAGAAGCAATGCTGAGCGAGAAGCGAGGGCTTCTGGACAGCGTGTGATGAGAGAGGAGACTTCAGCCCAGTGATCAAGGAGGGCTTTTGAGGAGGGGTAATTAGAGACCTGGGCTTCCCTGGAGGCTCAGTGGCTCAGTGCTAAAGGACCTGCCTGCCAATACAGGAGACCCAGGTTGGATCCCTGGGTTGGGAAGATCCCCTGGAGGAGGGCATGGCATCCCACTCCAGTATTGTTCCCTGGAGAATCCCATGGACAGAGGAGCCTGGCGAGCTACAGTTCATGGGGTCCCAGAGAGTCAGACACGACTGAGTGACTAAAGAAGGATTGGAGATTTGGCCCAGACAGGCCGAGGAGCTGAGCCAGGCAGGGGCTCCGAGGCCCACAGGGTCGGCCACCTGCCCGGAACTCACCCGCCTCTCCCGGGCACCAGCCCCGCGGCAGCTTCAGCCCTCTGCTCTCAGCACCCCGGGAGGGCAGTTTGGAATCCAGCCTCCGAGGCCAAGTCCCCAGCCTCCTGCGGCCTCTTATCTCGCCACGCCCGGCACCGTGCCTGGCACCGACCCGCGCTCCACAGATACTTGCCGCCACTCACCCGGCCGCCCGAGCCCCCGCCACCCTCCTCTGCCCTCCTCCCAAAGCGGCTCTTTCACCTCCAGGAGGGAGGGGGCACTGGTGGATCCTGACGGGAAGCCAGGGACGTGACCCGGCCGGGGTGGCCGGGAGAGAGAGCTGAGCGGCCTCCAGACTTCTGATAATGGGATAATCAGCACCGCTACTGCTTCTTATCTGGCCCGTTTGCTGGCGTCAGGCACTTCACACGCCTCTTCTGGTTTCATCTCCACAACAACTCGCTGGTTACCAGCACAGACCACGCTGCCTTGCCTCGTGGCCGGGGACAGGCCAGCCTCTTGGCCTGGAATGACCCCTCCCCCCTCCCCCCAGGAGGCCCACCCTGTACCCCAGTTCTCTAGTGAGAATTGTTAGATGGCCCCCAAGATCCCTGCTCCCCAGGTGAACACACATCTCTTCCCAATTATTCGATCAGATGTGGGTGTCAGTGCTTCTGTGAAGGGACATTGAAGCTGGAAATAAGGTTCCGAATCTCAGATAGGAATTGGCTCTTCGGTGGGCCTGGCCTCATCAGGTGACCTCCCAGTAGGAGTGTATCTTCAATGGCCTAGTCCATCAGGTGACCTACCAATTGGAAGTGTATCTTTGGTGGGCCTGGCCTCATCAGGTGACCTCCCCTGCAACCTCTGGAAAAAGAGACTCAAGACATGAGGGGTGTTCAAAAGGGAGGAGATTCTCCATTGTTGCCTTTGAAGGTGGAGGGGACCCCACAACAAGTGGGTGTGTCTCTGTGTCTCCCACTCAATTTTGTTTTAAACCTAGAACTGCTCTTATAAATAAGTTTATTTTAAAAAAGAAAAAAAAAAAAAACCCTCAAATCAAGGAGGATGCCGATGGTTCTTCCACAGTAATGACTGAACATCATTCTGTTACATACAGGCCAGGGGGTGTTAAAATGACATGGGTGTCCAATACCTCAGGCCCTGGGGCCTCTGGTTAGAATGCATGCTCCACTGGGACAGGGAATTGTTTTTATCACTTAATTGAGATACAGTTCCTAGACCCCATAATGTGTCCATTTAAAGTGTACAACTCAGGGGATTTGCTGTTGTCACAGACTTGTGTGACCATCACCACAAACAATTTCAGAACACTTCCATCACCCCAAAAAGAAACACTGTAAAAGAAGACAATATAAGACAAAAAACGGAAAGAAATGAAAAGCAATAAAAGAAACACCGTAGCCCTTAGGCCTTGCTCCTCATTGACCCATCTCCTGAGCAACCATTTCATCCCCTCTCCATCTCTGAGATTTGCCTCTGATGGTGAGAGTTGCGCACTTTGCTCGGACGTGTCCCCAAAACCTGCAGTCCTGCCGGCTACACCCAGCAGGCGGGAGCTCCATGTTAAACGTAATTTGGTAAAGCACCCACATGCCAATGCAGGAGACACAAGAGATGTGGGTGGCTTTGATCCCTGGGTCGGGAAGATGCCCTGGAGGAGGGCGTGACTACACTCTCCAGTATTCTTGCCTGGAGAATCCCATGGACAGAGGAGCCTGGCAGGCTACAGTCCCTGGGGTCACAAAGAGTTGGACACGAGTGAAGTGACTTAGCACGCACGCATGCAATCTGTTTTTGTTTTGAGTTCCAGTCACGACTGCTCTGTCTCAGAGCCCCGTCTCTCCCTCACCCACTGTCCAGCAGGACCTTTCAGAGTCAGCTCCGTTAGAGCAGGATACACCCTGCTTCACAGTTGCCTGTGTCCTTGTCCGGGGCAGCCTCTGGACTGCTCGGGGCGGGGATGGAATCTACCTGGTCCTCTTAGCTCATTAGGCCCCGGGGACGTGGGGGTTGCCTTTGAATGGAAACCAGAGCAGGCAGCATCCTCGACACACACGTGTTCCCAGTCCGCGGCCCAGCAGAGAGGCCCCGGGGGTGAGGCAAGGAGCCCACCTGTCCCTGAGTGAGTCCTGACTCCACAGCTGACCCCCAGCGGGATGCTGGGCAGGAGATTTAATCTCTGCGAGTCTCCCTTTCCTCACTATAAAACGGAGCTAATAATAGGACCTACCTCTTCCCCACGGCTGCGAGGATTAGCACAGGGGCTGGTAATACACAGAGCTCAGTAAATACTGGCTATAATTATCGCTAAGCACGCGGGATTTATGAAGCCGTGACACACGCCCTTTGCTGGTCCATCCGGCGGCCGCCTCACCCCGCACACGTTTCCTGAGGAGAGGCAGCAAGAATGCAGGGCGCCCCCAGGGACTGTGAGTCCTTCCCCGTGACTGGGGTGTTGGGTGAAGCAGGGTGGGGCGGCAGATAAGATGGGGCTGGTGCCAGCCCCGGGAGGGCTCCGAGACCAGCCTGGGGACTGTGGTCTCTTTCCCTGAGGGCCACGAGGAGCCAGCGGATGGTCCCGAGAAGCTGAGGGACAAAGGTTATCTCTGAGCGTTAGGAGGATGGCTTAGGGGGTGGGGGGAGACTGGAGGTCTGCAGGAGGCGGAGGCAGGGGGATGGCCCACATGGGGGAGGAAGCAGCCACGACCTTGGCCTGCAGCCCAGTGCGGGTGCAGACTGCCACGATTCTGAGCCCACCGCCACTAGACTTCTAGAGAGATCTGGGAGGGTCTGTACAACTGCCTTCATCTGCCAGCCGTGTGCTTCCATTTTTACAGACGCGAAAGAGAGACAAGGTGAACGTAATTGTGATATGGTTTAGTTCACCCCATACAGTGTATTTTTTCTCCTTGTTCACAGTAGTGATGGTTTATAATCTGGCATGAAGAAATGAAAGCGTTAGTCGCTCAGGTCGTGTCTGATTCTTTACAACCCCGTGGACTGTAGCTCCCCCAGGATCCTGTGTCCATGGGGGTTCCCCAGTCAAGAATCCTGGAGTGGGTTGCCATTCCCTTCTCCAGGGGATCTTCCCCACACAGGGATCGAACCCGGGTCTCTGGCATTGCAGGCAGATTCTTTACCACTGGGCCACCAGGGAAGCCCCCTATAGCGGTATAGTGAACCCTGAATAACTGATCCTGAACCAATGCAGGGTGGGAGGGAAAATACAGGGTTAGGCTCCTCATAGGCTTTGATCATGCTCTGTTGTGACTGTTAATTGTTTATACATAATCCTGTTTTATGTGTGTTTCCATTTAAAGGCACCTTGTCTAATGCACACTGTTGACTCACTGACATTGAACTCAGAGCCAGTGGTGCCGTCACACATGCCCGGAGGAAGCTTATCTATCGTTTCCTCCATAAGTCACGTCCCAGCTCTCTTAGGCTTTTAGGACACCAGAGAGCACTTGGGCTTTATGTTTGGGCCTGGGTAGGGGGCCTTTGAAGCTGTAAAATCACCAACAAAAAGCCCAAGACTGTGGGGAAAAAAAAAAAAAAAGATGGTCCTTTACCGCGAAGCAAGCTTGTTCACCCTTAGCTGGGAACACGTGTCAGAGACAGCGGTGCTGGCCGCACTGCGCATGCCTGCAGGGGGTTAGAGCGACATCTCAGTGGATAGGCAAATTGGCCAATACAAGAATCCGCCCAATGATGAGCTCGACTGTATATCCAAAACATTATCATGTCATCATGTAATTAATAGAAATGTCACCCAAGGATAGCTTACATGCTCTTTTTCGTGCTAAGTCTTTGAAAGCCGGGGTCTATTTTGTATTCACAGCACATCTCAATTTGGCCTGGCCACGTTTCAAGTCCCAAAGAGCCCCACACAGCTGGTGGCTTGCGTATCAGTGCAAGTCCCTGCAGCTTTCTTCACCCTCTCCAAGGGACCCGTGAACTCAAAAATAAAAATTGGAAAAGCAACGTCAGATATGGCCACCTTGGAGAGAGCTGTGTGGCAATACTTAAGAATTTAGCTGCACGTTCTTCTTTCCACCCAGAAAGTCCACTTTGAGGCCAGTGCCCCATGAAGTGTACCACTTTGCGCCAGACAACCCACATAAGAATGTCCTTTGCACCCCTGCCTGTAAGAGCACCATAGGGGAGAAAAAGAAAATGTTTTTGCTCGGAAGAATGCATATGTAAAGCTCAGCATGTCCACACACTAGACTCTTCAACATCTTTGCAAAGAAAGGAACCTGAAGTCCCTGTAACAACACGGAAGAAACGCACAAACAGGGTTGAGCGGGTGAGGACAAAAGCAAGCTAAGAAAGGTCAGGGACCTGATACTATTTATACAACATTAAAAACATGCAAGGCGATACTTTAGGGCAGTCACGGATTCATATATATGTAGCAAAAGTATTTTCTTTTTTAACATGAAGAATAACAAACATCTCCTTAGGGATGGTGGTTACTTCTGGGATGGAAGGGGAGGATTTGGAGAAGGGTAAGTACACAGAATGTTCCAATTATATTTGAAAAGTTGCAAGTCTTCAGCTGCACGCTTCTGGGCAGGGAGACACTAGTTGTGCTTATTTGGGATATTTTGGGCATGTGTGCCTGAGATATTCTTTTGCACAAGGAACCACAGCAAAGTTTTGTGCTGCTACGTGACCTGGTCAGACCGGCAGTGAGGGGGCATGTGTGGCTTTGAAAAATACTAGAACTAAGATCACAGGTCGATGGTGAGGGTTCTGTGAAACTCCTGGATGGGGGATAAAGCCTCCAGAACAGTATCTGGCCTGCTGTAACTGCATCGGTGTGTCTGTTGCCAGAAATCATATGGCTAAGCAATTGCTCTCTTCTAGGTCCTACGTCTAGTGTCTTCATCCATTATTTTATTTAATAGTGTTTATTCAGTGTGTGTGCTGAAACTGAAGCTCCAATATTTTGGCCACCTGATGTGGAACAGCCAACTTATTGGAAAAGACCCTGATGTTGGGAAGGAGTGAAGGCAGGAGGAGAAAGAGATGACAGAGAATGAGATGGTTGGATGGCATCACCGACTCGACGGACATGAGTTTGAGCAAGCTCAACTCATGAGATGGTGAAGGACAGGGAAGTGTGCTGCAGTCCACGGGGTCACAAAGAGTCAGGCATGACTGAGTGACTGAACAACACAAGAAAAATCCAGTGTATGTAGGAATAAGGCCACCCACCCCGTGGGTGTGCCTGAGAGAAACATGAGTGTCGTGAGCACAGGCGGGCAGGCGGGGAGCCCAGACTTCATGAGGCACCATGATAACCGCCAACAGTCACGGCTTCCCAATTAGTTTAGAATCTTACTCCTTACAAAGGAAACACACTGATTTAATGGTAGGGCTTTTTTTTTCCTTTTTATCTCTCTCTCTCTCTTTTTCTTTTTGGCCCAAGGATGGTGGGGATTTCGGGGGGGTGGGGGCTGGGCAGCTAAGCTATCAACTGCTCAACCTTTGAAGTACAATTTTTTCTTTTTTTTTGACCATGCTGTGTGGCTTGTGGGATCTTAGTTCCCCAACCAGGGATTGAACCTGGGCCCTTGGTGGTGAAAGCGCAGAGTCCTAACCACTGAACCGCCAAGGAATTCCCGTTTTCCTTTCTTTTTTGTTTTGAAGTGTAAGTTAATTCTTTATGTCTTTATGTGATCTTTATTTGGAAAAAGATATCAAATATAAATGACATAGAAATGAATGCTGGATATAACGTATATGACAGTACAAACTGCATGTGTGTGTTAAGTTGCTCGGTCATGTCTGACTCTCTGTGACCCCAGGGACTACAGCCTGCTAGGCTCCTCTGTCCATAGGGATTCTCCAGGTGAGAATACTGGGGTGGGTTGTCATTCCCTTCTCCAGACACAGTGTATATAATATCTGATCATGTATAGTGCATTTATTACTGTGTTAGATACAATCAACATACACTATAAATGCGTGCTACAAATGCTAGCTGTTTCTTTAACAGTAACACTCTGAGTAGGACCAGCAATTGCTCCTGTTTCTTAAGGAGGAAATGGAGGCAGGGAGGCAGCTGGACACTTGGCCGGGGTGTCAGAGGCAGGAGGAGGTCACCAGAGGAGCCCCTGAGCTGGAGAGCGAAGGCCACGGGAGGGTGGAGGGAGGCCCAGAGCCCAGCTTTACCCAGGGGTGCGTGCACCCCGGGGCCAGGGCCGGAGCACCCCCTCCCCCAGCACACCTGCCTCTCCAGGTCACTCCGGGTGACCCCATGGGGCAGTGTTGCTAAATGGGGAGGTGCAAAGCCCCGCGGATCATCGGTGAGCCTCTGGCGGGGAGGCAGGGGTGCTGGGGAGGGCGGAGGCCTGCAGCGGCCCCTCTGACCCTCCCCGCCGCCCAGGTCCCAGGTGGCCAACTCTGCAGCCCGACCTCTCAGCTCCCGCCCAGCAGCTGGCCTGCAGGCCTCAGCTCCCCCACGGCCGTCCCCACACACTCACAGCCGCCCCAGGCCCCCAGCGCAGGGGCTGAGCTCCAGCCTGCATGGTAGGGGGCGGGGCAGAGGACAGCCTGGAGTCCCCCAGAAACTTGGGGACCCTAGCGCTGCCTGTCGCCGCCTGCTGGTCCCTGCCGCAGTTTCCCCACCTGTAAATTGGAAGCCATCACTTTATTCAGCGAAGACTTATAGGGAGGACTCTCTGTAGTCTTGAACAAAAAGCAAAAAAAGAGCCAGGAAGGGCCTGACATCCGATCAGCATTGGATGAAAAGCCTCCACCGCATTATTTAATTTTAGTTTTTGAATCGGTAATATGCTGTGTTGCTGTTGTTCAGTCGCTCAGTTGTGTCTGACTCTTTGCGACCCCGTGGACTGCAGCTCGGCCCGCTTCCCAGTCCTTCACTGTCTCCCAGAGTTTGCGCAGATTCATGTCCATTGAGTCGGTGATGCCATGAGGGAAATTCAAATGCTAGGAAAGGCAGAGGTTGCAAAGTTTCCCCAAAGTTGTTTAGACACCGAGTACCGACCTCACTAAAGCAGCCGCAGGAGGCGAGTGTGGGGAAACGGGGGGATGTGGAATGCAGACTGGGTGTCAGCTCATCGTAAAGAATGACCGTTTGCGATTGAAAAAAAGTTTTGCCGTTGAGCTGGAAATTTTCCTTCCTTTGATGAGAGACAGAAACCTGAGGCACAGTTTGTCCTGATGTCTGAAGCCTACTGAATCGCTTTTAGCTTTTTATGAGGGCAAATTTCCAGTAGAACCAAAACTAAAAGTAAAGACACGTCCTTGTTCTCAGCAACACGTGGGCAGCTGTGTCTCGATCCCCTGCCCTCACTGGAGTCGTGATTTTCCAAGCAGGAGTATTTGAAATCAAATACCAGACGGCGCCTCATTTTGCCCCAGAAGATTTCCATGGGCTGCAATTTACTTTAAAACCCGCCATCGCCCCAACAGAAAAGAGAGAGAGCCAGTAGGGCAAACAAAAAAAAAAGGAACATGCGTGAAATCTGGTCAGTGGACCCCGGATGCAGCCTTTTCTTGCTCTGATCCGTGATCACAACTTTCCACAAGCCCCGGCAAGTCAAAGAGCAAAGGCAGCTCCGTCTGTGGCCCGCCTCAGCCCTGCGCGGGCTCCCAGGGCCAACACGCGAGCTGGCTTCCGGGGACCCTTCCAGAAGCCGTGTCTTTTATTAATAGCAGGTCGTAGTAGTAGTGGAAAGCAACCAGGCTGAGTCACACAGGGCTGGCCCGGCCGCCCCGCACCTCCTCCCATCTGACCCGCTCGCCGCTCAGAACCTCAGTTTCCTGCTCTGTAAACTGGGGCTAAGGCCCCGCCATTCTGGGGGTGCCCGGGAGGACGCAGTGTAAAAGCCTGAGCTGGGAGTGGGGCGCGGAGCCTTGCTGCGTCCAGGAGAGAAGCCTGCCCCCAACCAGGGTCTCCATCAGCAGCTGAGAGCTCCTGGGCCTGAGCGAGGAGGGGCCGGGGGCCCGCATCGGGTGCTCAGGGCGGCCGTGGGGGCTCTTCCATGAAGGGGCTCTGGGAGTGGGCTCCCGGCCCCTGGAGGCCGCGGGTTAGGCTGGATGCACAGGGCCCGGGGCCCCCTCCCAGGTACAGGGCACAGAGCACCCATCTCCCCGCTGCCCGCTGCCCTCTGGCCCTTGGGGTTCAGGCTATGTTTTGTCCCCTCTGTCCTGGGAGCAGAGCCCAGAGTCCAGGCTGGTCTAAGTTTGGACGGGGGAGGGGGGGCCGCGGGGCGGGGAGGTGTGGGGGGACGGGATGTCTCTGAGCTGTCCCGGCCGGAGAAAGGGAGGGACAAAAGCAGAAACAAAGACGGCAGGGAGACGGACGGGAGGCCGGCCAGAGCAGGGGACAGACAGGGCCTCCAGAGACAGACGGACAGGCGGCTGCAGTGGGGACAAGAGCGGGGGCCCGGGGACCAACAGACAGGCAGGGAGACCCCGAGACCTTGGGCGCTCGGACTCGGGCTGGACCGGGTCAGGGTGGTGCGGGGAGACGGGGCGGCCGCTCAGGGCAGTCTCCCGGCCCAGACGCGGGGGGACACGGAAGTGGGCCCCGCAGACCAGACCCCTGGCCTGGGCTCCGCTCAGGGCTGCAGCGGGGCTCGGTGGGCGGGTGGTTTTTCGGCGAGCCCAGACCAGGGGTGCTGGCCCGACCCTGAGATGGAACTCAGGGACCCCGTGAAGCAGGAAGATGGGGACCCAGAGGTGAGAGGCAGGAGATAATGGAGAGAGGAGGAATGGGGGAGGGTCGGGGGGCCAGACACAGAGGGACTCACAGAGACCCAGGGAGCCCGAGGAGACGCAGCGAGACTGGGGCCCCGGGAAACACGTCCCCAGATAGAGGGGCAGGAGACACAGGAAGAGAGGCGGATGGAGAGAGAGGCGGGCAGGGCGGGGGGCGTGGGCTGGGGAGGAGGCGGCCCCGAGTGAGGCTGGGGGCTTCTGGGGGGAGCCCCAGATGGCCGTGGGCAGGGCCACCAAGACAATCACCCGTGACCCAGCCAAGGCCTGAAAACAGGTGGCCCGAGGCGGGGTGAGTCACTGTGACTCACCCTCCTCGCTGGGGACAGTGACCCCGGGCCCCCAGGCCCCCCGGCTCGGCCCAACGCCCTGACTGACCCCCCACCCCCCGCCCCGTCCCTCTCCTGCAGGAGGACACAGCCACAGCCCTGCAGAGGCTCGTGGACCTGACGGCAGCCAGGGTGACCCCCGTGCGGAGCCTGCGAGCCCGGTACCGCCTCATCCGAAGGCTCGGCTCCGGCTCCTACGGCCACGTGCTGCTTGCCCGGCCTCGCCAAGGGGGTGAGTGTGCCCGTCGAAAGGCAGACCCCAGGACAGCCCCCTCTTAGGGTCCGCGGTAGCCACTGCGATGGGAAGCATCCCTTCGGGGAGCTGACCAGGACCCCTCCCGATGGGGCCCTCAGAACGTCAAGAGCTCCATGATCGCCCAAGGAACTGGAGCTCTCACCCAGAGAGGGGGTGAGGCTTGCCTGAGGTCACCAGGATCGCTAGTCCAGTGGCCACGTCCCCCAGTTCACGCAAGAGGAGACGGAGGCCCAGAGAGGGTCAGACAGTGGTGCAGGGTCACACAGCAATCTGAGACAGAGCAGAGAGCGTCCCCAGGGAAGGGGTCCTCCAACCTTCCCCTTAGCAGATGGAGAAAGGAGAGGCACACAGAGGTCAAACCCCCGGGCGCCCTGACTTGCCCTCTGCCCCCGCCCCCGGCAGGTCGGGCTGTGGCTCTGAAGCTCCTCCCGCGGGCCTCGGTCTTCAGAACCACCTTCCTGAGAGAGTTCTGTGTGGGCCGCTGTGTGTCATCACATCCAGGCCTGCTCCAGACGCTGGCGGGACCGCTGGAGACCCCGCGACACTTCGTCTTCGCCCAGGAGTACGCGCCCTGTGGGGACCTCAGCGGGATGCTGCAGGAACGGGTGAGGTGGGCAGGCGGGGTCTCCTCCTGGTCCGACGTCGGCCCTCCCCCGGACCAGCCCCCCACCCTGACCCCCAGAGGGAGCTCCGCCTTAAGCCCCTAAGGGCGTTAGTTGCTCAGTCGAAACCAACCCTCTGTGACCTCAACACCAAAGTGGGTTGCCATACCCTCCTCCAGGCCACTTCCTTCTTCCTCTTTCTCAGCGCAGTTCCATGACTAACCCCAACTCTGATCCATCCAACCACCCGAACACAAACGCCTGGACGAGAGGCTGGGATTGGGGTAGAGGACAGATCAGGTCTGATGAGAGGGTGGGGACAGAGGCAGAGATGGGATGTTAATGGCAGTGGAACTGGGAAGGGGTGAGGGTGGAGATGGATGAGCTGAGCTTAGGATTGATGACAGAGTGAGTGTGGAGAAGCCCAGGGGTGGGGCTGCAGAGATGGCTGAGGGTGTGTCTGTGTATAGAGGGAGTTAGAGAAGGACTGTAATGGAGTTCTCTCTAGAAAGAACAGGTCGGGACTGAATCCATGACCTTCTAGGGGTACTTGAATGTGACGTTAAGGTAGGGTCATCTTTGGGGATAGCTTCCCAGGTGGCTCAGATAGTAAACATCTGCCTGTAATGCAGGAGACCTGGGTTTGATCCCTGGTTGGGGAAGATCCCCTGGAGAAGGAAATGGCAACCCATTCCAGTATTGTTAACCTGGAGAATCCCATGGACAGAGGAGCCTAGTGGGCTACAGTCCATGGGGTCACAAAGAGTCGGACATGACTAACCAACTTACACTTTCACTTTCATCTTTAGGAATAAACTTTGGATTTGAGATAAGTTTGGGGATAAAGAGGAGGAAAGAAGGAAGCAAGGGAAATAAGGAGGAAAAGAGTGGGATGGATGGAAGGAAGGGTGGAGGGACAGATGGATGAGTGGCTGGGTGGATGGATGGATGGGTGGATGGGTGGATGGACGGATGGATGGGTGGGTGGATGGGTGGATGGGTGGTGGAGGGATGGATGGGTGGGTTGAAGGATGGATTGACAAATGGGCGGAGGGATGGATGAAAGAAAGGAAAGGTGGATGGATAGATGGGTGGATGCGTGGGTGTATGGATGGATGGATTGAAGGATGGAGGAATGTATGGATGGATATCAGATACTAAATAACTGGACAAATTATTGAGCTGCTAACTAGCTGATGGAATGGATACTGAGTGGAACCCTGCTGTATAGACTGTTCGATAGATGACAGGTTGGGGTTAGGATGGATGGATTTCTGTCTCACTGCCTGGCTAGCTGAATGGACAGATCTATCAATCGATTAATGAAGTAAACGCTGGGACTTTCGAACTGGGTCTGAGTTGGAGATGGGACTTCAATTAGTACAGGACTAAGATTAGTTAAGTTCATTAGTTAAGTGTGAGATTTCGGGTTTCACTGGAGATCTCCGTGGTCTGTTGAGTGAAGATAAGAAATGTAAGGAGTGTCAGGACAAAGTTTGATGGAAGTTAGAGAGCTTCTGGTGAGATGCGGCGTCCCGGTGAGGAAAATGTTTGAGGGCGGGTCTACAGGGAGAGCTGGTGGTTGGGGATGACCTGGAGAAGGTGTTGGGACTCTCCTGGTAGCCAGTGGTCCTGGGATTCGGGCTCCTGGACCCCAGGAAGCAGCAGAGAGGAGGAACCGAGGGTGACCTTTGCCCTCTGCCTTTGACCCCAGGGCCTCCCAGAGCTACTGGTGAAGCGGGTGGTGGCCCAGCTCGCTGGAGCCCTGGACTTCCTCCACGGCCGGGGGCTGGTGCACGCGGACGTGAAGCCCGACAACGTGCTGGTCTTCGACCCTGTGTGTAGCCGTGTGGCCCTGGGGGACCTGGGTCTAACCCGGCCCGAGGGCAGCCCCACCCCGGCACCCCCAGTGCCCCTGCCCTCCGCGCCCCCCGAGCTCTGCGTCCTGCTGCCCCCCGACACCCTGCCCCTGCGGCCTGCCCTGGACTCCTGGGGGCTGGGCGTGCTTCTCTTCTGCACGGCCACCGCCTGCTTCCCCTGGGACGTGGCGCTGGCCCCTGACCCCGACTTCGAGGTCTTTGCAGGCTGGATGACCACCAGGCCCCAGCCGCCTCAGCCGCCACCCCCCTGGGACCAGTTTGCGCCCCCCGCTCTGGCCCTGTTCCAGGGGCTCCTGGATCTGGATCCGGAGACCAGGAGTCCCCCGCTGGTCGTCCTGGACTTCCTAGGAGATGACTGGGGGTTAAAGGGGAACAAAGAGAGAGCCGGGGGCTTGGGGAGCATGTCCAGCGGGGGTGGGGAGGAGGAGGAGGAAGAAGGGGCAGCAAGCCTGGAAGAGTGGTCAGAGGAGGAGGACGGTGACAGCAGGGGGAGGACGGGCACAGATGGGGGAGAGCCCTGACCAGGTGACCAGGACAGGTGGCCGGAGGCCGGGCCAGAGGCCCCGCCCCCAGAGCCCACGGCCACCTGCAGGAAGACAGCTGCGCCCGGGAGAACTGCGAGCGCCCTGAGCCTCTCCCAACCAAAGGCTGCGCTCAGACGCACGACTCCCCTTCCAGCTGGTGACCCAGGGCTCTGGAGCCCCCAGCCCCTCCTCCTTCAGAGTCGGGGGTCCAGGCCCCCATCCCTTCCCCTCTTAAACCAGGAGTCCAGGCCATCAGCCCCTCACCCTTCAGACCAGGGGATCCAGACCTCCAGTCCCACCTTCCTCAGACCCGGGGGTCCAGACCCCCAGCCCCACTTCCCTCAGACCCGGGGGTCCAGACACCCCAGCCCTGCCTCCCTCAGGCCCGGGGGTCCAGACACCCCAGCCCTGCCTCCCTCAGGCCCGGGGGTCCAGACACCCCAGCCCCTCCTCCTTCAGACCCGGGGGTCCAGACCCCCAGCCCCGCCTTCCTCAGACCCGGGGGTCCAGGCCCCCGTCCCTTCCCCCCTTAGACCAGGAGTCCAGGCCATCAGCCCCTCACCCTTCAGACCCGGGGGTCCAGGCCCCCATCCCTTCCCCCCTTAGACCAGGAGTCCAGGCCATCAGCCCCTCACCCTTCAGACCCGGGGGTCCAGGCCCCCGGCCCCTCCTCCCTCAAGGACCCTCCCTCTCCCTTCTGTTCTGTTGCATCTTCCTGAGAGGAGGTGCCATGCCTCCCGCACATGCGTTTCTGCCCCGTGGGGGCATGTTCGGTGCCTGTGGACCTCTGAGCGGTCACTCCCCTTGTCTAAGACCTTAGTGGATGCCCGCTGACTACGGCTTTCCAGATTCAATACCGTGGACCCCTCACCTCCATCTCTTCCACTTTCCTGGGCTCTGGGTGACATTACAGGAGTCACCATCCTTTCCGGACCTAAATCGGTTCCGGACCTAAATCGACATACATGCACACACAGGCACACATGCACACATGTCCACAGATGCACAAATGCACACACGTGCATGCACACACAAGCACGTGCACATGTGTGGGCACGTGAGCACGTAATGCGCACACATGCATACACACATACACACGCTTTCTCCTGCCTACAGACTTTTGCGCACCCAGCATTCTCCTCCGAGAATGCCTCTTTTCCAACTCCAGGCCTCCAGGAAGCAGAGCCCCCCGGGGGCCGCTACCGCTCGGCTGGAGTCCGTGGTGCAGCGACCTGTGCCACTTCACATCTCCCCTCTCGGGCCGTCTGGGATGCACCTGGTCTTTCTCACCTGTGCGTCCTTTCGGGTTCTCCTTCTGTCCTGAGAGTCTCCTGGGCCAGCTCCCCGAGAGCACACAGTCCCGTCCACAGCGAGGGCCATGAACAGTCTGCAAGGACCTCTGCCAGATCCCTGGCTGGCCCCATGCACCCCCCACAGCCCAGGACACAGACCCGCAGACAGCGGGTGGCACTGGACCCGAGGCAGCATCCCCTGCACCCAGCACAGTCACAGCTGCAGGGAGCCTGATCTGAATGCTTCCTAGATTCAACCATGTGAGCTCCCCACGTACAACGGGCTGTCTGGGACTGGATCCCGGGACAGATAAAGGCTGCTGTGGACCTGGGACCCGTCTACCATTTGACTGATAGTTCCTATCTTCCTTTGAACAAATAGACGTGTGGTTGGTGAGGACTCACCTGGTGGGGAGCTGGGGGAAGGGACATGGGAGCTCAAAGCAGCTGTCTTGTGCATCCAGAAATGATTCTGGGATATGGGACTTCCCTGGAGGTCCAGAGGTCCGCCTCCCAACCCAGGAGGTGCAGGTTCGATCCCTGGTTGGGGAGCAAAGATCCTGCATGCCTCAGAGCTAAAAAACCAACACATAAAACAGAAGCAACATGGTGACAAATTCAATAAAGACTTAAAAACAATAAAAATGATTCTGAAATCAAAAGCTTACTTAAAAAGAAGCAAGTGAGTTGGCATCGGTCATCTGGCTCTAAACCTGGGCAGGGGTGTGCAGCCCCCCAGCCCCGTCCCTCAGCGCTGGGGGTCCCAGCCTGCGCCCCCACCTTGCAGTCTGCAGCCTTGGGCTGGGGACGCCCCTCTGCCTGGCGCTCCCCCGAGGCCCTCCGGCCCAGTTGCCGCACCACCTGCTCCCCTTCGCCCGCGTCTGAGGTCATCCCTCACTGCATCGTTCTGGAATCCTGTTGTGTCATCCTTTCCCCAGCAGACCCCAGTGCCACCTCCCCCGGACTCCCCTCACCAAACACTTGCGTCTGGCCTGTCATGGGGCACTGAGGGGCAGCCGGGGGCGGTCACGGCGGGCCAGGCTGGACGAACAATTTCATCCTTTACAGGGGCCTGGACCCCTGGGTCTGAGGGAGGAGAGACTGGGGTCTGGACCCCTGGGCCTGAGGGGGGAGGGGCTGGGGGTCTGGATCCCGGGTCTGGGGTCTGGACCCTGGCTCTGAGGAGGGTGTGGGGACTGGGCTCTTGTCTCTGGGGAGGAGGCAGAGTTCCTGGGTCTGGAAGGTCTGGCTGCAGCCAGTTCTGGGCCACAACGCACGGTGTCGCTCTCCCCCTAGTGAGTCCAGGGGTGAGGCTGGGGGCGGGGCTCCGACCCCCTAGGTGGGGGCGGGTCCTGCTGCGGGCAGGCCTCTGCTGGCATGGGCTCTGAGTGCTGGGCACCGACCACAGCGGGCAGCCGCAGGGTCAGGCAAGCCTGGGAGAAGCTGAGGTCTGCAGGTTGGAGCCCAGGTCAGGAGGAGGCAGGGGTCAAACGGCCTGAGGTGGGCAGTGCCTGAGAGAGAAGCCGGGCAGGTGGTCAGAGCGCTGGGTCCTTCGGGGATCAGCGGCTCATTACAGACCCTGGGACTGCAGAGTGCTTGAGCGTGGGGGACACAGAGTCTGGGGTGGGGGGACCCCAAGATGTGTGAGTTGCGTCAGGTCTCAGGAGAGGGGTCAGCTGGGAGCCTGGACCCCCCGGGGCTGAGGGAGGAGGGGCTGGGGGCCTGGAGCCCTGGGTCTGAGAGAGGAGGAGGGACTGGGGCTGTGAGCACTGGACCGCAGACCACCCCAGGGCTGGACACCCTGTCCCAAGAGCTCGCTCCCACTGGGGTCCCGGTGTGCCCAGGCCTGGAGTGTGCAGCCCGCCCCCTGCAGCCCCTGGGGGCCAAGCACCTGTTTGCTCTTAGGAGACGGAGGCTCGTCGTCCACCCCCAGGGCCCAAGTCTGTTTGCTTTGGAAACAGGGTGGGGGGGGTGTCTCGAGTCATCTGGTTCATCTTTCATCCTCAGGCCATCAGGTGGCGCAGGGCGCTGGGGGCAGGGCGGGCACGTTGGGGCCTCAGACTTGCCCTAACCCCACCCAGCAAAGGGTCTGCTGCCCCAGAGACGCCCCTGACAAGGAGGGAGACCGAGTCACAAGGGCCCGAGCTAGTGACCCGCCACCTCCTCTTCGGACCCGGGGGTCGTGACCCCAGCCCCTCCTCCCTCAGGCCCAGGACTCCAGGCCCCCAGGCCCTCCCCACCCCTGGCCCGGGTCTGGCAGGGCTGAGTCCGGGCACCCTCTCCTCTGCCCTTGCAGGGATGCCCAGGGCAGCATCGCACACGGAGCACATGGCGGCCGCGCATGGGGAGCACATGGAGAGCCAGGCGGAGGAGGAGGGCCTGGGGGGCCTCACGGCAGAGGAGCTGCGGCAGGGCCAGGAGGCCGCCCGGGCGCTGGAGGCCAGGATGGCGCTGAGCGCCCAGAGCCTGGTTCGGGCTGAGGTGGACGAGCTCTACGAGCACGTGCGTGCCCTGGGCCAGGGCCGCTTCGGCCGCGTCTCACTGGTCACCCACCGGCAGGAAGGTAGCGGGGGCCTGGGGGCAAGGGCACAGGGCGGGTGGTCTGCAGTCACCCCCCGTCAGGAAGGTACCGGGGCCTGGAGCCAGGGCACAGGGGCAGGGGGTCTGCAAACCCAGCCAGTCCCACCTCTGCCCTTTCCAGGCGGTGTGTTTTTGGTAACGGCCCGGCCCTCTCTGAACCTCAGCCTCCTCCTCTGAACACGGGGGTGATGATCCCTTCTCTGAGAGAACCGAGATTCCCAGAGGAGATGTCAGTGGCTCTGGTTGCCAGGGACAATGGGGAGGAAGTCACAGCCCCCGATCTCCCCCCGCCCACCGTGGCCCTCACATGGGGCCGGCTCAGCAGTCACCGTGGGGGCGATGAGAGACGCCCTGTCTGCCGGGCACTCAGCGAGGCCAGCACAGGGCGGGTGTGCAGGACACGGTCCCCCGCCCCAGCCTGCTGGTCAGCGTCCAAGGAGGTTGCAGGGCTCAGCCCTGACTGGGGATGGGACACAGCTGGGCCCCCCGAGAAAAACCTGCACCAGCCCTGCCTCCAGGGAGCCCCCTGCACGACAGGGTGTGTCCATTCCCTGCGGTTGTCAGCTGATCACAAAGGGCCACAGACTGGGGGGATCACAGTTCTAGAAGCGGGGCACAGGGACCCGGGTGCCAGCAGGCCGGGCTTCTCCCGAGGCCACCCTTCTCGGCTTGCAGACGGCCAAGCTTCTCCCCATGTCCTCACGCCTGCCTGCATGTCTGCGTCCAAGCTTCCACTTCTCGGAAGGACAGCAGTCACACTGGAACTAGGGACCAGCCCCCCACACCCCCAGTGACCTCACTGTATCTCTTTCACGACCACATCTCCAGGGCACTCCCTGGCGGTCCAGGGCTCAGGGCCCCGCGCTTTCACTGCCGAGGGTCCCAGTTCACTCCCTGGTCCGGGGGGACTAAGACCCCACAAGCCGTGCAGCCAAAACAAAAACAAAAGCGCCATCACCAGATACAGTCATGTTCTGTGAAAATGGGCATAAGGACTACTTTAATGTGTGAATTTTGGGGGAGGCGGTGAGGAGGGATGCCAGGTAGCTCATAAGAGAGAGATGCAGAGAGATACAGACCTGGGTCATCACAGAACTCCGGGGACATGAGTGATAACTGGAACCATGGGCTCCATGAGAGGGCCTCGCCCACCTGGAGGCCGGCTCGATGCCCTCCCCCAGGGCCGGGCAGAGCTGGGGCGCAAAGGTGTACCTGCCCCCAGAGGGGAGAACCAGTCCTCGACATGGGAGGCAGCGAGTGCTGACAGCTGGCAGGAATTCAGGGCACTGCTGACACATGAAGGGGCTGCACTCAGGTATCTCAGGCAAGGAGTTGACCCTCCCCCACCACACACTGCCTCTCTGCGACCCCGTGGACTGCTGCCCTCCAGGCCCCTCTGTCCGAGGATTCTCCAGGCAAGAACACTGGAGTGGGTTGCCATTTCCTCCTCCAGGGGGTCTTCCCCGCCCAGAGATCAAACCCTCCTCTCCTGCATTGCAAGCAGATTCTTTACCTCTAGTGCCACCTGGGAAGCATTAAATGCTATTATCACTGGGCTTCCCTGGTAGCTAAACTGGTAAAGAATCCACCTGTAATGCAGGAGACATGGGTTTGATCCTGGGTGGGGAAGATCCCCTGGAGGAGGAAATGGCAACCCCCTCCAGTATTCTTTTTTTTTTTTTTTTAATATTTCTTTATTTATTTGACTGCACTGGGTCTGAGCTGCAGCACATGGAACCTAGTTCCTGACCAGGGACCTAAGGCAGGCCTTCTGCAGTGGGAAAGTGGAGTTGTCGCAGCTGGACCAGAAGGGAAGTCCCACTCCAGTCTTCTTGCCTGGAGAATCTCGTGGACAGAGGAGCCTGGCGGGCTACAGTCCACGGGGTCACCAAGGGTCGGATAGGACTGAGCGGCTAAGTGCACACAGCATTTTCCGCACCCCCTGCAGGATGTCGGTGGCCAGGCTCCTTTCGGGCGGTGGGCAGGGGTGAGGCGGAGGAGCGGGGCGGGCCGGGCTCACGCCCCCCCACGCCGGCCCCGCCCCCCAGGCACGGTGCTGGCCCTGAAGCAGCTGCCGAAGGCCTCCACCACTCTGCGCGGCTTCCTCTACGAGTTCTGCGTGGGCCTCTCCCTGGGCTCGCACGCGGCCATCGTGGCGGCCTGCGGCGTCGGCCTGGAGTCAGCCGATTCCTACAGCTTCCTGACCGAGCCGGTGCTGCACGGGGACCTCATCGCCTACATCCGCCCCAAGGTGGGTTGGCCCAGAAGCTGGTGGGGGAGTGTCTGGCGCGGATGCACCACCCAGCCTGGGCCTCAGGAGTCACACTCAGGGCAGCCTGATGCGGGTCACCCTGCAGGGACCCCACCGTGCCCACAGGTCTGGTGGGATGGATGCGCCCCTCTGAGTCCACGGCTGTCACAGAGGCAACGTGGAGCCTAGCTCACAGGCTCACCCCGGGCCCACCGGGCTCATCAGGGCCAACCAGGCCTCTGTCGCCCTGGGCCTGCTCTCAGGGGCTGAGGACAAGCTCCAGGGCCAGCCCCGGTTGGTGGGCTGGGGAGGTGGGACCCCGACGCTTGTCCCCGGGGCTGAGGACAAGCCCTGGGCCTGGCCCCTGATGCCCGTTCCCGCAGGTGGGCCTCCCGCAGCCGGCTGCCCAGCGCTGCGCGGCCCAGCTGGCCTCGGCCCTGGAGCACGTCCACTCCCTCGGCCTGGTGTACCGGGACCTGAAGCCTGAGAACGTGCTGGTGTGTGACCCCGACTGCCGGCGGGTCAAGCTGGCGGACTTCGGGCACACGCGGCCCCGGGGGACCCTGCTGCGCCTGGCCGGGGCCCCCATCCCCTACACGGCCCCCGAGCTCTGCGCGCCCCCACCCCTTCCTGAGGGGCTGCCCATCCAGCCCGCCCTGGACGCCTGGGCGCTGGGCGTCCTGCTCTTCTGCCTTCTCACCGGCTACTTCCCCTGGGACCAGCCGCTGGCCGAGGCCGACCCCTTCTATGAGGATTTCGTCGTCTGGCAGGCCTCGGGCCAGCCCGACCACCGGCCTCGGCCCTGGCTCGGCCTGACGCCCACGGCCGACACCCTGCTGTGGGGGCTGCTGGAGCCCCAGCCTCGGAGGAGGAGCCCCGTGAGCTCGGTCCGGGGCTTCCTGGGGCGGCCCTGGAGGCAGCGGGAGGGGGAGGCTGAGGAGGTGTACCTCGGGGAGGACGAGGACTCGGGGTGAGGAGGGTGGGGCGGGGGTGCCCACTCCGCTTTGGGGGGCGGCTCTTGGCTGCTCTGCCGTCTGTCCGCCTCCTGTCCTTGTTTCCCACTAACCGTCTGTCTGCGGCCTCCCCCGGCGGTCTCTGAGTGGCCCCGTGTCAGTCCACACCCGTCCACCTTCCCGGGCCGCGGCACCCATGGCTCCCACCCCCAAATCAGCCAGGCCGCCCTGCCCCCTCCGCTGCCTCCTCTGTGACACTGCTTCCCGTCCAGCCACATGGCTGCCTGCATTACCCGTCCCGGTTGTTCTGTGTCTTCTGCCGGAGTGTGGGCTCCCGGAGGCCCGGGGCCTCGCCGGCATCACCTCCGGTGGAGCCCACGCACGGGGGCGAGCGTGTGTGAGCAGGCGGCCCACATATAGAGTGCACGGCCCATCCCTCCGGTTTTGCACGGCCCTCCTGCGCACGCCTGTCGTCCTGCCCGCGTCTCTCCGCTCGCTGGGCGCCCTCCACTCCCCGCCTCACTCCCTCTGCCCCTTGTCCCACCAGCTGGGTCTGCGCCCTCTTGGTAACGCATTTTTGTCTTTCTCACTCCAGCGGCTCTCTGCAAATAAAGTCCTTCCGGTACCTAGGTCCCCGTGATACTGCTGGTCTGTCAGCCTGGGACGGAGAAGGCGGACATGTGTGTCTGTCTGTGTGTGTGCATGCGTGTAAGTGTGCCCTGAAGGGCATGTTGTGGAGGAGAGGCAGAGAAGGGAGGGAAGAGAGGCAGAGACAAAGAGAAAGGGAGAGACAGACAGAAGACGACAGAGAGAGGCAGGAAGAATGGGGTGTTCCCTCCGGTGGTCCAGGACATGCTGGCTCTGGGTGCGTTTCTGAGTGTCCCCGGGGTGAGTGTGTTTGCACCTGCTCTGCACAGACATGTGTGAGAAGGAGAGAGATTAAACACCGGAGCTGGAAAGTGCCTTGCTGTTTTCGGGCAGGAACTGGAGCGTGCATCTCTCAAGTTCCTACCTGAAACTTGCATGTATTTGTGTGTCCATGAGCACCCATCTGAGCCCGTGTGTGTGTGCAGATAATGGTGTGTGTGTGAGTGACAGAGAGACATGAGTGTGTCTCACTCCACGTGGACGACATGAGTTGCGTGTTTTGTGAACCTGCGAGCCCCCGTGTGCTCAGGGAATTGTGTGACCGCGTGTGAGGGTCGAGAGTGGAATGCACCTGGCTGTGTGCAGACACTGGACCCGTGTGTGTGTGTGCGCGCGTGTGTGTGGCAGGGGAAGCAGAGTCCCAGGCGTGGCTGCCAGTCACCGCTGGGCCCCCCTCTCCTTCACACCTCCCCCCGCCCTCACCCCGGCCCCTTCTTGGCAGCCACCCTGTTTGCAAACACTCTCTCTTCCTCTCCGTGGCCTCCTTGGCTGCCCGCCCAGAGAAAGGCTACAACCCAGGCGGGATCGTGTGTCACCCTCTCCCTGGCCCCCGCACCCCCCCAGGCTCCTGCTACGGCCGCCGAGGTGTTGTCTGGTGGGGAGGCGGGGTGGTGGAAGGACCCCCAAGGACGCTTTCCATCTAAATTCAATCCAGAGACCTGGGGACATGGGCTCATGTCCCGGGCAATCGCGGTGGGCTTCCTGGAGTAGGGGGCTGTTGGAGAGAATAAGACGGTGGGTGCATTGTGTGGGGGGGCAGCAACAGCAGGACTTCCTGTCCCCTCACCTGTGAGCAACCCAAGCAACGCGGCCAAGAGTGAGTCCCCAAAAAGCTGGAGGTGGCTGAGGCGGGGTGGCACCGAGGTGGGGGGCAGTGAAGAGGAGCAAGGCGGGGCGGAGGGCGCAAATTGGTGGCGGCAGCTGGGGATTAACTGGGAGGAGGTGATAATGACCAGCGAAGGGCCCCAGGAGCAGCAGGAGGAAGGGCCCCGTGGGGGCGGTCATTAAGCATTACTTAATTACAGGACACAGGATACCAGATCGTTACACTTTACAGGAATGAAGCCGCTCACCCCTCAAGCAACTCCTGGTAGGTGGCAATTCCTGACGATGCTGGAGGGGGTCCCTCAGACCCTCCCCACCCCAGGGGCAGGCACAGAGGGCCCAGAGAGGCCGAGCCACCCGCCTGAGCTCACACGGAGGGTCAGGCGGCGGGAGGATTCTAATCCAGGCCAGCCTTTCGAGGGTCCGAGGTGCACACTTGTGTGTTGGAGGCCT
The DNA here is from genome assembly GCF_963930625.1 of Muntiacus reevesi. Taxonomy (NCBI): domain Eukaryota; kingdom Metazoa; phylum Chordata; class Mammalia; order Artiodactyla; family Cervidae; genus Muntiacus; species Muntiacus reevesi. Next base: position 276,809,794 of record NC_089250.1, read on the forward strand.
GAGCACACGTGTGTGGGTGTGAGTGTGGGTGTGTGAGTGTGTGCTGGCAAGGAGGCCACCCCTCCCTTGGAGGAGATGGGAGTTGGGGCAGCTACATGGAAAGGAAAGCTGAAAAGCCTTCAGAGCCGGGCTATGACCGGAGTATGCAGACAGACAGCAACACGTGCTGGCAAGGAGAGGAAGCTGGAGCCCTCCTGTGGGGCTGGGGGAATGCGAAAAATGGGGCAGTCGTTTTGGAAGACCGCCCGGCAGTTCCTCAGAATATTAATTAACTTTGGAGTTACTATGCGTGCGTGCTCAGTTGCTCAGTCATGTCCGACTCTTTTATGACCTCGTGGACTATAGCCCGCCAGGCTCCTCTCAGGAGTATTTCCCAGGCAAGAATATTGGAACAGGTTGCCACTTCCTCTTCCAGGGGATTTTCCCGACCCCAGCGTTGAACCCGTGTCTCCTGCATTGGCAGGTGCTTTCTTTACCACTGAGCCACCAGGCAAGCCCGTGGAGTCACTGTCAGTTCAGTTCAGTTCAGTTGCTCAGTCATGTCCAACTCTCTGCGACCCCACAAATCGCAGCACGCCAGGCCTCTCTGTCCATCACCAACTCCCGGAGTTTATTCAAACCCGTGTCCATCGAGTCGGTGATGCCATCCAGCCAGTGATGCCATCCAGCCATCTCATCCTCTGTCATGCCCTTCTTCTCCTGCCCCCAATCCCTCCCAGCATCAGGGTCTTTTCCAATGAGTCAACTCTTTGCATGAGGTGGCCAAAGTATTGTAGTTTCAGCTTCAGCCTCAGTCCTTCCAGTGAACACCCAGGACTGATCTCCTTAGGATGGACTGGTTGGACCTCCTTGCAGTCCAAGGGATTCTCAAGAGTCTTCTCCAAAACCACAGTCCAAAAGCATCAATTCTTCAGCGCTCAGCCTTCTTCACAGTCCAACTCTCACATCCATACGTGACCAATGGAAAAACCATAGCCTTGACCAGACGGACCTTTGTTGGCAAAGTAATGTCTCTGCTTTTTAATATGCTATCTAGGTTGGTCATAACTTTCCTTCCAAGGAGTAAGCGTCTTTTAATTTCATGGCTGCAGTCACCATCTGCAGTGATTTTGGAGCCCCCCCAAAATAAAGTCTGACACTGTTCCCACTGTCTCCCCATCTATTTGCCATGAAGTGATGGGATCAGATGCCATGATCTTAGTTTTCTGAATGTTGAGCTTTAAGTCAACTTTTTCACTCTCCTCTTTCACTTTCATCAAGAGGCTCTTTAGTTCTTCACTTTCTGCCATAAGGGTGGTGTCTGCATATCTGAGGTTATTGATATTTCTCCCAGCAATCTTGATTCCAGCTTGTGCTTCCTCCAGCCCAGTGTTTCTCATGATGTACTCTGCATATAAGTTAAATAAGCAGGGTGACAATATACAGCCTTGATGTACTCCTTTTCCTATTTGGAACCAGTCTGTTGTTCCATGTCCAGTTCTAACTGTTGCTGCCTGACCTGCATACAGGTTTCTCAAGAGGCAGGTCAGGTGGCCTGGTATTCCCATCTCTTTCAGAATTTTCCACTATACAGCCCCACAATTTTGGTACTAGGTAGATGCCCACAAGAAATAAAAACATGTGTCCACACAAGTATTCATGGCAACATTGCTCACAATAGCCGAAGAGTGGACATAACCCAGATGTCAGGTCACTGGCAAAGTGATAAAATAAATGTGGTCTAGGGACTTCTTTGGCAGTCCAGTGGTTAGGATTCCACACTTCCACTGCAGAGGATGGGGTTCAACCCCTGGTCGGGGAACTGAGATCCTGCAACTTGTGCTACATAGCCAAAAAAAAAGAAAAGCAAGCAAGAAAGAAATGCAGTCCATCCATGCAATGGAATATCACATGCGTGCATGTTCAGTCCTATCCGACTCTTTGTGACCCCCTGGACTGTAGCCCGCCAGGCTCCTCTGGCCATGGCAAGAACACCTCCAGGCAAGAACACCGGAGCAGGTTGCCATTTCCTTCTCCAGGGGATCTTCCTGACCCAGGGATCGAACCCGTGTCTTCTGTGTCTCCTGCGTTGGCAGGCAGATAAAGGAAGGAAGCACAGACACACACACCATGATGAACCTCAAAAACCTGGAGACCATCTGTGGTAGGATTCTCTGTATGCACAGAGGAAGAAAGCTTAGCGATTACCAGGGGAGATGGGGGTGACTGCTCATGGTACAGGTTTTCTTTTGGGGGGTGGTGATGGTTGTGGGAAAAGCTCTAAAATTAGATTGTATGAATGGTCCTTAATTCTCTGACTGTATTTTAAAAAGTCATCAAATTGTACATAGAAAAGAGTGAATTCTGGATGGGCCTAGAGATTATTATACTAAGTGAAGTAAGACAGAGAAAGACAAATACCATGTGATATCATTTATAGGTAGACTCTAAAAAAAATGATAGCAATGAACTAATTTATAAAACAGAAATAGACTTGCAGACTTAGAAAACAAACTAATGGTTACCAAAGGGGAAAGGGGGAATAAGGGGTTTGGGATTAAAATATACACACTATACAGTCCAGTATGTGGTCCAGTAGCTAAGACTCCGTGTTTTCAATACAGGGGCTGGGTTTGATCCCTGGTCAGGGAACTAGATCCCACATGCCACGACTAAGACTCAGCACAGCCAAATAAATAAGCAAAGACCTTCTGTACAGCCCAGGGAACTGTATGCAGCATCTTGTGACAACCTACAATGGAAAAGAATCTTAAAGAGAATGTATACATGCTTAAGTGAATCATTTTGCTGGACACTTGAAACTAACACAACATTGTAAATCAACTATATTTCAATAAAAAATTTTAAAGGGTTAATTTGGCACATCAATTTCATCTCAATGAGACTGCTCCACAAAACAAAAACACAGGCATTTCCAAGTTCTTACGTTGTGACCTTGATCGTGTTCTCTGAGCCTCTGAGTTCCCGTTAAAAACAAAAGAGAAAACCCTGCCCTTTTTCTAAAATCGTCAAATTCAGAACCTGTTCGTCACACAGGACCTGCTCACATCTCGCTCCACTTTACAGACAAGACTGTCGAGGCCATAATTTCCAAAGATCCTAAAGTCAAAAGGTGGCAGAGTCTGATTCCAAAGTCTTTGGTCTTACTCCCCAGTCACCCGCCCAGAGTGTCTACAGGCCTCTGATCACCAAGGAAGTTCTGGCTACACCCCAGCAGGGTAACCCCAAGCTTACAAGCAGGACCAGTTACAAAAATTTGTGGGTGTCCAGTATAAAATGAAAATGTGGGATTTCTTGTTTTTAAAAAAAGTTTTTTTCTGGGATTTCCTTTGTGGTTTAGGGTTTCCCTGGTGGCTCAAATGGTAAAGAATTTACCTGCAATGCTGGACACCTGGGTTTGATCCCTGGGTAGAGAAGATCCCCTGGAGGAGGGCATGGCAACCCACTCCAGTATTCTTGCCTGGAGAACCCCATGGACAGAGGAATGTGGTGGGCTACAGTCCATGGGGTCACAAAGAGTCAGACACGACTGAGCAACTAACACATTCCCTGGTGGTCCAGTGGTTAAGAATCTGCACTTCCACTACAGGGGCCATGGGTTTGATCCCTGGTCAGGGAACTAAGAGTCGGCATGCTGCCTGGTGCGGCCAAAAAATAGACAAATAAAAAAAAATTTGTTTTAAGAAAAGCTTTCCCCCTCCCTCCCCATCCCCCATTTGCTACTGAATGTCGTGCTCCCTGGGCACCAGGATAATCACAGGCAGACCCTCAAGAGGGTAGGGGGTCGTGGAGTCTGCCTGAGGGCAGACAGCCAGGAATCGGTCATCAGAACCCATCAGGGAAGTGGGACATTGCATGAGCACGCAGAGCCTGCTTCCTTGTCCCGTCAGCTTCAAAACACAGAATCACCAGTCACAAAACACAGAATCAAAATTCACGACCCGCGTCAGGCTGACTAGTGGCTGCAGAGCATTAAACCAGTGGGGTTCACACCCAACCCACTCCCTTCTCTGCCTGGGCCGGCTGCGCAAGGCTTCAGACACACTGTCCTTGGCCCGCAGTTCATGTTTAGTTCAGACACGCAAATGGCTGGGCTGCACCCAAACGTCACCCCCAACCCCACCCTGCCCCTGCCCGCACCCCGATCCCTGACCTGGTTAAAACACAGATGCTTGTCCAGGGGGGGTCTGGATGGAGCCTGGAATTCTGCTTTTCTAACCAGCTCCTGAAGGCAAGGCCGATGCTTCTGATCTGGGTCACACACACTTGGAGGTGCAGGGAATGGTGAGAACACGATTTTAGAGTACTGACCCCTCATCCCAACTGAACTGTCATTAACGCTAAACATTTGCCCGCTCGATTCCGTGCGGTTTTCGACGTGGCCGGTCACATCGTCTGTGGGGAAATGACAGACCTGTGGCTCCCTTTCCACCCTTTATCTGATTAAGGGAGCTCCCCTTGCTCCTACTCTGCAGTGTGTGCGTGTGCGTGCGCGCGTTTGTAAACCATGAATGGGTGTTAATTTTGTCAAATGTTTTCTCTGCGTCAAGCTTGCTAGGCCTCTGCGGCTACTGTTTTGGGCTTGTTGCAAGCTGGCAGGCAGAGGAGCGGGCTCAGATGTCCTGGGGGAGGTGTCTGGGGTCAGGGCCAGCAGTAGGTGGGGGCTGGCCGCCCATCCTGGCCGTGGGCCCCGGGGCCAGATGTTTGGGCTTAGCTGCCTGGCCAAGCGGGGATAAAGTGACCGGATAATTAAGCACCCGCTTCTTCGGGGCTGGCAGAAGGTGGCAGAGGGTGGAAGGACCTTGGGCCCGGGTGCCCGGGAGACCCCGCCACCCTAGCTTGCAGACAGTGGAGTTGGGATTCTGAACCCCCAGGGGGGACCCTCTGGGGAGGGGGGCTGGAGTGAGGGTGCACCTGCTCCCATCTGGGGATGAAAGAGGGCGCCTCTGGCTTCTGAGTCGGGGTGCCACCCTTGGAACCCCGACGAGCCGGGACAGCAAGGGGAATGCAGGCAGACACCTTCCCCAGGGCACCAGTCAGCAGTTATTTAAGTCTTAGGGCTTAATGGGACCCGGGGGGAACAGAGGATTCTCAGCGTGCTCCTTGGTCTGTTGGCAGGGGCAGACAGCTCATCTACCAAGACCCCCAGACAATATCCCTCCCCACCCCCAGCAAGTAACTGGACCCTGCTGGCCTTTGCCGGACCGCGGGGGCGCCAGCTCCGTGACCTTCCAGGACCTCGGAGCCAGGCTCCGATCTGGGGAGAGGGGGGAGGAGGGGAGCTGAGGGATTGACACCGTGTTATTCTGAGGCCCTGCAGCTCCGCTGTGTGACCCTGGGCAAGGAGCCTGGCCTCTCTGAGTCTCCAAGCCCTTTCCGAAACAGGGGTCAAGTTGCTCCCTCTGAGGGCTGTAGGGAGGGTGGGAGGTAGTGTATTAAGAGTCCATAATGGGGCTTCCCTGGTGGCTCAGTGGTAAAGAATCCACCTGCCAACTCAGGAGATGCCAGTTCGATCCCTGGTCCGGCAAGATCCCACATGACCTGGAGCAACTAAACCTGGGCGCCCCAACCACTGAGCCTGTGCTCTAGAGCCCAGGAGCTGCAACCACTGAGCCCACGTGCCTCAGCTTTGGAGCCCACACACCCTCGAGCCCGAGCTCTGCAACGAGAGAAGCCACCACAATGGGAAGCCCTGCACCACAGCCAGAGAGGAGACCCCACCCTCTGGGACTAGAGAAGGCCCACGCAGCAATGGCGACCCAGCACAGCCAAACACATATTTAAAAAAAAAGAGAGCCGCCAGTGTGGGACACAGAGAAGCACAGTGAGAAGTGGTCGCGACCCCTTGTGAACTCATGCTGAGCTCTGCTGTCACCTGCAGTAACACTTCTAATTCTCACGACCACCCCAGGAGGCAGGAGGCCTCTATTCCCCCCTTGGACAGATGGGAAAACTGAGACTCAAGAACAGAAATTAACTTTCGGAGGCCCCACAGCCAGCACATGGCCTTAGCCAGGGTGAGCTGACTGGGGGCACTTAACACCTTGTGAGCAAGGGCCCTGGGTCAGACGGGCCTGGGTTCCAGTCATGAGCCTACTGCATACTCCCTGAGTGACCAGGGCACAGGACCAAACGTGTCTGTGCCTCAGTGCCCTGACCTATAAAGTGGGGACAATTAGGTAATAACGATCACATGGAGAGCAGGTGTCAAGAGGCAGGCCCTGTGCAAAGCACTCTCGCATAGGCACTAATCTATCAGTTAATCATCACAGCAGCCCCACGGGCTGTGTATTGTTACTATCCCCCTTTAAGAGATGGGGAAACTCAGACCAAGCAGTAACTGACTCAGGGTCGGTCCCGAAAGGGCTCAAACTCAGGCATTTAGGCTCCAGAGCTCACCCACTCCCTGCCAAGCTGTGGAAACAGTACCCTCCTCAGAGGCTGTTCATGAAGATACAATGACATCATGCGTGCAAAGCCCTCCGCACAGAGCCTTACCCGTAGGAAGTGCCTGGAGAACATTAGTCATTATTACTATGACGATGAGTTCAGTCATTCAGAAGGTATTAAGGCAGGGGGCATGTTGTGTCAGGCTCCATTCTAAGAGCTGGACATACGTCTGTGAACAAAGATTTCTGCCCACGTGGGGCTTCATCATCGCCATCGTCACTGCCGTCGTGATTATCACCACCACCTCCACTATCCTCATCACGACCGTTGTCACTTTCATCATTCGTCACCATGATAGTCATCACTGTGACCTTCAAGACCGTCACCGCCACCGTGCTCACCTTCAGTACCCTCATTATCACCATAATAATCATCACCACCGTCACCACCACGATCATCTTCACCCTCACCAGCACCATCCCCATGACCACTTCCATCATCGTCATCACATCACCGTCACAACAGCTATCACCATGATCTTCATGACCATCATTGCCACCATAAATATCACCATGACGATCATTGCCTTCAGGATAGCTGTCACCACTGCCTTCAGGACCATCATCACCATTACGGTCACCTTCATCACCTCGTGTGGTGCCTGAGGCATTCACAAACAGATCGTCTTATGATTCCACCTCCCCCAGTGCCCCAGAAACATCATTCACACTTTGTGTTTAAGTAGATACTTTGGTTTTCCTTTGTTGTTGTTGTTGTTGTCTGGGAGTGGCCTAAGTCCCTCCGATATGGTCACACATCTCCCCGCAGAGGCCTCTCTTCCCACTCAGGGGTGGTAGTGGTTGGGGCAGGTGTGGTGGGGGGCCAGGCCACCTCTGCCAGTCTCTTCACAACCTCACCCAGCTGCCCCAGACCCTGGGCGGCCCCCACCAGCTGGGTCAAGCCCAGTCCCAGGGCTCGGCGCTCCTGTTGATCTCGCTCCAGGGCCTGGTTCAGCCTCTGCAGCTGGCTGCCCACGTCCCTCACAGCGGCCACCAGCTCTACCAGGGCAGGCGGCTCGCAAGCCATGACCCTCACAGGTGGCACTGGGACCTCACACGGGCCCAGAGGGCCTGAGCTCGGACTGGGAGCTGGCCCGAGGGAGAGGTGGTCAGGGGGCGGCTGATCCAAGGGGTGGGCCATAGGAGTCAGATGGTCCCCAGATGACCCCACAGGGGTCACAGTGGAGTCAGGGGCTGAGTGTGGAGTCTGGGTAGGTGGAGAGGTTACTTGGGGGCTCTGGCTTGTGGCTGGCTTGAAGTTCTCCGTGGACAGTATATCCATGCTTGGGGCAGGAGACAGGCTAGACTCCGAGGTTGGAGATGTGGAGGGGCGATGGGGCCCCGTGAAGGTCAACTGGGGGTGCAGGCTGGGCTTCACTGGAGAGGGAGAGGGAGGTTCTGTTTCCAAGGAAGTTAGAACGGACTTGGCAGTGACCACAGGGGCTGAGGTGAGGTCAGGTGTCATGGCGCGGTAAATAGTGGTAGTGAGGTGAGGGGTTGTGGCAGGGTAAGGGGTGGTGATGGGCTGAGGGGTCGTGGTGGGGTGAGGAGTTGTGGTGGGGTGAGGGGTGGTGGCGGGGTGAGGGGTGGTGGCGGGGTGAGGGGTCATGATGGGGTGAAAGGTCGTGGCGGAGTGAGGGGTTGTGGTGGACTGAGCAGTAGTGATGGGAGCGGGGGTCGTGGCGGGATGAGGGGTTGAGGTAGACTGGGGAGTGGTGGTGGGATAAGGGGTCGTGGTGGCGTGAGGGGTTGTGGGGTAAAGGGCAGTAGTGGGGTGAGAGGTCACTGTAGGGTGAGGGGTCGTGGTGGGGTGAAGGGTGGTGGTGGCGCGAGGGGTCGTGGTGGCGCGAGGGGTCGCGGTGGGGTAAAGAGTAGTAGTGGGGAGAGAGGTCGCTGCGGGGTGAGAGGTCATGGTGGAGTACTGGACGGTGGTGGGGTGAGAGGTTGCTGCAGGGTGAGAGGTCATGGTGGAGTACTGGACGGTGGTGGGGTGAGGGGTCACTGCAGGGTGAGAGATCATGGAGGAGTACGGGGCCGTGGTGGGGTGAGAGGTCATGGTGGAGTACGGGGCCGTGGTGGGGTGAGAGGTCATGGTGGAGTACGAGGCCGTGGTGGGGTGGGGCCCTGTGGATCGGTCTGGGGAACTGGAAGGTTCTGGAACTGCACTGGGCTGTGGAGACGTGCCCCGGCCTGGGGCTCTGTCCAGCTCCGGGGTCAGCCCTGAGGTAGGGGTGAGGCGGGTAGTCGCCGCCGGCGCAGAGGGGTCTGAGGTGAGCTCCTTGGGCGCGGTGGGCGGTGGGGTGGGCGAAAGCCCAGAGGTCGGCGCGGGAGCCGCGGTGGCGTCAGGGGAGGGCCCGGTAAGGCTGGAGCTCGTCGAGGTGCGGTGGGTGCTCCCCCGAGAGGCCGCGGCCGGGCTGGGCGGCACCGCGGAGGGCGCGTCAGGGGTAGCCTCTGGCGTTGAGGCCACCGTGCGCGTGAGCGGCGGTGCGGAGGCGGACGTCAGCGGAGGACTGGCGGACCCCGGCGCAGCGGAGGGGGCTGGTGAAGGGGCGGCGGGCGCGGTCCTGGCCGTCGTGGGCCGTATCCGGCGCTCTGGCCACGGTCTCCTCGGGGAGCCTGGCGGAGGAAAAACAGACGGCCGAGGTCAGGCCGCCCCGCCCACCCCGCGGCGCGCCCCGCCCTCCAAACGGTGCGGCCAATGGGGAGGCGCGGGGCCTTGCGACGTCACGGGTCGCCGGCAGACTTCACCCGGCCCTAGTGCCCCACCTCCCCCGTGCTCGGATGTCTCCAAGCGCCACCTGGCGTCCTCTCCTCTGGAGGATGCGGGGATGGGCGCGCGGGGGAGAGGGGGACGCGGAGGGGTACCCCGGGATGTAGGATGGTCGGGGGCAGGTGTGCGCAGGGGGTGTGGGAGGATGCGGGAGGGAGGCAGGGGAATGCAGGCCGGGGGTGTGGGATGCAAGAAGGGGCGGAAGGGCAGAGATGGAGTGAAGGGAGATAAAGAGGCGAAGGGCATGGGAGGTGCTCGGAGGGAATGTAGGAGAGGTCGGAATCAAGTAATCAAGACCAGTATCTTTTTGTCCTATTTTTAAACAATCAAAACTAATGCGAAAGATCCACAATGAACAAAAAGTCAAAATTTTAATTCAAGGCAGGATCCGGACTACCTCACTGGAATCCCCCCTGTAATTGGCTGTCAGATCCTGGTGAGGTAGGTCGGATCCGACTTAAGTTAAAATTTTATTTACTTCATCGTGGATTGTTTTTGCATTCATTTCTATTTTTTTAACCTATGGTATTAAGATTTTATCTTCATTACAAAATGCTTGGAATGCCCCCAAATTTTAGGCCTGAATAGGAGAAACCTTCCACTCTTCCAGGCCCTGCTTCCAGGTAAATGTGATTTTTAGCCTCTTTTGACAGATGAGGGAAATCAGGCCAAGAGGGCAAGTAATTTGCCTGAGGTCACACACTGACACAGTTTGAAGGTTATAAGACAAGGTCTGAGCCCAAGTCCTTTGCATCCAGAGTCTGGGCCAGTAAGTGTCACTTTCTCAGCGGTGGGAATGTTCTGTGCTGGCCAGTATGGTAGCCGCTGGTCACCTGTGGCTTCTGAGGACTTGAAATGTGGTTCAGCTAAGGAACCAAATGTTTCCTTTTTCAATTTTTAACATTTTTATTTTGGCTGCACTGGGTCTTCATTGCTTTGTGCAGGCTTCTCTTGTTGGGAAGCACAGGCTCCACGGCACCTGGGCTTCAGTACGTGTGGCTCTCGGGATCTAGAGTGCTGACTTCCATAGTTGTTGCACACAGGCTTAGTTGCTCTGCGATGTGTGGAATCTTTCTGGACTAGGGATCAAACCCATGTCCACTGCATTGGCAGGTGAATTCTCATCCACTACATCACCAGGGAAGTTCTCAACTTTTTTTTTTTTACTTTGAATGGATTTGTTTTTGTAAATTTTGTAAATGCTTTTTGTAAATTTTTTTAAACAACAAAAAAAGTATGGAATACTTCACAAATTTGCATGTCATCCTTGCACAGGAGCCATGCTAATCTTCTCTGTATGGTTCCAACTTTAGTATATGTGCTGTGGAAGCAAGCACTGTGAGTTTTTTTAATTAAAGTATAGTTGACTTACAATGTTGCATTAGTTTCAGGTGTACAGCAAAGTGATTCAGCCATTGATAAATATATATTCTTTTTCAGATTATTTTCTCATATAGTGTTTGTCGCTTAGTCATGTCCGACTCTTTGCGACCTCATGGACGTACCCTGCAAGCCTCCTCTGTCCATGGAATTCTCCAGGCAAGAATACTGGAGTGGTTAACCATTCACTTCTCCAGGGGATCTTCCCAACGCAGGGATCAAACCTGGGTCTCCTGCATTGCAGGCAGATTCTTTATAGTCTGAGCCACCAGGGAAGCCCTAATTTTCTCGTGTAGGTTATTACAAAATAGTGAGTATAGTTTCATATGCTAAACAGTAGGTCCTTCCTTTTTCAAGTTTTTTATTAACTTAAACAGCTGCCTGTGTTGGTAGCTACCATATTGAATAGCACAGCTTGACTGAATTCCACTTTTCTCCAGGGTCCCTGAGGTGCATCATATCCCCCTGCAGGGTCAGAGGACCAGTTAAGTAAAGGGCTTGGCCTCCAACCAGGCCACCCGGATTTAGACACCAGATCCGCTGCTTCCTAGCTGGGTAACTGTGGACAAATGACTTAACTGCCTTGAATCTCAGTTTCTTCCCCTTCTGTAAACCACAGACGATCCATGTATCTCCCCTATAATCATGAGGGTTCAGAGAGCCTGTGCATGCACAGAGCACTTACGCAATGCCAAGCAGATAATAAGCATTCTCATCATTACTTATATTGCCATAGGCATTGATATCTGTGCCTCAGTTTCTCTCATCTGTGAAATGGGCACAATTATAGCACCTATATCACTCATTAGGCCTCGTGTGGCTGCTACAAGGATTAACATATATAAATGTTAAAGACTAATACACATAAAGTGAAAAGAATAGTGCCTGACATATGGTATATTGCTCCATAAATGTTAACGGTTCCTAGTTATCATTTCAAGAATCTCAGCTTGGTTTGTGTTCACAGGGGCTCAGATACCTAGACAGGTATTGACTTAATTTTTTAGACCCAAGGAACAGTTAAGCTAATCATACTGCCTTGTACATTGTCATCAATAGTTCCTGCAATGTCTCCTCTTGTTTTATTTTTTCTCCTCATCTTCTCCCGTAGGAACCTCCAGTCTAATGTGTTTCATGTGTGGTCTTAAACAATATAGAATGCATAGATGTTTTCATGTTAATATAAAAGTGTATGTATATTTTAGAGCTTGTGCTTTTAATTTCTGCAAATAACATTCTGCTGGAAATCTCATTGTTTCTGAACTTCTCAGCATTATGTTGTTAGTAACTATGCATGCTGCTGTGTATACAGCTTGCCATTGCTTTAGCCACTGCATAGAACTCCATCAGGTATAACCATTTCTCTTCTTCCTTACCCTTCTCTTGGACACTTAACTTGCCTCCCATTCCCTAATACATCCTCACACATATTCCTTTGTAAGCCTGTGAAAGAATTTCTCTGGATGCGAAGAGCCGACCCATTGGAAAAGACCCTGATGCTAGGAAAGACTGAAGGCAAGAGAAGGGGGTGACAGAGGATGAGATGGTTGGATGGCATCACTGACTCAATGAACATCAGTTTGAGCAAACTCTGGGAGATAGTGAAGGACCGGGAGAACTGGCATGCTGCAGTCCATGGGGTCACCAAGAGTCAGACACGACTTAGTGTCTGAATGACAACAAACAGATCTAGGAGCAGGGTTGCTGGATGGCAATGTATAATCATATTTAATTTCACTGAACAGCTCTAGGTTGCTTTTATTGATTGCTCTATCCAGTGGGGATGCCTGGCTCCCCACACCCACACCCACAACTGGTATTATCGACCTTTCCATTTTTTCCCCACACTTGTCAGTTTTCATTTGGATTTTCTGACTCATTATGAGCGTGAACATTTCCAGACATACACGTTGGGCATTTGGGCTTCCTAGTCTGCAAATCACCTGTTTGTGCCTTCTCCCCCATTCTCTTACAGGATTTCCTGTCATTCTTTGGTTGATTTGTCAGAGTGACGAATATGGTAAAGGTGAGGGTTTCTCCACTTCGACCCTGTCGTCATGTGGGGCTGGCTGGTTCTCTGTGGTGGGGGGGTCCTTGGGCACTGGAGGGTGTGTACAGCAGCCTGGCCTCCACCCACCAGGGACCACTAGCCTCCCCACATCCAGCCGTGACAACCTGAAATGCCTTCACGTGTTGCTAGTTATCCCAGCTGAAGACCAGTGGTGTCGATAGAAATATATTCAGGATATATTTCTGCCTGGTCTTTCTGGGGTGAGAGCTGGGTCACCACTGGGAAATCTGCAATCCACCTCTCCATTCTGTTGTTGCTGTTTAGCTGCTGAGTCATGTTCGAATCTTTATGACCTCGTGGACTGTAGCCCTCGGGGCCCCTCTGTCCATGGGATTTCCCAGGCAAGAATACTGGAGTGGGTTGCTGTTCCCTTCTCCACCACCTCTCCAGGCCACCCAACAAACACCCTGGCCCCGCCCCACCCCCCGCCACATGCCTCACCTGTGTCCCCACGGAGCCTGGGAGCTAGAGAGGGGTGGCCTGAGCTCCTGGTGGTGCTAGGGGGGCCAGGCATGGCTGCAGTGGGGGTCTCCTTGGCCGGGACTCCTCCTGAAGGTGTGTCCCCCGTCTGGGAAGGCTCACGACAATCCTTGTCACCTTGAGAGATAATAGAGAGAACCGAGTAATCCCTGTCTCTGTGTTCTGAGGCTTTCTTCCCAGGATGCCAGGTTTTAGGAGGACTCCGTCAAGAACACAAATAGGAACTGCTTTTCCTGTTAAAATGTCAAGCCACCAAGGGCAGGCATGCTCCCTGGGTCTGTGTGTTCTCGGAATGTGTTCTAAGAAATGGCTGCATGCTCGTTCATGGTTCGTTAGTGTGCGATCGATTTGACATTTTCCATTGAAACATACACTGAAGACAGGGGCCCCGCAGGGCTTCCGTGGCAGGAGTCTGCCCCGCAGCACAGGGGACGCCGTGGCGCAGCGGGCACTGGCAGGCAGGTTCTTCACCCCTGAGCCACCAGAGCAGCATCCATCTCTCCAGACATTGTCCAGCTGCCCTCACAAGTGGGTGCAGATCCTCAGGCCCGCCTTTATCCCACATCCTTGCCGCTGAAATACATGTTAATTTTTGGCAAGCTCGCGGGGAGCTGGTGGGCAAAGAAGCTGCAGGTTCCCTACAGATGACCAACCTGAAGCCCAGAGAAGGCAAGGAATTTTCCTAAGGTCACACAGCTAAGGAGCAACACTGGGCTTCAGATCCAGCAGGCCTACCTGGTTCTGAATGGAGACCTCTTTCCCTGTGGGGACAGAAATAAAGCCCGAGGCTGGCCTCACCCCTGGTCACCCCCCCTGCCTGGCTCACTCCGCTCCAGCCAGGCTGGGATCCTTGCTCTTCTCTCAAGACCCCACCACAGGGTCTTTGCACATGCTGACCCCTCTGCCCAGAAAGCACCTTTAGCTCCCTCTCCAGGCTCCCCATCACAGCTCACATCTTTACAATGGACCACAGACCTCACCCCCTGCTGCCACCCCCACCAAGCACTCCACTTCTGCCCCACCGAACTCACTGCTGTGTCTCCAACCAGCTGAGCACACTCCCACCTCATGGCCTCTACACGTGCATGCTGACTGCACTTTACGGAACACTCTCCAACCAAGTATTTGCATGGCTTTCCCCTTCTTTTTTTCCTTTTTCCTTTCATTTTATTTATTTTTGACTGCACTGCATGGCAGGTGGGATTTAAGTTTCCTAACCAGGGACTGAACCCTTGCCCCCTGCATTGGCAGCGCCAAGTCTAAACCACTGGACCAGCAGGGGAGTGCCCCCGACCTCTTGAGCCTGTTACTTAACTGGTATTTCCCTAGTAAGTCATCTCTTGACCATTCCATTTTAAATGACAATTCTTCACACACACCCCTTTCCCCTCTCTTTCTCTGTCCATCCATGTTCCAAGGGGTTGGGACTCATGCCTGCCACACAGCAGTCATCTGAGGCATGAACTAATGCCTGTGTCTTCAAACTCCATCTTCCAGGAAGCCTCAAGAAATGTTGCTTCAAATGAAATGGAAAGAGAATTCAACCTTCATAAGCTTCCATCTTCACCTCCTGTGCACTCTCTCTACACCTACACCCCGAACTCGCAATTGTTTGTTCATTCATTCACTCAACACAGATCCCATGGAAGACAGACTAATGCTCCCCAAAGATGGCCAAGCTCTAACCCTCAGAACCTGTGAATATGTTACCTTTCATGGCAAAGACTTTGCAAACTGACTAAGGGTCTAGTTCTTGAAATGAAGGGTTTATCCTATATTAACCCAAGGGGACCCATTCTATCACACAAATCCTTATTCTTAGAGAATCTATCCCAGTCGTGGGTTTCCCTGATGGCTCAGTGGTAAAGAATCTGCCTTCCAGTGCAGGAGACATGGGTTCAATCCCTAGGTCGGGGGGATCCCCTGGAGAAGGGAATGGCAACCCACTCCAGTATTCTTGCCTGGAAAACTCTAGGCAAGAGGAGCCTCGTGGGCTATGGGGTCCCCCTAGTCTATGGGGTCACAAAGAGTTGGACACAACTGAGTGACTAACACACACACAAATCCTCACTGTGGTGACAAATATATAAAGATAAAAAAGGACCACAGAGATGCAACATTGCTGACTTTGAAGATGGAGGAGGGGCACCAAAGAATACGGGAGCCTCTAGAAGCTAGAAAAGGCACAGGGAACAATCTTTCCCTTCAGCCTCAGAAGGCATACAGCCCTGCCATCTTTGATTTCAACTAGTGAGAGACCCCAGCAGGGCTTCTAACCTCTAGAACTGCCAAATAGTAAGCTTGTGTTGTCTTAAACCCCAAATGTGTGGTGGTGTTATAGCAACAATAGAAACTGACATAGCTAAACCTGAGACAGCTAAAAGTCTAGCGGAGATGACGTGTCCTCAACGGGCAATGCAATGTTCTCAGCTCCCGTCTTCGCTGCTCAGAGAAGCCCCTTCCTCATGCGGTCTCCTGGTGGAAAGGATGCCATCTCCTCTGCGAGCTTTTCCCCACTGCTCTACTAGAAACAATCGCTGTGTTCCTGGGACTCTACAGCTGTTGTTCATTTACGGTAAAAAACTCTAACAAGCAGTGCATTGCGGTTTTAAGTGATTTCACACACATTTTGCTCGTTGAATTGGGACCTGAGGTCACCCAACCCCTTGTTCTAATTCCAGTGTAGTCACAGCTGGAATCCTGGCAGCCAGACTCCAGACTCCACACTTGTAATGACTTCAGTAATTCCCCAGTACAACAAGCAAACTGTGTGCGAAATCGTTTAAAATGGATCTCAGCCGTGGCTCCTGAGTTCAACTTCCCTGAGCCTCATTCCCCTCCCTCCCACCTGAAACACAAGGGCAACACCAGGACCTATGAAAGTGTGAAAGTGTTAGTCGCTCAGTTGCGACTCTTTGTGACCCCATGGACTGTAGCCCATCAGGCTTCTCTACCCATGGGATTCAGGACCTAAGTCACCCAGTTAATGGCATGTGTTCCTGGCACTGTCCTTGGCTCTTTCCAGCGACCCTGGAGCTGCGGCTTTGTTTTTTTCGAAGTAAGGAACTGCGGCTCAATGAAGCGGAGTCATTTTTCTCAAGGCCCCCTTGCTAATAAGGACAGAATTTCTGTCTGTTGTTTCCACCTCTCCCCACCCAACCCTGCCCCTCTTCCCAGGACTAAGGTCGCACATGTGACCCCCGGGATTTCCATCGCGCAGTGCCTAGTTTCGTACTTATCTGTGCTCACACACCCGCTCTCCCCCACCACGAACAGGTGCGCTCTCAGAGGCCGGACACGGCCGCCCTCAAAGCTGCGGGTGCACAGCCTCCGACAGTCTCCGCCGCGAGGGGGCGCGACGAGACAGGGAGGCGGCGCCCGGCTGCAGAGACCGAAGGCCCTGGAATCCTGGCCACAGGGCACGGAAGAGCATCACCGCTGGAACCTGAGCCCTAAGTCACGAGTCCAGTGCACCCCAGCCCAAATCTCGGCGGCTCGAAGGCCGGCTAAGCGCCCCCGCCCCGTCCCTCCGGCGGAAGCACGACACCTAAGCAGAAGACCGACCCGGGCGGCAGGGGGCACTATAGCACGCTTCACGCTTTTATAGCTGCGGGCGTGGGCCAGCTGGCCAATCAGGAGGCGTACCAGCGCCTGTGACGTCACATGGCGCTGGGCCATTGACGTTCCCCCTCCCCCGCCCCTGCAGCCGAGGCCTGCGGAGTGCGCATGCTTGCTGAACGCGCGAAAAAGGCGGGATCCCGCGCGGAGCGAGCAAAGCACGCGACACCTAGGGGAGGGGAGGGGCCGGGAGAGCCGGGCGAGGCAGCCGGCCCGTGGGAAGCGGAGGGACGGAGGGTCGGCGAGAAGGACGAGGACACGGAGGAGGGACGAGGGGAGAAGCGGCCGCGGGCCGCGGGGTCTGATGGGAAACAGCGAGAAGGCTGGGCGTGGAGTGATAGAGAAAGGAAGGCGGGGGAGAGAGAGAGAAACTGGGAGAGACAGGAGTGATGAAGCGTGGCCTTGACAAGGAGAGAAAAAGTGAGAAAAATGGTGAGAGGCCGATGAGCGATAGAGACGAGGAGGGGGAGACAGAGGAGAGGAGGAAGACAGACGCGGAGCTGAGAAGATAAAACTGACCGCAGAAAGCAGGGTGAGGAACAGAGAAGCTGAGCGTGAGACGCTGAAAATGACAGGAGGAGGGGGAGGACACAGGAGATGTGAGGAGAGACTGGCCGAGAAAGAGGGAGAGACAGAGCCGAGAGGGCGGGCAGTGAGAAGTGGAAGGACCGAGCCAGACGCCGGGCGGGGGTAAAGAGAAGCTGACCGGGTGGGGGAGGGCGGAGAGAAACAGAAATGGTGGGAACTGAACTTGATGAGGAAAGAAAATGAGAAAGGTGACGAGAAAGAGACATGGTCGGTGAAAAAGAAAAAAGAGTGATCGCGATGCGGAGGGTGAGAAGTTGAAAAAAAAGTGAGAAAGAGGAGCAGAGAGGGATCAAGAGAGACTGAGCAGAATGGAACAGAGATACACACACACACACACACACACACACACACAAATAGGCACCATCTGAACAGAGATACACACACACACACACACACACACACACACACACACACCCATCTGAGCCGGTCAAGGCCCCGAGTATGACCACACAGATGGAAGAAGGAAAACAGGCCACAGGGAGACAGAGGCCATGGGGCAGCGGGGGCTGGAGCTGTGGGGGCCCCCCAGCCCGCCTCCGAGCCTCAGCCCCGCCCAGCCCAGAGCATGCGCTGGGAGAAGAGGCTTGGGCTGGGGTGGGACGGCGGCGTGGTGACGGCGTGTGCCTCCGTGTGGGGACTGGGGAACTTCTGCGGAGGCTCTGGCTCCAGGGACACGGGCTTTGACATCAAGGCTGATTCCCGGAGGCCCCAGAAGGTCTGCAGGAGGACTGGGGGCCGGGCTCTGCTGAGCCTGGCTTGATTCTGAGACTCAGGGCGGGGCAGAGGAAGGGATCTCGCCTTCTAGGTTCTTGTAGGACAGTTACACACGAGCCCAGGGAGGGAAAGTTCTTAGCATCTCTGGAGCCGAGGAAAACCTGCCTGCGGTCTCGGAGACCCGGGCCAACTCATTTAGGAGGGTCTTTCAGGAAGCCCGGCAGGGAGACGCCCCTCCCCACCCCATGCCTGCCCCTCACCTGTGCTCGGAAGGCGCCTCGTTGCTGGGGCGGAGGCCCCTGGGCTCCCCGTTGTTTCCCGGGAGAGGGTGTGTCCGGGCACCCCTGCAGCAGTGGCCCCCTTGGCCAGGTCCTCCCCCGAGGTGGGGTCCCAGGTCCAAGGGGGATAGTCCTCCTCGTCTGCATAGCCTGGGGAGGAAGAGGGGAGGGGAGAGCCCGAGCCGACTCAGGGGTCCTTGCCGCTGCTGCTCCCGAGGTCCTTGCCGGGATCTCCTGGCGCCACTCAGGGGCCCTGCGCCCTGCTCCACGCCCTGCCCCCCGTACCGGTGCAGGTGACGTCCCCCACCCCGCACCCCGCCCCCCCGTACCGGTGCAGGTGAGCCCCACGTCCTCCTCGTGGTCGCAGTTGTGCTGTCCCCACGCCCGGGCGGGGCAGTCGCTCAGCGAGGATTCGCTGCCCTTGCAGCCCACGTCATCCAGCCAGATGGGCCCGGTGCCGGGGCCGTAGTGGGTTTTGCCCACTCGAGGCCGGATCCTCCCGCAACCCAGCTCCCAGCAGGCCACCATGCCGTCCCGCAGGTCCCAGCCGTCATCACAGACCGTCCCCCAGCGTCCGGCATGCCACACCTCCAGCCGCCCGGCACACCGGTTGGGCCCGTCCGCCAGACGAACCCGGAACGGGCCTGCTGGTGGGAGGCCCGGATCAGGAGGGGTCAGCGGGGGTCCCCAGGGGCCAGCCTCACCCTTCTCATTCCTCTGCTCACCTGCTGCGCTGGTGGGGGAGGGCGCCGGGTCTGTGGATGACTCTGGAGAAGCTTGTCCTGGGAGCTCAGCGGATGGCTCCACGGTGGCCTCGGAGGTCGCTAATCGGGGGCCCTGGGTGGTGGGTGTCCCCACAGTCTTAGAGGTCCGTTCCCGGGGGGCTCGAGAAGTCCGAGTCACGGTGGTGTGCGAGGTCAGCCTGTGGGGGGCCTCCGTGGTCAGTCTGGTGGTAAACTCAGAACTGGGTCTTCGGGAGGCCCCTGTGGCCGGGGTGCTGGAGGTGGTGGTCTGTGAAGTCAGTTCTGGGGGACTCTGGGTGCCCGGGACCCTGGAGTGCTTAGTGGTTGGCATCGCCAGGGGCTGAGTGGTCGGTCTCTTTGCGTTCTTGGTCACCCACTTCTTGGTGCTTTTGGGCATCTTCCCTGGGGCCTTGGTGGTGGTTTTCTCGGGGACGCTGGGGGTCCGCCTCGCAGAGGGCTTGGTGGCCAGCTCCCCTGGGAGCCAGGCATCCGGGTCTCTGCCCAGGCTGGGGATCCAGCTCCAACTGAAGGGGTCTGAGATGGAGTCCACGCCGGGGGTTCCTGGAGATGCGGAGGGGAGGCGGCAGGGGAGACAGCAGACACCGTGAGGTCCCTGGCCAGGCCCCGCCTTCTCCTGTCTCCGCCTGCAGGCCACCCAGTTCCTGAGCACTCAGCCTCACCACAGGTGGCATCCGAGTGTTTCCTATGAGCCAGGCCCTGTGCCGGGCCCGGGGCACTCCGTGGCCACAGCGGCCCCATCCTGCCTCTGAGCACTTGCGTCCTGAGCTGCCTGCCCACCCTCGCCCCCTCACTCTGACCCATCCTATCTACCCCGCCGCTGCCCTTCTCCTGTACCCGCTGACTGGTCACCACCCCTCCAGCGTGGCACCAGGTCACTCCCCAGCTCAAAACCCTTCTGTGGCTCCCGGGGCCTTGGAGAGGAGAGGGAAAGAGGGAAAGCGCCCCAGCTTCGGGCTCCCAGCCTCCACGGCTCACCCAACATCTTTCTGGGTAGCACAGGGAAAGTGGCAGACGCCGCAGGTGATGCTGAGGGTGAGTGGTGCAGGACGAGGGTCAGTCTGGCCCACAGAGGGGTCTGGCCCTTCACCCCTGGCTGCTGGAGGCAGGGGGGCCCTCCCAGTCCTGGCAGCGTCCTGCCTGGTTGGAGTGTGTTGCTCGCCTGGGGGCCCGGGACCACCCAGGTCATCTCTGCTAACAGTGTGGCTCGCGAGCGCCCGTGGGCCACCAGCCACATGGGGGGATCCAGCTCTGCCTCCGGCTGGGAGAGCATCCCTGGCTGGCAACACGTCACGTGCTTGATCACGTGTCTTTGCCGGGGAGGGAGGCGGATTAAGTGCTGTCTCCACCAGTCCATGGGGTTGCAAAGAGTTGGAGACAACCAAGCAACTGACACTAACATCTTCATCAGTGAAACTGGTGTGTGTGCACATGCGCGCATGCACGCACTCAGTTGCTGTGTCTGAATGTTTGCAACCCCATGGACTGCAGCCCACCAGGCTCCTCTGTCCATGGGATTTCCCTGGCAAGAATACTGGAGTGGGCTGCCATTTCCTTCTCCAGAGGATCTTCCCAACCCAGGGATGGAACAGCATCTCCTGCATTAGCAGGCGGATTCTTTACCACTGCACCTCCTGGGAAGTCCCTCACATGGGCATAACGTCCATCAGTTTGGACTTATCCTGAGGTGTGAATGGGGTCACTTGTGTGAAAACAGCCCTCCCCAGGCAGGGGTTAGGAGGCAGGCACTCGGTCAACGTTAGTGCCAACGTCAGTTCCCATTCCATCCTCCAAGAAGCCCTCCAGGGGCCAGCAGACGGCAAGGCCTCCTCACCCGCGCAGGTGACTCCAACGTCCTCGTTGTGGGCACAGTTGTGCTTCCCCCAGGGAGCGGCGGGGCAGTCTGCGAGGGCAGCCTCGGTCCCTGCGCACCTCACATCATCCAGCCAGATGGGGCCGGCACCCCAGCCGAAGCGGCCAGCGGTGGGGTCTGGTTGCCGCGGCCCCCCACAGCCCAGCTCCCGGCAGACCACGGCCGCGTCGCGCAGGTCCCAGCCATCGTCACACACGGTCCCCCAGCGTCCGGCATGCCACACCTCCAGCCGGCCCGAGCACCTGCTGGGCCCCGCCACCAGGCGCAACTGGGGGGACCCTGGCGTGGGGGGGGACACAGAGAATTCGAGGCAGGCCATCCTCCGTCTTCCCTCCATGCATTCACCCAGGAGGAGACCCCAGCTGGCCCAGACGCTCTGTGCTCTCCTCCCCTCTGTCCTCTGAGCAGGGAGGGTCGCCCTGGGGGCTGCGGGAGGGGGAGGGCAGGAAACCTACGCTCAGCCTCACACTTGAGGTTCAGGGGAGGACCAGGGGCTCACCGGCGTCTGGCCCAGGCTCCTGAAGGGCAGTCGGGAGGGCGGGCGGAGCTGAGACGCCAGGCGTCCTCGGGGCCTGGCTCGCCGTGGGGGGCGGGGGCCTGGATGCGGCCCCCCTGGGCCCCGAACTGTTGCTGCCTGCTGCTGGGGCCGTGGGAGGGACATACCCGAGAGGCATACCTGGGGCGCGGGAGGGGAGAGGTGACCACCAGCCCCTGCTTGTGGCAGGCGGCTCCCCGACCACCAGCCCAGGACCACCATGGGGGGGATTCACAGGTGAGCATGAATGGGGCAGGCGGGCCACCTGGACAGAAGGAGTGCAGACACCTGGGAGAACCTTCCAAAGACACACAGTGCCCCCAGCTCTCGCCCCTCTGGGCGAGGCCCCCCAGGCCCCCCTCCCTGGCCTCTCCCCGGGGCTGCCCTCACCGTCACACACGGCCCCGGCGTCCTCCCGGTGGTGACAGTCATGCTGGCCCCAGGGCCGCGCTGGACAGAACCGCAAAGCCGTCTCGTTCCCCCGACAGCGCAGGTCATCGAGCAAGATGGGCCCCGAGCCCTCCCCGAAGAAGGCGCCCCCGGGGGCGGCCAGCGCGCCCCCGCAGCCCAGCTCCCGGCAGGCCACAGCGGCGTCCCGCAGGTCCCAGCCGTCGTCGCACACGCTGCCCCAGCGCCCGCCGTGCCACACCTCCAGGCGGCCGGCGCACCCGTGGGGCCCGTCGGCCAGACGCAGCCGGGGGGCCGGGCCTGGACGTGGCGGGGGGAGGAGAGCAGAGAGGAGGGAGACTGCAGTGGACAGGCAGGGACTGCGGCGGCGAGGATGGGGGAGCGGGCCTAGGCCGCGTGTGGGTCCTGCTCCACACCCACGGGGTGCAGAGCAGACCCTCCACCCTCACAAGATAGGAAGAGGCTTTGAGACGGGCCATCTGGATGGACGGAGTGCGGGCAGTTGGGGGACCTCAGGAAGATACAGAGGACCCCCCAGTTCTCACTGCTCTGCTCCGTCCACCGCCCCCGGCACGTCCCTGCCTCCCCAGAGGAGAGCCCAGGGCCCGCCTTCCCAAGCAGGTCCCCATGCCCCAGTTGCCTTCCCCAGGCCTGCAGGGCAGGGCTTCTCAGCCTCAGCTCCCCCGACACGGGCCCTGTCCGGAGCACGTAGCATGTCCGGCGGCCTCTCCCAGCTCCCCCCCAGACGCCGGCAGCCCCTGCCCCCGAAAGACCTGCAGACCCCGCCCCTGTCACCCTAGCAGTGGGGCTGAGAGCTAGGCTAGAGGTTTGGGGGCATTTCTGTTAGGTGTTTGTGGCCTGAGAGCAGGGCCAGCTCTGGGCAGTGTAGAGTCCATCTCCAACCCCCAGTCGGTATCTAAAGGGGACAGACCAGAGAGGGTGCCACACCCCTGGCCTGCATCACCCGGCTGCATGTGCAGAGCTCCCGCAAGGCCCACCCCAAAGAGCAGAGATGGAGGTAAGACACCAAGCTCCCGGCCCCTCGATGGGGTTTGCAACTTCCCGCCGGAGCTTAACCGCCCTGGGGAGCCTGGGCTGACCTTCCAGGCTTCAGAGGCCACAGCTCAGCCCCCACGGTACAGCCCTCAGAAGGGTCAACCTCACGGCTCCGGGTCCCCCGACGTGTGTCGCCCTGGTCTCCACCCCCACCACACCCCCCCCCACGCCAGACCCCCACATCATTCCTCTGTGCGGCCGGCCGGATGTCATGCTCTGGTGGAGCCTCTGCTCCATCTGGGAAGGGTGGGGCAGTGTGGGTGGGGGTGCGGCTCAGAGTGGCTCTCAGCTCCCTCTCCCATTTCCCACCCACTCCCTGAAGCATTTCCTGGCCCCTGCGACTTAGCAGCAGCAGCAGCAGCAGCCCCCTGCCTGGGTGGGTGGGCGGATGTCTGCCTCCAGTGGGTCCTTCAACTTGCCCACCCCACACCTGTGCGCCGGCGCGCCCTTTGCCAGCTGCGTACTCGTCCCGCAGCGTGAGGACTCCCAAGTCGGGAGAGCGAGGTCTGGGTCAGTGCCCGCGTGCATGGGGCTGAATGAGTGTGGGTGTCGGGAGGAGGGAGGAGGGAGGGAAGAAGAAAGAGAGGAAGGAGGGAAGGGGGCTGGACACCTTTAGGTGAGTGGTATGGGGGCGTGGCCCGCGGGAGGGCGTGGCCCGCGGGAGGGCGTGGCCCGCGGGAGGGCGTGGCCCGCGGGAGGGCGTGGCCCGCGGGAGGGCGTGGCCCGCGGGAGGGCGCACGTACCGGTGCAGACTAGTCCTGCGTCCTCGCTGTGGTCGCAGTTGCTCCGGCCCCACGGGCTTCGGGGACAGTCTCTTAGGGTCTGCTCTCCGCCTCCGCACCCCACGTCGTCCATCCACACGGGCCCCGCGCCCGGGCCGAACCGGGCCCCCCCGGGGGCGGCCAGCGCGCCCCCGCAGCCCAGCTCCCGGCAGGCCACGGCAGCGTCCCGCAGGTCCCAGCCGTCATCGCACACGGTGCCCCAGCGCCCGCCGTGCCACACCTCTAGGCGGCCGGCGCACCCGTGGGGGCCGGAGACCAGGCGCAGCCGCTCTGCGGGGCGGGCGGGAAGGGGCACTGTGAGGGGCCTCATGGAGGCAGCTGGTACACCCTCGTTTTCAGTCTTGGAAGCGGAGGCCCCGAGGTGTCAGGGGCCTGAGATCGGCCTGCCAGCCGGCCAGTGGCAAACAGTCAGGGTCTGGACAGGGCAGGGGGCCTGGGGGCCTGCGGGGAGTGGACACCCGGCTCTACTGACCAGGCGGGGAGCCTGGGCCTGACTGAGTCACTGGGGACGCGGTGCCCCCCCTACCCTGCACCTGGGGGTCCCCACTTTGGCCTGACCCCTTCTGGAGTTGTTGCAGACGGAAGGCCTGCCTCGGACTTACCCTGGCGGGGGGCTCCAGCAGTCAGCACTGGGGCCCTGGTGGACTTGGCCAGCTTGGGTGGCCGGGGGCTCTTCTTCCGGGAGCTGCTCTGGGGGGTCCCAGCTGGGCGGGGGGCTGGGTGGGGAGGGGGACAGTGGTGGGGGGGCGGTTGGGAGCTGAATCTGGGGCTGCAGGTCAGTCCGGAGAGCCCCCAAGGGTCTGAAGGGGGTGTCGCGGGGGCCCCGGGGAGGGTGGAGGAGTCGGGCCTCTGTCCCTTCTCCCTCACGGCCAAAGCAGGAGACAGAGCACGGGCGGGGGCTCACCAGGCGTCACCGGGGGCTCCTCAGAGCTGGGGCTCAGCTCCCCTGCCAGCCCCGGCCAGGGGTCCCCATCCAGGACGGAAGGTGGGTCGTCGCGGTCCCTGGAGTCCGTCCCACGCTGGCCTTGGGGACAGCAGCGTGTGGCTGGAGGGCACGCTCCCTCCTGTGGGCCCGTCTCAGGCCTGGGCTGCCCCACCCCACCCAGCGTGGCTGAGTTTCACCCAAGCCAAGTAGGTTCCCTATCTGTTTTTACCCTTGCCTTCTCTGTGAAAACAGATGGTGTTTGCTGACACAGTTGATAAGTGGCCCATGAAGAATAATAGTCAGGAGAGCCCTTGAGGGGAGGGACAATCCCCAGTTCCAGTCTGTGCAGACCAGCTCTGGCCCCTGTAAGTCTTCCTGCACCTCTTTAGGTGGTGGGAAGCACACGAGCAAATAAATAACTCTGGCTCGCCATCTGCCCGATCCATTTTGTCTGTATGAGCTCCCCGTGTGAGTTCATGATAAACTTCATAGTTGTCCTTTACAGAGCTGCCGGCTTTATCAGTCTCAAAGTTCCTTCCAAATAGTTTGGAGGATGTTCTTCGATATCCCTGCCGTCCAACACCCCAGTGCTATGGACAGGGCAGGCCCTGAGTGAGGCTGGGGTAGGGTGTCTGGACTTCTGGATGCTCAGACTTACTGGGCTGAGGGTCCCTGGGCGTTGAGGAGGTTGAGGACCCCTTACCTGCACAGACGACCCCCGCGTCCTCCTCGTGTGAGCAGATGTGGGCCTTCCAGCCCCGGTGGGGGCAGAGGCCCAGCTGCCGCTCCCCGCCCCGGCAGGCCAGTTCACTCAGCCACACGGGCCCTGCGCCCTCCCCGAAGAAGGCGCCCCCAGGGGCAGCCAGCGCGCCCCCGCAGCCCAGCTCCCGGCAGGCCACGGCGGCGTCCCGCAGGTCCCAGCCGTCGTCACACACGGTGCCCCAGCGCCCGCCGTGCCACACCTCCAGGCGGCCGGCGCACCCGTGGGGCCCATCGGCCAGACGCAGCCGCTCTGCGGGGACAGAGGAGAGGCTGTGACACCCTGGAGACCCCGGGGCCGGCCGGGAGGACAGGGGCTGGGGGCTGTCCTGCAGGGGCGTGACCAGGAGCCCCTTAGGAAGAAGGAGGCTGGGTGACCACGTGGTCCTGCGCAAGTGCTGTGGGGGTCCGTGGGCACATGCGGGTGGCCAGGGTCTAAGGGAGGGTGAGCCCGGCCGGGCGTGGGGAGGGCCTGGAGCTGAGCGAGCCGACAGGAGAAGTGTTTGGAGCCACTTACCAACAGCCTGGGTCCCCATCAGAGCCACTGGAAGGGAGGTTGGAGGAGTGAGGCAGTGAGGTCCTCCCCGCTCCTCTGAACCAGAAACC